>NC_083223.1:70226153-70529018 GCF_032191835.1 Heteronotia binoei
ACACATACATGCAGGATGTACATGTGAACAGGGCTTTTGTTTTCTACTAAATTATGATGGGTGATCACAGTGTACTTGCAGTCATCCCCACATACCCATACACGCACTTCTGACACTGCTCACCTTTTTACTGTGAACGGCCCAGAATTGAATTTTCTAAGCCTTACATAGGGGAAAAGATGAGCTGATTGTGTAGGGGAAAGAGAAAGGCTTTCTATATGTAAGCTTGACAGCAAAAATGGCCCCTTGTGTGGCATGTTGTTCCAGTGTTTGTGTGTGTTCACATTTTAAGTAATTGTTTTAAATCTTTGACTGCTCTGGTGTAATTTTTTTTTTCTTCTAAGTACATTACCTTTCCTCCTTTTTCAGCCCTATTGTTGTATTGATGAACATTCTTTCAGTGTGCACAATGAAAGGCACTTTTTGACTCCTTTGTTGTACATTGATACACATAAATGACTGGCATTAAAAACAATCACAGAATTAAAGTTCTCCTTTTAAGCCTATAAGACTTTTAAGCCCCATTGTTCGCAAACACACATAATTGCTTGGCTTTTTTTTTTTTTACACCAAGTGGTAATCCACCCATGAACATTTTGCTGCCTTTCTAGTGGCCTCTGAAGAAAATGAAGAAAACAATAGGAACTGCAACTCTTCCACTCTGACAGTCAATGCAAAGTTGTGATTTGAGTATTAGACCTGAACTGGAGAGTTCAAATCCCCACTCAGCCCTAAAGCTCACTTTGTAACCCTAAACCAGTCATCTTTTTTAGCCTAATCTACTAGGGGTGTGCACTGTAAAAAAAAAAAAAAGTTCTAATGTTCAGTTTGGGTTTATGTGGATTCACACCCTTATAATCTACTTCACAGAATTGCTGTGAGTATAAAATGAATGAAAGGACAACAATTTACACTGTCTGGAGATCCTTGGAAAAAAGTGTAGGCTAAAAATGTGATAGGCACATGTTTTTTGTTATGCCAGAATTGGGGAGATAAACCGTTTTTGCTTTAACCATTATTTTTGGGCACAATTTTTGGGTTTGGGAATTTCCTTGTAGGAAAAAAGCCTAGTCTGTCATTTAAAAGTTTGCAAACTCAGTGTCTGGGGGCTGCTTTAAAGCTGTTGGCCCTTTTTCCTGTGGGAGACAGAGCCCACTAAGACTCTTAAGGCTGGAGAATGGCTGCTGGACCAGTTCACTGACCTTCACCAATCTCCAGAAGCCTTCATGAGGCTCCAAAGACTCACGAAGGCTTCTAGAAACTTTCAAAGCTGTGGCCAGCTGTGATCTGCAGCTGTTAGCCTGCATGCCAGCCCAACAGCTGGGCAGTCATTCTCTAGCTGTTAGGTCCCAGATGGCTTCTAGCTCCCATGGAAGGAATAGCCAGCAGCTGTCTTGTAGCTCTAGAGAACCTGTCACTCATGCCTTCCTTCCCATTCTCCTTTAAAAAAATATTAAAGGGCTATTATGTTGGGGGGGGGCGGGGAAGCCTGAAACAACTCTGGAAATTCTGGGAGATAACTTTTCAGTACTCCCAGAATTTTGTGTGTGTCTGTTTTTATTCAGATATACTTAAGCCAAGCTGGAATAGCTGGTTTGCAATATATTTTCAGTTTGGGTTTATGTGGATGCATAACCCTATAATTTACTTTCAGAATTGTTGTGAGTTTGAAATGAATGAAAGGACAACAATTTACACTGTCTGGAGATCCTTGGAAAAAAGTGTAGGCTAAAAATGTGATAGGCACATAGATCTTCCCATCCCTTGCTTCAACTCAGTACTGCTAATAGTTAAAGAATCCCAGTTCCATAGTAAACCATTCTAATCAGGCTGCAGCTGCCAAGCCCTAGGTGAGGTGGGAGATCTCCCATCTGAGGTCCTGTTCCCTGCTGCTGCTTCCAGTGGAAGTATAATAAACAAAAAATGGATCACCGTTAATGAGAGAAGCAATGAAAGTTAAACAACTACTGTGATATGCTGGCTAACAAAGTTTAATAAAACCATTTAAAAACCTTCATATATTTTAATACTTAATATTGCAACAGAGGTCCAATTTTAACATTCCCATATTACAAACAAAAAAAAAGTCTATGAGCACCGGGATGTAGGCTCATTTTGTCAATAGACTTCCTCGGGAGTAATCCTTTCTATGTTTCTTCCAGGGTTAACAGCCTCTAGTACCAACCAAATGTTAATGTTCTTCTGCAATATCTTCTCTCTCATTCTGGAATAAACCAAGATAACAACAGCAAGAGATACCACACAGCTGAATGGAAATAAAAAATCCTTAAGTTTTTATATTGTAAAAAGCTTACCACTCAATGACACTTAAGTGTATATATTTTTCATATAGGAGCTTGAGCCAGTCCAAACTTATTCATTTAGCCAGAAGCAAAAGCCTTCTGGAGTTTGCTGGCCTATTGCCCTCTACAATATATTAAGCAAGCTGTTCTTTAGATGGCCAGTTGCTCTTATATTCTTTATAATTAACTGTACATTTTTTATTTTAATTTCAAGCAAGCCCTTCTTTTGACAGCAATTTAGCTCAAAGCCACTTAAGTGTATGATTTTAAGCAGGGCAGTACTGTGCCTATTCTGAATCCCAAAATCTCTTAGAATTTACTGGCAATTGCCCTATACAAAAGACTGAAATTTTAAAGACCAATTCTGATAATTCCATGCAGCTGTGTGTTACCTGTGAGTTTCTTAAAGGTATAACAATGACAAAAATGTCTTCTAGATTAACAATAATTTCTTATAGGCAGCCTTATGTACTCACTGAAAATTCTTCCTAAAAGTAACAAAAGGCAGTTCTAGGAATTACTAGCAATGGTATACTTTTCCCATAGTTTCTGGCAGTTCCTAGAGGTACCTATTGTTACTTCCAGTAAGAATAAGAGACTACATTAAAAAAAAAAAAGCTCACAATATGCTGCCCCCCAACCCTCCTGTCAGTTGCTTCCCTTGGCCAACCCTACACTCTAAGGTTTTAAAAAAAATACTTGCCAGTATTTGCACATATGAAACATATGTGAATGCTAGAAAACATGTCAGTCATGGCCAAACTGTGGTTTGGGAGCCACATGTGGCCCTTTGAACATATTGTGTGGCTCTCGAAGTCCCCACCACCCCATTGGCTGGCTTTGAGAAGGCATTTGTCTCTTTAAATCACTTCTCCAAGTCAAGCCAGCCGGCAGCTGGAAAATGCATTTAAAGCTAAAGTTGTTTCTTTCCACTTCTCTCCCCATCTATTTGCTTTTCTTCCTTCCTGCTCTCAAACATCTAACATTCATTACTTGTTGATCCCAAATATCTCACATTTATTTTATGTGGCTCTTACATTAAGCAACTTTAGCCACCCCCGACTAAAATGCTTATAAACATTTTTTTTCATTGAATGTTTAATATATAATGTGCCTATGTGGACAGACAGTGTTAGACAAAACAGGTTGCAGGATTTCCTTGCCTGGACAAAAGATTATCTTCCTGGAGGTCTCTCCTCAATTAGTGACTCATCATTTTCTCATGCTACAAATTTCATTTTTATCTTCTTCTGTCCCAAGTGGTCTGGCCTCATTTGGGGATTACAGCCATATCAGTTTGTCATAGAAATTCCTTCTGAGCCTTTGCAATTGCAGGGTGGGGAGCTGTAATTCAGATGAGACTAGATTCAGGTGGGTAGCCATGTTGGCCTGAAGCAATAGAACAAAGATAGAGTCCAGTGGCACCTTTTAAAGACCTTTGTTGGTTCTAGACTCAAACTTTGTTCAGATGAGACAACACTAAGTTCTATATAACTTCCCAGAAATATTGCTATTTTCTTTTCTCTGCAGCAGAGACTGGAGCCATGAGTTTAAATAGCAAAGTGGTGGTGGAAGGAGGAGAATGGCTGCTGAACTCTTCTCCTTCTGGCTGTTTTTTATCTCAAAAATCACCCACAGGCAAACTAGCAATGGGGGATGGGATTCTGAGCACAAAAGCAGCCAGAAGGGGAATTGCTACTTAGACTTGCAGCCTCCTGAGGCTTGTGGGATGGTGGGGAGAGATGCTTTTAAAAATTCAGGGAAAAAAGACCTACAAATCTAGTCTGGCCCTTAGGTGTCTGAGCAACATTTGGCAAATCAATTGACTGTGAATGAGAAGAATGAACAAATAAAAGCATTCTATGTAATATGCAGCTAAATGCAGCAATTTGTTAGATATTGATTGGCAAAACAATCCAGCTTCCTCTTGGCCAGTTTAGAAAGAATAAATCTGGAAAAGTATGGGGGAAAAGAGAAGACAGTTTTGTAGATCATCTTGTTTCTCTATCTGCAGAAATGCACAATAAAGCTAGAAATTTCCAGATCATTTCATCTGATAAAAAGTTGATCACTATGAATAATTATATCATTGTTAATTTTAGTAAAGATTTGTTATTGTCTTGTTTAATCTCATTATGAGTCCAATACATACGAACCTACACAAATTCTGAGATCTTCATCATAGGCTTTGTTGTATGCCATCCTTCATTCCTGGACACTGGGTGGGCTGCTATGAAGGAGGGGGCCTTTTCAATTATGGTACCTCACCTTCAAAATGTCTTCTCTGTCCCTATTTTTTTCTGCATACTAGGGATGGGCATAAACCAAATAATGAACCATGGTTCTCCAGACTGTTAGCCAAATTGCCCTCAAAAGAGGTTGGGGAATTAGTCTGGTGGGCAACTATGGCTTAGCGGGGTCAAGAACCTGTGTATACAGGAGATGTCCTCCAGAACTTCCCTTCAAATAACAAGGAGATATCTGGTAAACTATATTTTACTGGAAAATCAATCAGACATACAAGAAGACAAAAATCACTTAGCTAGCACACTGATTTAAGAAAAATAGCAGGAAATTGATAGGGTGATGCAGACAGGATGACACTTTACCTATTGTAGTCTTCAGGTGAAGCTCCAATAGTGGCAAAGAGGGAAGGCGGGAGCAAGACACGGCCAGCATATCTTACTTTTGGGGGCCCGAAACTGATCAGGTTTTGGGGGTGGATCTATACAGCAGGGTAGGGTTACTGTAAGAAGCACACTTGAAAGGTGAGTGCTCTTCATTAGATGCATGTTCTGTCAGAATGTTTCTTTCTGTACCTGAAGGATGATAGGAACTGATAGATTCAATAAACATCTTGAGAATGCAGATTTCAAATGGATTGATCCAGCTGACAGTTATTTTGTTTCTGAAATTGATATTTACTTCACATGTAGGAGTTCTTCTAGGAACACATTCATTGGAAGATTAGGGATTTTAATTAAGGAACTTGCCTGTGCACAGTTAGCATGGGCCTAATGTGTGATTTTTGACTGGCAAGAAACCTTCAGCGTGAGCATGATCTGTTGATGTCAGTGGCACCAGTTGTGTGTTTAAAGTTCTAATTGTGATGTTCCTGCCTCCACCACCATTTCTTAAAGCTTTCAGTACTGATGGGATTTCTCCCTGCTCCCCTGGTCACTCCACAACAGAAGCCAGCAGTTTATACCAGGGAACCACCTTATCAACTTTTGCTGTGCATTTCATGGTGTCATGCCCAACCTTTCCACCCTGAAGAGCAACACCTTCCACCTTTGTGTACTCCCTTTTTAAGGATTCTTTTTGGGACTCAGATAAAGGAGGGAAGGGGATTCTCTAAACCCTCATCCTTCTCCTCCCAGGCAACACATCCCTTCCCTTGATAAGGGTCGCTGCATGTCATCATCCTACCTGGCCTGTCATCGGAGCTTTCCTTTTATACTTCCATTTTCCCTCTTCCCCATCTTCCCAAACCATCTCATTGGCATGAGGACCTGCCTGTCAGGATGGGTCATGAGTCATTATCCAGCTACCCCACTTGGGATTGGGTGGCTCCCTAATCACCCCCACCTTCCATGTGGGTTGAACCCACCTGAGTTGGCATGGTGTTGGTACCAGCCAGGGTATGGCTGCCCTGTCCTGTGGCATGCTCATCACTGTTCCCACCTGGTTCCTTTGTGTCCTGTCAACTGGAATTTCTGGGTGAAGATCTTCTCTGCCAGGGACCAACTGTTCCACCACCTGCTCTGGTGGCTGCCATGACTTCTGGTCACCCTGTAGACTTTCTCCATGGTCTAGGTTGGCATTTCTAGGCCTCCCTCTGCCCATCCACCTTTGGCCTGTTTGAGCAACTTGTCTCTACCTCCTGCACCAAGGGGTCCAAACTGTCATGCGAGGCCTCTTCCGATGGCATCTGTTGCTGTGGTAGGGGGTGCCACATGGCCTTCAGGGTGACAGCCCAGCTGGAGTGATCTATCAGGTCTCTCCTTTCGGACCTGGAGCTGGGTTGGGGAGTCCTCCAACCTTGAGTCCAGACCTAGCTCTGCTGGGTCCTGATACAAGGGCTGAGATTTTCACCAAGAATGAACAAGACATTGTAGAAATCTGTATATCATACCACTGGTGTGATCACTTTTCATTGGATAAGCATATATTCACTACAAGTAAGCTTCTAGAACATTTGGAACAATAAGGTTTTGTTGCAAAATTATCCTTCTTTGCTATTGCAAAATCTTGACATTTTGCCATGTTCATGCAATTTAAGGGTTTTATTGAATAGATAGTCCTTGAAAGCAGAAGAAACAGAAACACAAAGATCATAAAGGCACTCTCAATTAAGTTATATAAAGAGACATAAATACATGCATGCACATACAGTCTTTTATCATACTGCCATGTTTTAAATAAAATTTGTGTAATGTGCAATATGACATGCTCCTAAGCATATTTACTGAAAAATAAACTTAGGGTTTCAATGGGATTTACTTCCCAGCCCACATGTTTAGAATTGCAAGCCTTCATGCATGCCTCAGTGCATGAAATTTCAGGATGGGTTGGTGCAATACAATTAAAAGTGCATTGTAAAGAAACCATCACAAGCACAATGGTTGTCTGAATTGGCCCACGAGAGCACAAAGCCCCATAATTCTCTCACCAGTAGGTAGCATGATGTAATTAAAATTCAATTTGCGTTTTACAAATCAAGCTCCATCACAGGAGCTGTATGACAGGTTTAATTTTGTCCCCGAACCCTACATTTTATTCCTTAACCCCAGAAACCTAGTTAATGGAGGACAGTGATGAACATATGAAGCTGCCTTATACTGAATCAGACCCTCGGTCCATCAAAGTCAGTATTGTCTTCTCAGACTGGCAGCGGCTCTCCAGGGTCTCAAGCTGAGGTGTTTCACACCTATTTGCCTGGACCCTTTTTTGAAGATGCCAGGGATTAAACCTGGGACCTTCTGCTTCCCAAGCAGATGCTCTACTACTGAGCCACTGTCCCTCCCCATGATGTGTGATAAAACCCAGGAGGTGCTCCATAGAAAGAATTTGGAAAGGGATTGTCAGAAGTGTCTTAATTGTGCCACTCTTTCTTTCCCTCCTCCTCCTTATCTTTCTCCAGTTTAAGGTTATGGATCTGCGAAGTGGAATTTTGAAGCTTCCACTGTGTTAACATGGTTAACTGGATGCATGTCAAGGTTTTGCCCACCCAGGAACAACTCACTGTTAGTCAGCCGTTCAATGGGAGTGATCTCATATCACCTCAACCCTGCAGACTGGCTTTTGTTCTTGTTCTGCAGTTGATCACAGAAACCTATCATGTATATGAGCTGCTGAGACTGAATTGGGAGTCTAGTCTGCCAAGAGTTTTGGGGTTATGTAGATGGTGAAGGAAATAGGAAAAGTCTAATTTAAGGATTGCCATATTTTCCTTTTGACTCTTGTCTTTAAAAGACTTAATGCCTGGCCCACATATTAGTGGAGCTATATTTATTGTACTTTCCCCCAACATTTTACTGTTTTCTCAGTGAAACCAGGTAACAAAAGAACAAATGTAGACACATAGTCACATCAAATCTGTGCCTTCTACTTCACCATAAATACTAATGCATGATACAAAACCACAAGTGTGATGCAAAATGTTACAACTGGTTTTAAATAACAGGAGTTTTAATTAAAGATACCATCTCTTTTATGTCTCTCATTGATATATTACCTGTGATGTAAGTGTTGATTGTGAACAGTTAATATGGTGATCCCTCTGTTCCGTATGTGATAAACAAAGCCATTATTCTGGTCTTGCATAAATAATGAAAACTAGTTAAATCTTTTGCCTGTTTTAGATTGAATTGTGCTGGACTTCTCTGCAGAAGAATAACTTACCTTATGTGAAACAGCAATACCCAGTTTCCCTTTTAAAATACATTATTTTGCCAGTCCAATGGTGCATTATAAAATCAGAAATAGTAACATTTTTGCTAATATAGTTATGGTAAAGTAACAGTTGTGTATGTGGAGGGGATTGTGTGTGCTGTGGGTATTTGAATCTCTGTTTTGTATGAATTCAAACCTACTCAAAGTCTAATGTTTCTCACTGAAAGGAAATTAATTTAATTTTGTTCCTTGGCATAGGGCAAATTATACGTGCCATTTTTTCCCCTTTCACAAATGTATTCAAGAAAGAGGGAATACTCTTGTGGTGGCATTATTTTCCTACGTATCCCACCAGCACCATTTCAGGTCATAAAAATGGCATGGGGGGAGGCAGGAGCCCCTTCCACACTATTGTGGCCCTTATCAGAATCAGCCCCGTGCTAAGGTTACCAACCTCCAAATCTGGAAATCTGCTATTATAACTGATCTTCAAATTAGTTCCCCTGGAGAAAATGGCTGCTTTGGAGGGTGGACTCTTTGCAGAGATCTCTCCTCATCCCAACCCCCACCCACCCCAAATCTCCATGTATTTCCCAACCCAGAGCTGGCAATCCTGCAGCATTCTTAAAAAGGGATTCCAGAACTCTACAAAATGGAGGTGTGTCCCTGGTACAAACAGCATCTTATCTAGTTTGGCCTTAAACTGTGGCATTTGAGATACATCAGTGTGTAGTCTAGGGTTGCCAAGTCCAATTCAAGAAATATCTGGGGACTTTGCGGGTGGAGCCAGGAGACTTTGGGGGTGGAGCCAAGAACAAGGGTGTGACAAGCATAATTGAACTCCAAGGGACTTCTGGCCATCACATTTAAAGGGACAGCACACCTTTTTAAATGTATTCCTTCCATAGGAAATAATGAAGGATAGGGGCACCTTCTTTTGGGGCTCATAGAATTGGACCCCTGGTCCAATCGTTTTGAAACTTGGGGGGTACTTTGGGGAGAGGCACTAAATACTATACTGAAAATTTGGTGCCTCTACCTCAAAAAACAGCTACTTCAAAAAACAGTCCATGAAATGTTACAGAAGATTACCAAGACACAGATTCATTTTAAACCAGAAATATTTTTATTGAATATATTCCCTGAGGACTATTCCAAAGAGAAGAGACATTTGTTGGCGCATTTTAACATAGCAGCTAGGATCCTTTTGGTGCAAAGATGGAAATCTCAGTAGATTCCCACGAAAATGGATGTAGTGGGAAAGGTTCTGGAAATAGCAGAGTTGGACTTCTTATCCCAGCTGTTTACTGGGAAATCTAAAGAAGAAGCAAGAAAATATTGGATTAAATTCTATGCCTGATTAGATAAACAAGATTCTTAAGATTCTCTGATGTGAACTTATTTTTTTTCTTTTTTCCCTGTATTCTATAACTATAAAATTTGTCCCTATTCAAATTCTGAAAATTATTGGTAAATTTTAACAAAAGGAGCATACTATAAATTGTTAAATGGAGTTGGTGTAGTTGAGATAAAGCAGTAGAGGATAATTTATGATAAGAAGTTACTGTAGAATTATATTTTTGAAAGAATTTCTAGCTAAAATAATACCAGAATGTATTGTGTCTTCTATTTCCCAATCCCCTATCCCTATCTTTTTTCTTCTGAAACTAATAAAACTTTTTTTGGGGGGGGAATAGCTCCCCTAGAGCCCCCGAAACCTTCAGATCAATTCCCCATTATACCCTATGAGAATTGATCGCCACATAGGGAATAATGAAGTGCTCAGCAGACGTTTCCCTCCTCCCCACCCTGTTTCTGGTGACTCTGAAGTGAGGGATTGGCCTCTCTACTCACGAGTTGCTACCAACTTCTTCAAAGTAACACAGACACACCATCCCAAGAGGAAGCCTTTCAATCGGAGACTGAAGCTCCGGAGATGGAAAGGCACATGGTTCTCTGGGAGCGGGGCTTCCCCCCACTGGCCAGCTGACTGGGGGCAGGAGGGAGCCTGGGAAAGAGGAAGAACCCCCACTGGGACTTGGGGATTGGCAAACCTAGTGTAGTCATTACTTCAATTTTAAGACTGCAATCTTATGCAGGAGCAAGCCTCATTAAATATAGTAGGACTTACTTCTGAGTGAATATGAGTGATTTACTGTGCCAATAATTGAGCATCACTTCTTAATGTGAAGATAGTATCCAAATGATTCAGTAAAATGTCATTCTGGTTTAATTCTCTGGGTGCATGATTATAATAAAATTATTATTGAAATCTAGGCCTGCAAAAGATCAAGCACTTGGATTACACAGAAATTTCCAAAAATTCCCTGCCTCTTTCAGCCTCAGCATTCACATCTCATTTAACAGCAATTTTTATTAGAGTGCTTAAATTTTCATCTGAAATCACTAAAGGCATGGATGTTTCTACTTCAAGGTCTCTTCAGGATGAATTGTATGATTTTGCAATAGGAACTAATGTAGATGTTACATTTCAGACATGCAGATAGTATGATTCTTACTTATTCAAGATATGACTTTTTAAAATTATACTGTGAATTTACATTTGTGGAAAATCACAATAAGGATTCCACATACTGTTCTAGGATATATTGACAGGGTTTCAAGTGGTTGACTTATGAGGAACTGTGGGAAAGGAATCCCCTTCCAGATATCCTCAAGATCTTATTTATTTATTTATTTATTTATTTATTTATTTATTTATTTATTTATTTCGATTTATATCCCGCCCTACCCCACCGAAGCTACTGTGGCAACCAAAATGGCAGCTGAGCTCTCACCTTGGAAGAGTTCAGAAACTATTTTTATCATCTCCCTCTGCAGTCCTAAGCTCTGCTCACGACCTGATTTTGATCCCCGTGGAAGCTGGGTTTTCAGGTAGCCGACTAGAGGTTGACTCAACCTTCCATCCTTCTGAGGTCGAGCCTGCTTCAGCGGGGAAGGTGGGATATAAGTTCAAGGAAGGAAGGAATAAATAAATAAATAAAATGAGTACCCAGCTTGCTGGGGGGGAAGTGTGGATGACTGGGGAAGGCAATGGCAAACCACCCAGTAAAAAGTCTGCTGTGAAAACATTGTGAAAGCAACATCACCCCAGAGTCGGAGACGACTGTGCTTGCACAGGGGACCTTTCCTTTCCTTTTCCAAGTTCCACTGCTGGACCTTAGCAAATAATTCAGTTTCCTTATCCTAACATTAGGCAACCTATCTGACTCCCAATGAAAGGATGAAGGAACAGATCTCTCTCAAAGTTCCCTCTAAGATGTGGAGCCTTGTAAGCAAAAATTCTACTTTGTGAGATACTGGCATGAAAGTTGAGAGCTACTGCATAAATTAGTTTGCTCTGGGGCCATTTTTCCTGAGCTAAGACAAAAATGTGTGAGCCAGAGGCTTAAAAATTGTGAGCTAGCTCACATGAACACAGCTTAGAGGGAACACTGATCTCTCTACTAGGACTCTAAAGCAGAATGTCAGATGGACATGATGCCTAGCAATGAGATTGCTAAGGCAATAGAAATGGCATCTGAACTCTTATGTGTTACCTGATCTCTTATAAAGTGTGCCTATTGTTTGTGCTTTTAAAAAGTTTTGTTCCCAAAATGAGGGAGGAAAGTAAGAAAGGAAGGAAAGTAAGAATTTTTGATAAATTTACCAGAGCCCTTTTCATGTCTATTCCTGACTCTCTTGCATTTTGTTGCTTGTACAGAGACTGGGACTTAGAAATAATACTTCCCCTCTCCAGAAAATAAGAATGATAACATCTTCTCCACACTCATGGGAGCAACTTTAGTCTAATTTGCATGGCAGAAGTCAGTTCTATGGGAACTGCTATAACTATCCTGAAAATGCTATTCAAGTGGGAATGCTGATGTGGTGAATTGTCGTATCCACAAATACAACAACTGTATTATTAGCTGAATTATTGTGATTACAACAAATAACCCCACTGCTAGGATTGCAGATATCAGGGCCAGGTGACTGAGGGTGTCTGCATGGCAGGGTTGGATTCCTTATTATATTCTCCATGTCATTTAAGAATATGATTACAACTATGGATGGCTTTGCATTCATTATGTGCATCCATTTCCCCCCACCATGTATATGAGCCATCAAAGCAATCAGAATTATGTGTAGGTTTACAGTAACTAAAAGCATGACTCTCCTTATATCTAAAGATTTCTATGGGTGGGACAACATTGGAATTAATGGTTAGGTTGGGTACACATATGCCCTGTGGTGCAGAGTCGTAAACTGCAGTATTGCAGTCCAAGCTCTGCTCACAACCTGAGTTCAATCCCGGTGGGAAGCTGGGTTCAGATAACCGGCTCAAGGTTGACTCAGCCTTCCATCTTTCCAAGGTCGGTAAAATGAGTACCCAGCTTGCTGGGGATAAAGTGTAGATGGCTGGGGAAGGCAATGGCAAACCACCCTGTAAAAAGTGTGCCGTGAAAACATTGTGATGTGACGTCACCCCAGAGTCAGAAACGACTGGTGCTTGCACAGGGGACTACCTTTACCTTTTTTACAAATATGTGAAACTCAATGGTACAGTGAGGTGCCTGAGCAGACTATGGCTTTTTTTCCTGACCATTTTGAGCAAAAAACTATTACAATATTTAATACTAATTTACCAAATATTAATATTTCAAATGATTGCGCAGTGCATATCTGGATGTCTCAACAAAATATCTGGATAAGTCATGATTTTATTTTAGCTAACCTATTTTCTAGTCTTGTAGAATAGAATTAGGTTCACTCAGTGGTCAATGAAGCCTTTATTTTCTCAGCTCACAGTCTGCTTTTCTAGGTGGACAGCAAATGTCAGTCTCCAGAGTATGTCAATCATATATCTCCTGTAGGATTATACTTAGATTGGTTGGGTTTTTATTTAATGCACACTGACCTAGATGTTATTTGAATCCTAAAATAATATAAAAGCAATTTTCCAAATGTTTAGTTTTGTAGTGGATCACTCAGAACCCATTTATCCTAGCTTTGATTAAGTACTGTAAGGATGGACTTCTACGGAAATAAGCCAGGGCAGGGGGAGGGGGAAATAGACAACTAGAGGTTATTCATTAATTTGAGTATGTTCTCATACTAGAAGATCAAGGCGTTTGTGTTATATAGTGAGTTCAGACAGCTCTCATTAACACAACTCTTTATTAGCAAAAACAGTCACAAGGGAAACACAGACAAAATGACTATATACATTCTGGGAAGGTTTACCACAACCAGCCAGTCCCATTATGCTCTCCAGGATCCTTCATTTGCTTTTCCTGGCGAAATCCCTTGCAAAGTGATTGGCTGGTTCCAAGAGAACAGCCAATCAGAATACAGGCACCAGGATCCTGGAGAACAATGGGTGTCTTTTTAAAACTCAGACAAAACAACCAAGCAATCAATACACAACAGTTTGTACCAACTAGCTCCCTTAACTTCAAGTTCTGTTTGTAAATACCAGGACAGTCTCCAACAATTCTTCAAGATTAAATCCAAGAGGAGGGTGTTAATCTGACATAGGATTGCCAATCTCCAGGTGAGGCCTATAGAACTCCCAAAATTTCAGCTGATCTTCAGACTACTAAAATCACTTCCTCTGGAGAAAATGGCTGCAGTGGAGGGTGGATTGTGCAGCATTACAGAAGAGGGATTTACCTTGAAGAGATAGGATTTACAAAAGAGATAGGATTTACAGCTATGTTCAATGCAGCATTACTATAGGAAGGTGCAGTTTTCGTAATTTTTAAGTACTCTGTTTTTTTCTCTGTTTGCATGAGCATTGCCAGGTTCTCTTGCTCATGCAGCGGGCGGCATTTGGGGACCATTCTGAGTGTGTGTGGGGACATTGCACAACATCCCCAATGCAATGACATCACCCAGAAGTGACATTATCACATCAGGGGTGTTGCGGGGGGGGGGGGGAAGGCACTTTGATATTTAAGTGAAACTGTGCTTCTTTTCTTCCTTAAAACCATAGGGTCTGTCCAAATACCAGAGTGTCCCTGTGTGATTTCCTTATCTTGATGGCATCACCTGGAAGCAACATAATCACACTGAAGATGTTGCATGGCAATGTTTCTGTTTGGGGGTGGGGTTTCCCCCACTGGACAGCTGGACAGTAGTGGATCAGAGCTCCCAAAAGCAGGGGAACCCCCACTGGAACCCGGGGGCTGGCAACCCTAGTTTGCATTCTAGTAGTAATTTTTATTAACTTTAAATTGTGCTGAATGCTTTAGAGCCATTATCTCAAGGTAATGTAAAACATCCAGAAATAGTATGTGGCACACTTCCTCCTACAAGTGGAAGTGTCCACATGGAGAATAATGACATCATGGAGAAAGCTTGGCCAAAATCATTTTCTCCAACTTGATAGCTATTTGTGTATTGGAAATAAATTGCTCCACAGTAGAGTGTTCAGATATGCAATGCTCCCACATGCAGGGCGAAATGTTACAACCTAGGAAGGCCCTGGTCTATGTATTTATTCCAGTCTGGAATCAATTCTTTCTCATCCTCCCAACAATCCTTCATGGCAGATAGTTGATTTCTGTTCCCTGGAAGATGACCCATGTTTCTGGTCACACTGTCTTCTCAGTTGCCAAGGAAAATAATTGGATCTCTTACCAATACTGAGAGTTGGTTTCCCAGCAAAATACAAGTTGCCCAGGAAGTGTAGTATTTGCTTAAAGTCTATTTTCCTCCTTAATGCCCACTCCAGTAATGTGCTAAACTATTCAAAGGCAGTGCAGAAAACTAAGAAGCTGAGGTAGGGTTTTCAGGCTGAGCCAAGCAACCATCAGGAGATGCCAGACCTCCCCCGCTCCCAGTGCAAGCAGGGATCCCCCTATTTCCGGTGCTCCTCTCCCCCCCCCCAGTTACCCCCCAAAGAGGCAAGAAGCCAGAAATAAACACAACATGCCTGTGTGACCTGAAAGTAGAGTTGCCAATTCCCAGGTGTGGGCAAGGTATCCCCCAGTTTGGAGGCCCTCCCTCACTTCAAGGTCATCAGAAAGCGGGGGCGGGGGGAGGAAAATGTCTGCTGGGCATCATTTATTCCCTATGGAGACCGATTCCCATAGAAAATAATGGAAAATTGATCCACGGGTATCTGGGACTCTGTGAGGGTTCTTTTTTGAGGCAGAGGCACCGAATTTGCAGCATAGCATCCAATGCCTCTCCTCAAAAGACCCTCCAGGGTTCAAAAAGATTGGACCAGGGGGTTCAATTCTATGAGCCCCCAAAGAAGGTGCCCCTATGCTTCATTATTTCCAATGGAGGGAAGGCATTTAAAAGGTGTGCGGTACCTTTAAATGTGATGGCCAGAACTCCCTTTGGAGTTCAATTATGTTTGTCACAACCTTTCTCATGGCTCCACCCCAAAGTCTCCTGGCTCCACCCCAAACATCCCCAGATATTTCTTGAATTGGACTTGGCAACCCTAAGAGTTTTGCCCAAAATCCAGAGCATGCCCCCCCCCCCCCGATGTCCCAGACTTGCCTATGTCACTTCTGGGTCATGTAGGCACATCATGTTTATTTTCAGCATTTTTCCCTGCTCCCAGTAAGTTCACAGACCCCCATCCCCTGCAGGCAGTTCTGAGGGACATAGCAGTCATACTGGGTGGTGGTGAAGGGGCGGCATCACTCATATGATGACATCACTTCTGAGGAAAAACTGTTAAAAAAACCCCCTCCCCTGCTGCTACTTGGGAACTTATGATGGGAGATTCCCTCAAACCTATAAGGCTTGGTGCTCTAAGGCCTAGTTTTCACAAATAGCAGACAAGGCAGTAAGCCTGAATAGATTACATCACTTCTCACTATATGTGTGGTCCCAGTTGAACTGGCTGTTTTTGAGGTACGTAGTGCAATTCTAAGAATTATACCTTTTTAAAGCCCATTTGCTGCACTGAACTTATAAGGATGTAGTAACTCTGCATATGGAGTTGCCAGCCTCCAGGTAGTAACCTATTGCAGTTGACCTCTAGATGACCAAGATCAGTTACCCTGGAGAAAACGGCTGCTTTGGAGGATGGATTGTATGGCATTTGTTGTGTATATGAACTAAAGATATGTATTAGTAATGATGTTCCTGCCTGGCTGATTGGAGCCTTTAGGACTGAGCTTGGGGACGCAGGAACAATGGGCAGTAGGATTCAAATCCCTACTGCCCTGCTCCAATCACGGGCCCCCTGCTGGTTTGAATGATCCAGTGGCATCCTGGTGCGGGAACCTGGTTGTGTATATAGTTGGCCCCATTGGCCCAGTTCAGCAGTCTTAGAGTCCAGCCCTTGCTATGCCGTGCTTAAATAAAGAGCTATGATCACTACCACCTTGCTTCTTCCTTGCGTTGAACCCACTATATTATAGCTTTATTCACTGCTGAGGTCCTTCTCCTTCCCAAATCCCCTGCCCTTTCCAGGATCCACTCTCAAAATCTCCCAAGTATTTCCCAACTGAGAACTGGCAACCCTATATACATAGAAGGTCACCAATGAAGCTATGAATGGTCAAGGGTGACCGTTTTTCTCCTGTATCACCCTAAGATCTTCCATGGATGCTGGGCTTCAGTTTTTTTCTGTCAAAAGTTTGATCAGTGAGTCCAAAAGACAGGGCATTTTCAGTGATGGCAGACTCTGAAATTCCTTAATTAGAGAGGCCTAAGCCTGCTTTGCCCTATGCTTCCTGACTTTTATACAAATGTAGCAAGACTACCCTTTTTCTAGTAAATGTTCAGCAGTTCCTGTGACTCTACTGGACATTGTATGTCAACATCTCCTGGCTCTCTTAACATTTGTTTGAGTTGTATTTGCTTATGTTTTAGTACATTGTTTCAAAATATTTTTTTAAATCTTTCTTGTTATCCACTTGGATCAGAATTGTTGGCCAAAAAGCAGGGTATACACTTTTAACATGAATAGATGCTTAGAAAGGCCTAAAATACAGCTGTACTAATGCTTTAATACATAACCAGTTTAATTTGAAATTGAGGCAGTTGTCGAGCAGTATATTCTGTAGAGCTAATATTATTAACATCTTAATTTTCCTTGTCTCTTGATTTAAATTACAATTTCCTTTCAAATGAAATCCACTTATGAGAGGCCAAATGGTTTTCTGCAATAATTTTACTATTGTGAATGCTTTTAGAGATGTCCCTGTTGTCTTTCTCTTTTACCCCTCTCTGGGGCACTTGCAGTAAATTGCTTATACACATCATTGTACATAGATGCAATGTGCAAACCACATGAACTCTATTACCCTGGTTGTAAAACGATTACAAGAAGCAGTGTGCAAAAAAACAATTATCACTCTGGCTCACATTAGAAATGGAGCTCTGAACAGATTGTTTATCATCTCTGTGAATGTGAATAATGGCACACAGACCTGTCAGAAGCTTACAAGTAGTTGGAATTCTGCTTGAAAATGGCAGTGTTGCCATGGAATCATGCACAGATTTTTAAAGCACCAATAAAAGAGATGTCTAGATAACAACTGCATTATAAATAGGGGGGAATGAGTAAACAAAATTCAAGTTTGTCACCTTCAGCATGAAGTTGGCATTTTAATAATAGTGCTGCTTACTATCCATACACATTTCTAATCTTCTGTAGCAATCATAATGAACAGGTGGGTATGTGTTTTTGTGAGAAAATGAGGTGCCACCATATCTGCAATTAGAACCATGGTCTGCCAATATGTGCATTGCAGTGGTTGTTGGATTTTGTAATTTTGGTTCAGGGGTACCATGCTGTTTGTTTGTTTTAATGGTAAATAATTATTGTTAATGACCTTGGAAATGACCTGAATTTGTATGCCTGAATCACAAGTATACTGTAAGCTCTTGTGCTGTCCTTTGCTATACCAGCCTCACTGTTACAAATTGGGATATCGATTACCTGCTTAAAACGGTTGTTGTGAAACTAAAATAAGATCATGTTTCCAAAGTTTTTTGCTCACTAAATGCTCTGAGAAAAGGAGTAATGAAACAGCAATAATTACATTTCACAGTGAAGAGAAATGGAAAATGGCATGTGAGCTACTGGTAGCTATTTTTTTTTTTACCTTGGCTAGAAACAGACTACCAACTGCTAATATGCCAATCTGTTTAATGGGGGTTGTTTTCAAATGTCATTATGCCCATGCAAGGGATAGTGGCATTGTTATTGCTTCATTAACCTGGCTCTAGAAGTTATATCTCCCCAAACAATTCATAACATTTTCTCCTTTAATTTCATTTGCTTTAATCCATTCTGAATATTTTCTGAAGAGACAGAACCACTGTGTCCTTCCATGTGATTTTCAGGGCATGAGCCAACAGATTGAATAATCCCCATTAAACTGTTGAATTTGACTGACAAATGAGAGAGTCAAGGCTGTAACATTCATACATAGCTTTTCTATTAATTATAAAGATATATTTTCTTGTTGTCTCTGTTTATATCTTTATAAATATTCTTTTGCTTTCAAATAAGTGTTTGTTTTATGTCACCTCATGGCCAATTTTTTAATCCAGTTTTCCTAGTATGATACCTTAATGATACTGAATGGTAAAGCAGGAGCTCCGGTTGATCTTCTAATTTTTTTCCCCCCTCAATAGTGGCTAGCATTCAGAAGCTTCCTGCAGCGTCTGTTCTAACGGACATCAGTTTCCCCATGAAAGGAAGGAAAGGAATGGTTGACTGGGCACGTAATTCAGAAGACAGGGTTGTCATTCCCAAAAATATCTTCACCCCAATGTCAACAGGTAAAAAAAAAAAACACCAGATTTTGTCATTGTATTTTTTTTTAGGGCAACAGTGCAGTGTTGTGGTCAGAATGAGGAGCTTGGAATCATCGGTTCATGGTGCAACTAGCTGCACAAAGAGACCCAGCTTCTTTACATCTTCCCCAAGGCTTTTTTTGTTTTGTTTTGCACTTGTGGATATGAGGGGTAAAAGATATATCCTTTTATTTTCCTTATTTTGATTCATTTCTGCCCTTGTTGCCATTTCCTGTAGTCTGCTGCAGGATGCAATATTAATGTATACATTTGCACAACTGAAGAAAAATAGTCAGGAAATGATGACAGCACAAGAAACAGGAGAATAAAAGAGTAGATCTCACCCTGAAACTTGTGCTTGGTCTACGAGTACCCTCTGAGAACTGTATCTGTGCTCTATTCATTTCTATAACTTGTGGGCTTCTTTACTCATTATGGGCACAATTAACCTCTGATGCTCCCATGAGTTTAGCTTTGTGCACAAGTTGGGGATCACTGTGGGTTCAACAGATGTTCTTCTGTCTTTTCCAGCTTTTTTTGAGCAGGAATGCAGATCTGGCTGGCTTGGCATCAGGGGTGTGGTCTAATATGCAAATAAACTCCTGCTGGGCTTTTTTTTTTTTTTTTTTTACAAAAAAGCCCTGTGTAAAACAATGATGTTATCAGGGGGTATGGCCTTATATGCGAATGAATTTCTGCTGGCTTTTTCTATAAAAAAAGCTATGATCTTTTCTACTTATGACTGGTTCTACAGTGAGTGGGCATAGGTACATGCGTATTGCAAATTAACTTGCAACCTGGGGACAAGAAGAGGGGGTGGATTTCTGTATATGTATCCATGCAGTGTCTTCCACTGGAAATGACAGTGAGCCTGCTGTGATTCATGCATTTTTAAATATATACAGCTGTAGAGGACCAGACAGGAGGAGGAAGGGAGGAGAGAGAACTCATATGACTCTTATGGTTATCCTTTCTCCATGTGTGGATAGATTATGCCCTTTATTTTTTTAACCATATATAAAATTGAACTGTTTGTCCACCTAACCTATCAGGTGTGCATGTCAAGGATATGAAATCGTCTATGGATCCCTGTTGAGAGTTCATTTGGTAGTCGCTGCACCATAATCTTTGACATGGTCCATATGCTTTGTTAATATGGAGTCCTGCTGCTCTAGTGACTTTCCTTAGGCCAAATGCCTTGGCTTGAGATTCTAGAATTAAATCACAGCGGTGTCTGTCGTGCCAGATTTCTGCAGCAGAGAGGCTTGTCCTCTTCAGCATTAAAGGAAAAGAAGTCCTCTAAAAATAACTCCAATGGATCTTTCATAATCAAGGCAGAATATATCACAAAATGCTGGCACAGTTTAGCCACCAATGATGAATCTCACACAACAGCCAGACCTCTGAGCGCTTTAAATCTTGTGAGATGTTCCAATTGTATAGACTTTTCCTCTCTTTAATATATCATATTGCATTTTTATGATAGATGCTGGGAAACATATTTCATCTTGCACTGATGATTTTCTTAAAGATAAAAACTTCTTCCACAGTGATAAATACCTTTCCATGTACCTGTATGCTGAGTCGGAAAGGGTCAGCAAGGCAGCACATTTAATGTACATATTGTCTCTTCTTCTCTCCCTCCTTCCATTTTAGAACTAGATGAATCCACTGTATTTGTGCTTGGAGCAGTACTGTACAAAAATCTAGAACTTATTTTACCTACCTTAAGGTAAGTGATTACTCTCAGAGGAACAGAGTCCTGCCTCTCTAGTGCTTGACAGGATCAGCACAATTGTTTTTTTTTCCTCCAGAGGACAGCTAAGAGGCAGGTCAGATATGAAGGATGAAAGAAGCTATGAGAGGCAGGAAATGGAAATGTGGTGGAAGAGGAGATAAGGTGGTGGCAGCTAAGGGGGATGTGGCAGTAGCAGCTGTGAAAAGAAAGGATCTGATCTTCAGGTGCTATGAAATAAAGTTATTTTCTTGACCCATGCATGGATAATGAGAGCCATAGCAATTCCCTAGTTCAGACACTTTAGGGAAATAATTTCTGAATTTTTTATTCCCCTTGTGTGTTTCTTTATGTATCACCATGTTAGAGTGTTGGACTAGGATCTAGGAGACCCAGGTATGAATTTTCACTCTGCCATGGAAGCTTGCTGGGTTATCTTGGCCTAGTTATACACTCTAAGCCTAACTTACTTCACAGGATTGTTGTGAGGATAAAATGGAGAAGAGGGGAATGGGACAGTCACTTTGACTCCCCACTTGGTAAAATGGCAGGGTATAAATGAAGTAGCATGCATAATATTTCTGATGTCTCTGTATGACCCTTCATAGAATTTTCCAGCTAGAAATGTGTGCAAGACTCATGGCAGCTTTATCAAACCATAACTGCAGTTTTAATGCCAGGCTCCCTTGCCCATGAACGGATTTATCTAGAATTAAGGCCATTTGTATTAAGAATGCGGCAATCCTGGGCACACCTTCTTAGATGTCAACCCGAAGAAACATGCACACAATCCCACTCCACATTTATAGGTTTATATGAGTTGAGTGTATTGGTGATTCCATTCCAATACAAAAAAGGATGCATTCCCCATCCAACTGGAAGACAGAATGTAGTGAAAAAGTAATACGAGTATTTATTTCATTGGGGCAGTTGCTTTCAACAGCATAATTGTATTTAGAAATTGAATTAGAGATCCCTGTATTTCAAACTTGAAATAAATATAGCATGCTGTCTGTTTTACTTCCAGCCAGAAACAACCTCTGCCCTTCATATCTCTTACTCAGAAAAAACTTTCACTGAGTTTAATTGATAGTTTCCCTGAATAAACAGCTATGGAATTAGATGCTCTCATGCAGGAGCGTGCATGGACAGCTAAAGGTCCTTCATCATATCTCTATTTCCTTTCAACACAACAAATTGGAATGATTCCTGAAGATACTGAAGCATGGCATAAAATGTATATATCCCACAGCATCACTTGCTCCAACAGGTTCTGGTTTTGTAATCAAAGCAGTCTTGTTTCCTATTTAACATAAGTCCCATGCCAGAAGTGCCTTGAGGCATTTCACAAATTCATAAACATTAAGTGGAGGCTCATTAAGCAGAAACTGTTCCAGAATAAGTAAAAAGTCATTTTAAAAATATTAAAATCATGCTAAGATTCAGCATAATAGATTAGTACACAGGCAGTGCAGTCCTAAGGGCTGCCTGTGCCGCAGCGGTCAAGTGCTGGCATAAGCATGGAGATGCTAGTCTTACTACTGGATCCCCAATAGACCCATGGATGGAGGGAGAGAGAGAGAGAGTTTTAATGTTTGTGTATGTTTCAGGGCAGTACTGCTTTAAAATTTTCTTGGGTAGACATTCCAATTTTAGGACATTTTTTCCTCGTAGCTTCCATTTTCCAAGATGGTGGATATGGTTATATTGATATTTAAAATTCACATCGGATGGTCATCCTGGTGTCAAAATATATGCTTTTAGTCCAGTAAAGCCAAATAAACTTTATGCTATTGATTTGCAGTCCTAAGGACGGGTGGTGGAGCTGGGGGAAGCGGAGGAGAACAGAAACAAACCTATGCAGATACAAATAGGAATAAAATAGACCACAGTTTTATTGGCGATGGCTATTGTAGCAGTGATGCAGAACAGGGTAAGGATCCATGCATTGGATAGCCCACATAAGAACTTAAGAGAAGCCATGTTGGATCAGGCCAATGGCCCATCCAGTCTGACACTCTGTGTCACACAGTGGCCAAAAAAATTATATATATATATATATATATATATATATATATATATATATATATATATATATATATATATATATATAAACACACACACACACACACTGTGGCTAATAGCCACTGATGGACCTCTGCTCCATATTTTTATCTAACCCCCTCTTGAAGCTGGCTATGCTTGTAGCTGCCACCACCTCCTGGGCAGTGAATTTCACATGTTAATCACCCTTTGGGTGAAGAAGTACTTCCTTTTATCCGTTTTAACCTGACTGCTCAGCAATTTCATTGAATGCTCATGAGTTCTTGTATTGTGAGAAAGGGAGAAAAGGACTTCTTTCTCTGCTTTCTCCATCCCATGCATAATCTTGTAAACCTCTACCATGTCACCCCGCAGTCGACGTTTCTCCAAGCTAAAGAGCCCCAAGCGTTTTAACCTTTCTTCATAGGGAAAGTGTTCCAAACCTTTAATCATTCTAGTTGCCCTTTTCTGCACTTTTTCCAATACTATAATATCCTTTTTGAGGTGCGGTGACCAGAATTGTACACAGTATTCCAAACGAGACAGCACCATCGATTTATACAGGGGCATTATGATACTGGCTGATTTGTTTTCAGTTCCCAAACAGACAGCAGTTCCCCAGCAACCACAAACTCAGAATTTTCAGCAGTCACACAAACTCAGAAATTCTCATCATCTTCCCCAGCTGCTTAGCCAAACCTCACCCTTATATCACTTACTCTCTGCTCTCTCTCAGAGCTTCTCTGCTCCCTCTCAGAACTCTCTGGCTGATGGGGCATTTGTTGGGGGGAACCTGGAGTGGCAAGTCCTTGAGGTTCCAACTGGCCACCAGCCCTACCACCTGGGAAAGGAGCAGGTCAACAGCCCTCAAGCTGGTTATGACACTGTATGGCTTCATCCCAAGGCCCCTTAAGGAGGGCCCAAAATTGGTGAGGCAGACACACATGCATGGAATGCCCCCAAATTGATTCAACTAGGTGTCCAAACAGCCAGCAGTGTTGGGCTGAAAGAGCCCTCCAATTGCAGGTGGGCTCCATTGCTGTGCTCTGACTGGAAAACACAAAATCTCCCCTTCGAGCATGTGACACTGGGACTGTGGAGTTGGCAAATATCTGTCCTGATATACAAACACCTCTTTTGATGACCAAGTTCTGGACATTGCTGGGAACAAAGCCATTCTACAGCAACTTGTCTGCTAAATGATTCCGAAGCAATCCAAAGAGGCACACATACCTGAGGAAGAGGTGCGGGCCCTACGGGATCTTAATCAGTTCCGTAGGCTTGCAAAACCGCCCTCTTCCAACTAGCCTTTTAAGATGGAACCAGAACTAATATTAAGCTATCTTGGACAAACAGAGATTGTAGCACCATTGTATTGTTTTTAGATTAATTTTAATATTAATTTATATATTGTATTTATGCCATTGTTTACTGATTTTATTATCTGTGTATTGTTATATCATGATATTATATCATGCTTTGTAAGCCGCCCTGAGCCTGCCTTGGCGGGGAGGGCGGGGTAGAAATAAAAACTTATTATTATTATTATTATTATTATTATTATTATTATTATTATTATTATTATTATTATTATTATTATTATTATTATTATTATTATTATTATTACTACAAGTGGGATGATAATTGATGACAGGGCTATCACTGGGAAGGTTATGTTAAGGAATTATGTAGCAGTACTAAGGAGGCTAATTGTTGCATAGTTCCTCATGCAAACTGAGCAGCTGAGAATGATGTAAAGTGTAAGGTTATTTTATCAATTACACAATTGTGATGGTGGTACTACTGAGGTACATGTCTACCTTTCATAGCAAAATTTTAGGTCACATTCGGGACTGGAGAAAAATGTCATGCCGTTCCTTTACATCAGCTTCTCATCGAGCTTGGACTAGAAGTATGTGGCAGTCTCCCAGAGATAGTGATCCCAAACAGGTCCATGGCCCATATGGTCTAAATGTAGCAATCATTAAGAAGGGGGGCCAGAGAAATGATAAGGAGAGTGTGCCCAGTCAGGTTTCCACCACCAACAGTGGAGCAGGTCAGGTGGCCATGGGGGGCAGCAACTCCCCTTGCCACTCCTACCCTCCCTTGTCACTTGCTTGTACCTACTCTTACAGCAGGGTCCAGTTAGACTGCCTATGGCCATCACCACTACCAGATGCTGCCGTGGCCATGCCACCCACCCACAGTAGAATGTGGAGGCAAGTTCAGGCACTGTGGGAATTACAGGACCTTGGAAGGCACCCTGTTTCCCTTCATGCTCAAAATGGACACCAAGCAACAGGGAGATGCCACACTAGCATGGGACCCACACTGTGTGGAGTATGCCAGTGTGGCCCTTGCCACTGCCAAGAGCAGTTTGGCCACTACTCACCAGTGTGTTTTGGAATGTTGCAGAGGAAGAAGAAGAAGAAGATATTGGATTTATATCCCGCCCTCCACTCCGAAGAGTCTCAGAGCGGCTCACAATCTCCCTTACCTTCCTCCCCCACAACAGACACCCTGTGAGGTGGGTGGGGCTGGAGAGGGCTCTCACAGCTGCTGCCCTTTCAAGGACAACCTCTGCCAGAGCTATGGCTGACCCAAGGCCATGCTAGCAGGTGCAAGTGGAGGAGTGGGAATCAAACCCAGTTCTCCCAGATAAGAGTCCGCACACTTAACCACTACACCAAACTGGCACACTTAACCTCTACACCAAACTCAAAGGAGTGGGTCTTTGCTATGGGTCATGCAACCCTGACAGAGACATCCACCATGAAGCACTGGAATTATTCATTGCCTTGGAAAGGCATCTGTGCCCTGGTGAACAAGAACGTCCCATACCTGGAGCTGAGGCCATCATGTACATAGTGATAACACTTTGATCATGGATGGTGGTAAGATTTTGATCATCAATGTTTTGTTTGTTGGGTGTGAGGGATCATGGCCTTGGCTTATTAATGCCCCACAGATGTCTGCCCTCTGGGTGACAGAACCCCTGTAAAGTGAGGCACACATCCACCCAGCTCACCCACTGGCCAGTCCCCCTTCACACAGCAGCCAGCTAGGTGAATGGGGAGGGAACCCAGAGGTGAGGTCTACCCTGGAGGTGCTGCTGGGCCCCTGCTTTCTTTGCCGGATGACATGAGGGGGGCCAGTGATACCTAGCAAACTGGGAGAGCCAGTTTGGTGTAGTGGTTAAGTGTGAGGACTCTTATCTGGGAGAACCGGGTTTGATTCCCCACTCCTCCACTTGCACCTGCTGGAATGGCCTTGGGTCAGCCATAGCTCTGGCAGAGGTTGTCCTTGAAAGGGCAGCTGCTGTGAGAGCCCTCTCCAGCCCCACCTACCTCACAGGGTGTCTGTTGTGGGGGAGGAAGGTAAAGGAGATTGTGAGCCGCTCTGAGACTCTTCGGAGTGGAGGGCGGGATATAAATCCAATATCATCATCATCATCATCTAGGCTATGTCAGAGCCTTCCCACTTAGACATGGCATCAGGCCTAAGGGGGAGTTACAGACAAGGTGATAACAGAGTAAGGCAGGGAGAGACAAGGAGCTCCTAACATGTCGTCAGAACCAAACAGACACAGTTGTGTCACAACTCAGATTTTATTGAACTGCAAATCATGGAAAGATCTGATGGTTCAAGTTGCCACCTCCCATGATCCATGTATGACATACTGAGCCTTTCCTGGCATGGCATCCATCTAAGTGAGGCAGAGTCATATTTTGAAGAGCTGACTAAGTGGAATGCTCTACTCCACGAGGTGAGCTAAGATTGCAGACTGAGCAGAGTTGGGGGTGGTGAAATAGTACCAACCACACCCTGAGCTATCCTTGTTGAATCATCACTTGAAGGAAAGCAAAACAGAGAAACATGCAGCGATGGCCACTGGGCACAAGCACTGTGCTGAGCTTAACCACAGTTGTCTGACTTGGGCCACAATCCCAGCCTCATGGGGCTGGGGGTTCACCTGTGATGTGAGGCCTCCATGAGGGTGCAAAGGCAGCCAAGAGTGGCAGGCAGCACTGGAGTGCAGTGCCATTCTGACTTATGCTGGTGTATCTCCAACATATACCAGCATAATGACTAGTTAGCTCCTTGAGTGCTGCTTTTGCCTCCTCCCCACCTAGATAGTACTGTAAGTAACTCAATAAAAAGATTAAATTCATAATAATCTATGATCCAAATCCAAATTCAGCTAGTAGACATTACTCAGTCATAAGGCTTGAGGTGGCATTATTGTTGTTCAGTCGAGTCCGACTCTTTGCGACCCCATGGACAAAGTCATGCCAGGCCCTCCTGTCTTTCACCATCCTCCGAAGCCTGCTCAAATTCGTGTTTCTTACATGAGTAACACTGTCCAGCCATCTCATCTTTTGCCATCCCCTTCTTCTTTTGCCTTCTGTCTTTGCTAGTATCAGGATCTTCTCCAGGGAGTGCTCTCTTCTCATTTGGTGGCCAAAGTATTTGAGCTTCAGCTTCAGCATCTGACCTTCCAGGGAACTGTCTGCGTTGATTTCCCTTAGGACTGACTGATTTGATCTTCTTGCAGTCCAAGGGACTCTCAAGAGTCTTCTCCAGCACCACATCTCAAAAGCATCTATTATTCTGCGCTCAGCCTTCCTTATGGTCCAGCTCTCACAGCCATACATTACTACTGAGAATACCATCGCTTTAACTATACGGACTTTTGATGGCAGGGTGATGTCTTTACTTTTTATTATACTGCCCAGGTTCTTCATAGCTGTCCTCCCAAGGAGCAAACATCTTTTAATTTCATGGCTACAGTCACCATCCACAGTGATCTTGGATCCCAGAAATGTGAAGTCTGTCACTGCTTCCATGTCTTCCCCTTCTATTTGCCAAGGTTTGATGGGACCAGATGCCATGATCTTAGTTTTTTTTGATGTTGAGTTTCAAGCCTACTTTTGTGCTCTCCTCTTTCACCATCAACAAGAGGTTCTTTAGGTCCTCCTCATTTTCTGCCATTAGAGTAGTGTCATCTGCATATCTGAGGTTGTTGATGTTTTTCCCAGTAATCTTAATTCCGGCTTGTGCTTCTTCCAGGCCAGCATTCTGCATGATGTGCTCTGCATATAAATGAAATAAGCAAGGTGACAATATACATCCTTGTCGAACTCCTTTTCCTGTTCTAAACCAATCAGTTGTTCCCATTCTGACAGTTGCTTCTTGACCCTTATGCAGGTTTCTCAGAGACATGTGAGGTGGTCTGGTACTCCCATCTCTTTAATGACTTGCCACAGTTTGTTGTGATCCACACAATCAAAGGCTTTAGCATAGTCAATGAAGCAGAAATAGACGTTTTTCTCCTACTCCCATGCATTCTCCAGCGAATGTTGCCAATTTGATCTCTAGTTCCTCTACCTCTCCGAAACCCAGCTTGAACTTCTGGTAGTTCCTGATCTACATACTGCTGAAGCCTAGCTTGTAGGATCTTTAACATGAGCTTGCTGGCATGTGAAATGAGTGCAATGGTGCGATAGTTTGAACATTCCTTGGCATTACCCTTCTTTGGGATTGGAATATAAACCGATCTTTTCCAATCCAGTGGCCACTGTTGTGTTTTCCAAATTTGTTGACATAATGTGTGCATCACTTTAACAGCATCATCTTTTAGGACTTTGAATAGCTCAACTGAAATACCATCATCTCCACTCGCTTTGTTGTTAGTAATGCTTTCTAAAGCCCATTTGACTTCACTCTTCAGGATGTCTGGCTCAAGGTCATCAATTTCACTGTCATGGTTGTCTGGGACATTGAGATCCTTCTTGTATAATTCTTCTGTGTATTCTTGCCACCTCTTCCTGATCTCTTCTGCTTCTGTTAGGTCCTTGCCATTTTTCTCCTTTATCATGGCCATCTTTGCACGAAATGTTCCCCCTGATTTCTCCAATTTTTTTGAATAGATCTCTTGTCCTTCCCATTCTATTATTTCCCTCTATTGCTTTGCATTGTTCCTTCATGAAGGCCTCCTTATCTCTCCTTGCTGTTTTCTGGAAATCTGCATTCAGTTGTGTGAATCTTTCCTTTTCACCTTTGCCTTTTGCTTTCCTTCTTTCCTCAGCTATTTGTAAAGCCTCATCAGACAGCCACTTTGCTTTCTTGCATTTCTTCTTCTTTGGGATGGTGCTGATTGCTGCCTTCTGTACAATGTCACAAACCTCCATCCATAGTTCTTCAGGCACTCTGTCTATCAACTCTAGTTCCTTAAACCTATTCTTCACCTCCACTGTATATTCATAAGGGATGTGATCAAAGTCAAACCTGAATGGCCTAATGGCTTCCCCAGTTTTCTTCAGTTTAAGCCTGAATTTTGCGATGAGTAGCTCATGATCTGAGCCACAGTCAGCTCCAGGTCTTGTTTTTGCTGACTGTAAGGAGCTTCTCCATCTTTGACTGCAGAGTATAAAATCAGTCTGATTTCTGTGTTGCTCATCAGGTGATGTCCATGTGTAGAGTCACCTTTTAGGCTGTTGGAAGAGGGTGCTTGCTATGACCAGCTTGTTCTCTTGACAAAACTCTATTAGTCTTTGCCCAGCTTCATTTTGTTTTCCAAGGCCAAACTTGTCAGTTGTTCTGGTCACCTTTTGACTTCCTACTTTGGCATTCCAGTCCCCTATGATGAGGAGGACATCTTTTTTTTGGTGTTAATTCTAGAAGGTGTTGTAGATCTTCATAGAACTGGTCCACTTCAGCCTCTTCTGCATCAGTGGTTGGGGCATAGACTTGGATTACTGTGATATTGAATGGTTTGCCTTGGATATGGACCAAGATCATTCTGTCATTTTTGAGATTTTATCCCATTACTGCCTTCCTCACTCTCTGGTTAACTATAAAGACCACACCATTTCTTCTACGGGATTCTTGGCCACAATAATAGATGTAGTGATCCTCTGAGTTAAATTCACCCATTCCCATCCATTTTAATTCACTGATTCCCAAGATGTTGATGTTCAGTCTTGCCATCTCTTGTTTGACCACATCTAGCTTATCTTGATTCAAAGATCTTACATTCCATGTTCCGATTCAGTATTGTTCTTTGTAGCATCAGACTGTTCTTTCACCATCAGACACATCTACAGCTTAGCGTCCTTTCGGCTTTGGCCCAGCCACTTGGCTCTTTCTGTGGTTACTTGAACACTCTTCCCCAGTAGCATATTGGGCACCTTCTGACCTGAGGGGCTCATCTTCCAGCGGCATATCTTTTAGCCTTTTGTTTCTGTTTATGGGGTTTTCTTGGTAAGGATACTGGAGTGGTTTGCCATTTCCTTCTCCAATGGATCACATTTAGTCTGTATTCTCAGGTGGCATATAAACAGCCAAATCATTTGTTTTTGGAAACATATAAGCAAAACTGATGTGATACCTTAAAGGCTAATTGGACAATTTTATGCCTGCATGTTACAAAAAAGGACATCTGTATTTATTATAGTTAACTTTGTACTCTGTATTTATTGCATACTTTTGAACTGCTTTCCAAGACACTTTCTGCACAGAAACAAATAGATGCAACACTTCACAAAAATATTAATGGTTATTTAATGGCAACGTCACTACATATAACACTGAGAATTTGCCTGCTGCCATTAAAACATCATTAATAATGATCTTTCTTTTACCGTCACAGGGGAGCAGAGGACACTAATTTATAGTGCTTTTGAAAAGAAGAAAAATCTCATTCAAAATAGGATAACCCCAGTTTATTTCCAGTATTTCTGCAATATTGCAGTATTTGTGTTACTAGTTTTACCTGACATTTGTCTGCAAGCAGTTGCTTGGAATAAGTATATGGAGTTGTACTTCTTCATTATACAACAGCACACACACAAAAAAGGAAACATACAGGCTTTTACATAGAGAAATATATTTAAAATACTAGAGCTGAAATCTTTTGTTAATTTAGTACTGAAATTACAAATACTGCTCCTTGTTGGAGTCTCCTGTGTGTTCGAATGGGTACATGCAGCTCTTTTGTGAACAGGCTCCTAGATTCAGTTCAATTAAATGGACTTTTTTGTGCATGAATACAGATGTTCTGATTTAAATGAATGGAGAAGATCTTGAAAAAGAGGGGGCTCCATGTGAGCCTCATATCACTTGATTATAAGGAAGCACTTGGTTTGAAATGAATAGGGAGCAGACCTATAGCCAGCATGGAGGTGCCCCCTATAGATTTTGGGGTGCCCCTATTGATTTTGCTGTTCCCACCCATCTTCCCTTTACTCCTCCTCATGGGAGTCTTGTTGCTCATGCAGAACTTCTCCTGCTTGCCACCATGGAACTGCTGGCCCACCCAGTTCAGCAAGCCCTTAGATGGCAGGCAGGTGCACCTTGTGAGCCTGCCTCGGTGGGAGGCCGAGCAAAGCAAATGTGAGGAGGAGCCAGCAGCTGTTGAGAGGGAAGGAGTCTCAGCAAGGATTTCCCCCCATCTGGAAGAGCCTCACATTGCAAGCCCTGGGCTCCCCAGGGCCTCTATCCCCTTGTCAGACTAGAGGCAGGCCTGCAGAGAGTTCCAGGCTGGTTTTGAGCTGCAGGATGTGACCTGGTAGCAAGCAGCAGATAGTGAAAGGAGCCAGCAAGAACCAGCCTCCAGATGTGGTGCTGGTGGCTTCTGCTAGGTCCTACATTTCATGGGTCCGAGCAAGCAGAAAAGATGCCAGCTGAGCGTGGCAGGGAAGACAGGCATGGAAGCAGAGGCAGGAAGATGAGGTGGGAGTCATAGAACAGCCTCAGCATCACATCCCCACCCTTTGGAGGAGCCAGAGGGAATTCTCCTAGTTATGAGGCAGATAGTGAGGGACTTGAAAAGGAGGAAGCTCCGTATGAGTCTATTGATAAGGAGGCACTGGTTTGGGTTACTGTGTTTATTTGGATACCCTTGAAAATTATAATATTTCAATACTTGTTATAGAGAAATTTTAAAAAATTAACAAGCTTTGTTTTGTTGGCAGTTTTTTAGTTTTGTTGGCTGGCAGTGGGGAAGAGACCCAAAGGTCAGGGGATCCCCCACCCCCAACTAGGGAATGGGGGTCCAAATGGGTCAGCACAGGTGGACAAAACCAGTACAAGAAGGACCAGTAGGAGAATTTTATCTTTCTGGTGATGGGTCTTACTGGTATCTTCCTATTTCACTTTTCTCCTACTATTGTTATTGGCACAGGAGAACCACTGAGAGAGAGCAGGGATGGCACTGGCCCTCTTGTCCTTTGCATTACAGGATCTGTGCCATTATTCCTAAGGAGGACCTATATTTCTAGCCAGTTTATTCATTCTGCACATACTGGATGTCTGGAGTGATTTTTTAAAAATGGGTGTATTCAACATACACTGGTGGAGAGTGCAATTAAATTCAGAAATAATGTCCAAGAACAAACCTTTAAATCTTGCGGAGACAGTCCTCCCCCTCCCTCAATTCTGAAGTAATGCTGTTGAAAAGCCAATGCCTGGGATCACCCTCAGGCATAAATTGCAAAAAGCAATAAAAAGACCAAAATTGGAGGCAATGGTTCTTTAAAAGAGTAGAACTTATTAAGGCTGCTGTCTGCCAAATAGTTTCTACATGAAAGCACCTTTAAAATGAATAGAGCTATTCTGATATAAGTGGTTTGATGATCATAGCCTAAGGGACTGAGAACTTGGTATTAACTCTCTTAATGATATCAGTAGGTGATAGGTCAAGCCCTGACCTTACAAATACAAATCCCAGAGGAATCCAGCAAGGCCATGGCAACGTAAGTGGTCTGTGAATTGATCTTTCAGATATTTTCAAACAATACGGTTTCTCATTCACTTATGAAACAGAATAATTTTTAAGCCTCTTGCACTGTGTGTCAGAAAAAAAAAATGATTCTGAGGAAACTCTCCTTGCTGTCATCCATCTTAACATTTTCAGTTAGCAGTCAGCAAAATGGCCCTGCTGCAGCATTGCAAGAGTGATGTTTTGTTGCGTGTGAAACAAGCCCACTAAGTCTACCTTGAAATAAATGAATTTATAGCCATTTCAAGATTTGCCTGAAGGCCTGCATTGTCAATCTATCTTTTAAATCAATGAATCATACCCAAGAAATAGCACTTGAGTCAGCACTCTGCCTTGTAAATCTTTCCCTTGTCTGATAACGGGGCAGTTGTAGTTATAATAAAAATGAGGGTTTTTTTAAAAAAAAAGTTTGCTTCTTACATTTAGTCAGATTGTCCACATTATTTATTTTATTGCATATATTGTTGTTTTAATTAATGTTTTTAATTGTTTTGTTTTTCCAGAAATTATACAGTTGTTAATTCCAAAATCATCGTGGTCACCATAAGGCCTGAACCCAAAACATCTGATTCCTTTCTAGAGATAGAGTTAGCACATTTGGCTAATGTAAGTATTGCTCTAGATCCCTACATCTACAGATGTACATTGTATTCTTTTTCTTCAGAATGAATTTTTCTTAGCCATCTTCATTAATTTACTTTGCTTTGCTTCGTTTTTGTTCTTATAGCAGCTTGTTTGTAGAATCAACATTTCATACTTTTCCTCTTCTGTTCCATTATATGATACAGGATTGTATCCATTATTCAAAGCCTGTAATTGCCTAAGTTTATCATGTACCTCTCACATAGCTCAGTTTCAGTCAAGTAAACTGGCTGTTCAAACTATTGTTCAAATAATTGCCCACAGTATTCTTCTTTCCGAAGCCAAGTGAATCTTCAAGTTCTCCTATCTAACATGGTGAAATTTATGATAAGATATAATAAAGGTGTCATAAGACTTTGTGGTATAGAAAGGATTAATAGGTTTGTCTTACTGTCAGTTGACATATGGAATCACTGTGCGTCTACCAAATTCCCATGGGAAATTAACAGATACTCACTGTACTTTTAAGTTAACGAGTGACACACTTTTCCCCCTGAAGTCTCATATGCATATAGTCCTGATTTGCACAGTGGTTTTCCTTCCCTTTTCTATTCGTATAGGAGAATATTGATGAGAATTAGGTCTCCACTCATGCAGCACCAATCTCATACATGATATTAGAAGTGAGGTAGAGTGTGGTGTGCTTAGCTTTTCCTTGAGGAAAGTTCCAAACCAGCCTCCAGTACAAAAAATAGATTTGCTGAGAAAAGCAAATCCCCCCTTCCTGTTAAAAACCTCCTCAGAGCCCTTCTATAGAAATTTTTCTTCATGCTTAAAAGCTATATATTACATAGTTGCCTCTGCAGATAATTAACTACAAATCTCCAAAGATTTCCTCAAATAAAGGCCTGTACTAGAGGTTCTAAATGTTGGAAATAAGGGTTCAAAATTTTATTGGGATTCATTTTCTAGATTAGGATTAATTTATTGGGATTAATTTCTTCATTTTACAAGCCACCCAACCATTAAGAAGCCATACTCTTTTTTAAAAAGTTCTCTGGGTGTTATATGTTAATTACCTCCACCACCACCATCTATATATCTAATAGCAATGGGTGGTGCTCATATGTGGGTATCTAAATCCATGGATTGGGCCACACTCACATTAACAGATTTTCCTACTAATTGCCCCCCGCCTCCCAAGTTTGCAGTAAAATCTGAATCCACACTCAAAAAAACCATGGGGCTAAATTCTCCTTGAAATAAAACAGCATATTTAGGGCATGCACAGACAGCACATTTAACCTGTAGAGCAGGTAGAAAGAGAAACTCCAGGTCTGACCACAGTTAGCAGGAGACACTGGGAAACCTAAGCATACCCATCAGTATATGCAAATTTTCCAGTGAGCAACTATTTGGTCCTTAAGACCATTCCAGGTTGGAAAATGGCATGGAGAGATCCTCCTACACACCATAGTTTTGATCCATATTTGGCCTATGTGGACCTGGAAATGAAGTTCCTATCTGGGGGCTTGCATGAGACATCTGCTGAAAGTCCATTTAGAGGATACATGGACACTGTAACGTGTGAATTGGTCCTTTGGCATGTAGCATTGTTAGTAGATCATTGTACATGAGAAAAGCTGAAGCAGTTAAGTGCAAGAATGTAGCTTCTGTAAACTTTAGTAGAATGGAGGCAAAAAGGTTATAATGACTTTGGTCACCAAGTTGAGATAAGAAGGGGGGGAACAAAAATAATGGCACTACACAGTGTATCTGTGTTGGGATCAACAGATAAATTCTATGTAAGTAATTTTAAAAATGGCACAACATAAAGGCTGTAAGAAGGTTAAACTAATGACTTTGAAAGCCATTTTTAGAACCAGTTTCTCAGCTTGTTTATTTTATTGTACTTTTCAATAATCTACTGATGTAGCATTTGCCTCTTTGCCAATTCTTTAAAAAGTTTATTAGCTTGATTCTGGCAGCAGAAGATGCAGGGCATTGATTGTCATTTGGCTTTGTCCACCTTTCTGTAACAGGATATTAATGACTTCCATATTAGCACAGGCCCAGAAAGTGCTGACAAGGCATAAGGACAGCGGCCTTGTCAATAACATTCTGGGAGAAGTGTTGTTTTCTTTTGGATCAATTTGAATTCCAAAATATCAGTGTTTTCTGCAGATGGTGGGTCTGATATTGCAACCAAGCCCATTCAAAATGGTGGAGGGGAAGGGGAGAGGTGAAGATTCATACAACAAAGTTAATTCCCCAGAAATCATAGCCCAGTATACACCAACTAACACTTCCCAACTTTTGCATAAATATCTTCAAATTTTAGTGGTATTTTGAGTAAACCACATTGACATCAGTGGATTTTAATGCATAGAATTTCATAACTTAAAACCCATTCCTAAGGGCCTTTTCACAATTGAAACTAGAACAGTATTTTAATGTGTTTTTATTGACCAGCATCCTGAGGTGTGTTGCTGGAATTTTCAAATCCCATTTCTACAAACGCTGATTTTATCAGAGCAATGTAGGGTAACAGTAAACACATAGTTCAAGTAATGTATAAACGGCTCTACATCATCAGCAACATTCATAAATGAAGCATCAGCAAACTTCCTTAGTTTTACTTTGAAAAAATATTAGCCTTACTGATAGAACATGCTTGTGATTGCTAAACATACTGGAGGGTCATCGCTGCTGACCCTCTCCAAGCCTCCTTGCATCCATATCTGAAAGAGCCTATGTATATACAAACTCTGAAAAGATTGTATCTACAGAACCCACATGAATATAACCTATTCACAGGAAGGGTCTGTTTAGAAGTTTTGAACGCAGAGAGATTGTTCTAATACAGGTTTGCTTGCTGGAATGGGCAATCAGAATTACAGGGGAAGATGTGGCATTTTTAGAGCAATGGTTGACCTGGGAAAGCCCAGGAAGGGGCAGTAAAACATCCCACTTGCTGTCAGCGGTCCTAGATGGAAGATTCTTCTTTCACTTTTATGAGCTACATTTCTCCACACTAAACTGAGAAGTGCAGCCAAGAAGCTTCAGATGGGGAAAAGATCAGTGATAGGAATGGGACACCCACCGTCATTGACACAAACCAAGGGGAAACTTCCAGTCCACAGTTTAACATACAGGGAATGCAGCCGTGTGTGCTTTGTTGTGTCTATTCTCTAACTTAGTCTGATCTAGTCTTTGTCAGGCCAGTTGAGTCATAAAACCTTTGATGACGGAGCTTCAGAGTAGGAAAAGACTAACCCTCAAAGGAGAATGGGGGATGTTCAACAGAATGCAAGTTAACTCTAGCATTGCCATCAGGAGGTTCACAAGTGAGGCTAGAAGCCCTTCCCTTCCCCTCCCCCCCCCCGCCAAGCACCAAGAATACAGAGCATAATTGCCCCAGACAGGGAGTTCCAACAATACGCTGTGGTTAATAGCCACTGATGGACCTCTGCTTTGTATGTTTATCCAATCACCTCTTGAAGCTGGCTATGCTTGTACCTGCCACCACCTCCTGTGGCAGTGAATTCCACATGTTAATCACCCTTTGGGTGAAGAAGTACTTCATTTTATTCGTTCTAACCCGACTGCTCAGCAATTTCATTGAATGGCCACAAGTTCTTGTATTGTGAGAAAGAGAGAAAAGTACTTCTTTCTCTACTTTCTCCACCCCATGCATAATCTTGTAAACCTCTATCATGCCACCCCACAGTCGATGTTTCTCCAAGCTTAAGAGCCCCAAGCGTTTTAACCTTTCTTCATAGGGAAAGTGTTCCAAATCTTTAATCATTCTAGTTGCCTTTTTCTGCACTTTTTCCAACGCTATAATATCCTTTTTGAGGTGCAGTGACCAGAATTGCACACAGTATTCCAAATGAGACCGCACCATCGATTTATACAGAGGCATTATGATACTGGCTGGCCCTGTTTACACAACATATTGAGTTTGTGTTAAACTGACCCAGTTCTGCTCCGAATATCTTTGTTCTGGATATTATCGATCAGACTGCCATACTGCAATTGGAATCACTCCACGTTGAAACCGTCTTCTGCCGTCCACACGATGGCACCATGCAGTTCTTTTTTTCTTCCACTATTATGTGCATGTGCACATTATGCACATGTGCACAGATTAAACCATGCGGTTATGTGGTTACGTGCATATTGCTAAGTAGTAAAAAAACAAATGGTGACCGTAAACCGGATGTCTGAGGCTCTTTTTGCTCTAGAAAAGCCTTCAGACATCCAGAAGTTGTTTAATATTGCAGCAGAACTATCCAGACAGAGAAAACTGTGAGGTGAAACCGGAGAACTCAAAAAACACCACAAAGGAGCAGGTAACAAAATAATGTGGTTCCTAGAAGGCTTTGGGGGGGGGCTACCACAAGTTAATACCGGGAGGCAAATGTTGCTGTCTGATCAGCCACTTTAAATCCAGAAGGAAACAGCAGTGACATCTGATTATACTGTGCATCTGAAAAGGGCTGCTAATTTGTTTTCAATTCCCTTCCTAATAATTCCCAGCATGGCGTTGACCTTTTTTATTGCAGTCGCACACTGTCTTGACATTTTCAGTTCTACCACAACCCCAAGATCTCTCTCTTGGTCAGTCTCTGCCAGTTCACACCCAATCAACTTGTATTCATAGCTGGGATTTGTGGCCCCAGTGTGCATTACTTTGCACTTGGCCACACTGAATCTCATCTGCCATGCTGACACCCACTCACTCAGCCTCAGCAGATCCCTTTAGAGTGCCTCACAATCCTCTCTGGTTCTTACCACCCTGAACAATTTAGTGTCATCTGCAAACTTAGCCACATCACTGCTTACTCCCAACTCCAAATCATTAATGAACAAGTTAAAGAGCATGGGACCCAGTACTGAGCCCTGCGGCACCCCACTGCTTACCATCTTCCACGGCGAAAATTGCCCATTTATACTCACTCTCTGTTTCCTATTAATTAGCCAGTTTTTTATTCACAAAAGGACTTGTGCTTTTACTCCATGACTCTTGAGCTTACTGAGGAGCCTTTGATGAGGAACTTTATCAAAAGCTTTCTGGAAGTCAAGGTAAACAACATCTATTGGGTTCCCTTTGTCCACATGTTTGTTCACCCTCTCAAAGAACTCTAACAGGTTAGTGAGACAAGATCTTCCCTTACAGAACCCATGCTGAGTCTTCCTCAATAACTTGTATTCATCAATGTGCCTACTCATTCTGTCCATTATAATGGTTTCTACCAACTTTCCCGGTATAGAAGTCAGACTGACTGGCCTGTAATTTTCCAGATCTCCTTTGGAACCCTTTTTAAAGATGAGGGTGACAGTTTCTACCTTCCAGTCCTCAGGAACGGAGGCAGATTTCAATGAAAGATTACATATTTTTGTCAGGAGATCCACAAGTTCACCTTTGAGTTCTTTCAGAACTCTTGGATGTATGCCATTTGGACCTGGTGACTTATTAGTTTTTAATTTGTCTGTCAGTTGTAGGACCTCCTCTCTTGTCACCTCAATCTGACTCAGGTCCTTCAACACCCCTTCCAAAATTAGCGGTTCTGGAGTGGGCAAACACTTCTCATCTTCCACAGTGAAGACGGAGGCAAAAAATACATTCAGCTTCTCAGCCATTTCCCTATCCTCCTTCAGCAATCCTTTTCCCATTGGTCATCCAAGGGCCCCAATGCCTCCCTGGCTGGTTTCCTACTTCTAATTTATTTGAAGAAATTTTTATTGTTGGTCTTTATGTTTTTTGCAATATGCTCCTCATAGTCCCTTTTTGCCTGCCAGATCACAGTCTTGCATTTGATTTGCCACAGCCTGTGTTCCCTTTTATTAACCTCACTTGGACTAGCTTTCCACTGCTTAAAGGAATCCTTTTTACCTTTTACAGCTTCCATTACTTTGTTTGTTAACCATGCAGGCTTTTTCTTATACCTGTTTGTTCCTTTCCTAACTTGTGGTATATATTTTATCTGAGCTTCTAGGATAGTAGTTTTAAATAGCCTCCAAACTTCCTCAAGGGTTTTGACTCTATTTACCTTTCCTTTCAGTTTCCTCTTCACATGCCTCCTCATCCCAGAGAATTTACCCCTTTTTAAAGTTAAAAGTGGTTGTGGTGGTCTTTTGGGGCAACTCTCTATTTATACAACTGGTGAAATCAATAACATTATGGTCACTGCTCCCAAGTGGTGCAATCACTTTTACATCTCTCACCAGGTCTTGGGCATTACTTAGGACCAAATCCAGGATCGCCCCACCCCTGGTAGGTTCTGTGACCTTCTCTCCATAGCACAGTCATTGAGAGCATCTAGAAACTCAATCTCTTTCTCCCTACCAGAACACATATTGACCTAATCAATCTGCAGGTAGTTAAAATCACCTGTTATGACACAGTTTTTACATTTAGCCACTATAATTCTTCCATCATATTATAATCATCCTCTATCTTTTGATTTGGTGGGCAATAACAAACTCCCATAGTTAAATTTCTTTTTGGGCCCACTATTTCGACCCAAAGCATTTCTAGAAGGGAATCTAATTATTTGACCTCAATCTTACTGGACTGTATACCCTCTCTGACATACAGAGCCACCCCACTTCCAACCCTTCCCTCCCTATCCTTCCGATATAACTTATATCCAGGAATCACCATGTCCCACTGATTCTCCTCATTCCACCAAGTTTCTGAAATTCCCACGGTGTCTATGTTTTCCCCCAACACTAAGCATTCTAACTTCCCGATTTTGCTTTGAACATTTCTATCATTTGTATACAAACATCTATAATTTCCCAGGCAAGTTAGGCCCACAACCTTCCTCCTGCTGCCTCGAGACTTTGGCAGACAGTCCATACTGTTTATCACCATCTCAGTGGACAACTCTGATCCATTACTCGGTAGAAAAGTAACAGCTAACCCTTCATATATTTGAGATGAGTCCTCCCGAATCAGAGACATTTCATCTCCTGTCGGCTTTCCCCCAAGATTTAGTTTAAAAACTGTTCTGCTACCTTTTTGATTTTAAGCAACAGCAGCCTTGTTCCTTCTGGGGACAAGTGGAGACTGTCTCTTTTGTACAGCTCCCGCTTGTTCCAGAATGCATCCCAGTGCCTAACAAACTTAAACCCTTCCTCCCTGCACCATTGTCTCATCCACACTTTGAGACTTCTAATTTGTGCCAGTCTTTCCAGCCCTGCACGTGGAACAGGTAGCGCTTCTGAGAAGGGTACCTTGGAGGTCCTGTCCTTAAGTCTCCTGCCTAGCAGCCTAAATTTTTCCTCCAGGACCTCACGACTGCATTTCCCCACATCGTTGGTGCCAACATGCACCACAACCACTGGCTCCTCCCCAGCACTGCTTATAAGCCTATCTACAATACGCGTAATGTCCACTACTTTCGCTCCAGGCAGGCAAGTCACCATACGGTTAATACGTGGTTTTGCCACCCAGCTGTCTACTTGCCTAAGGATCGAATCATCAGCTACCAAGACCCCCTCCCTGCACAGGGATGGTTTCTTAGTGCGAAAGGATACCCGCTCACCAACTGATGAAGAGATCCCTTCTGAGGGCGCATTCCCCTTATCCTCAGCACAGTGCCCTGTTCCCTCTCGACTCTCATGCTCCCTGGCAGCAACAGGGCTGCCATGTTCAGAGTGGGGCTCATCTAACACGTCCCCAAGATTCTTCTCTGAGTGCTTAACTGACTATCTCTGCTTCTCCAGGTCAGCCACCTCAGCCACAAGAGTACGAACTCGATCCCTGAGGACTAGGAGCTCCTTGCATTGAGCACACACCCAAGACTTCTGTTCTGTGGGCAGATAGTCATACATGTGACATTCAGTGCAAAGCACTGGAAAAACCCCACCCCACCTGCTGGCATTCTACCTTCATGATAGCTTTTTAAAATATGGAGTCTCCCTTTAAATCCTGTTGTGTTTATGTGGCTCTCCTTCCTGGGCTTCTTACAGAGCTCCCAGTCTAAGAGCCACAGGCCAAGAACCATTCAGCTCACACCAAAGGCTTGCGCCTCTGGCAAGGTGCAACCTAATTAGAAACCTTTCTTAGAAACCTTAGGGGAGGGGGATTCCTTGCTTAGATGATTCCAGCCCAATTGTCCCTATGGATTTTTCATGCTATAGGAGAACCTTGCCAGCCCTAGAAGAATAGCTCCATCTCTAGTTGAGAGGGGAACACAGAAGAAAAGTTTGTGTGTTGCGGTGGGGAGCAGCTAGAATTGGGAAGGATAAGCTCAACTTCTTCTATCATACATACACACCTAGCTCAGGTGGACCAGAGGCAATCTCTTCCAGTATTATTCAGGGGAAATCCCAGCAACTGAAACTTCTCACGATGGTGGTGGTCACTATCTGATTCAGTTTGGACAGAATGAATTTGAACTGTATAACGTTTCATGAATCCTGTTTTCTTGGTGACTTTGCTGATAGTGACTGAACTGGTTGTAGCAAGTAAAAGAGAGTGAGCTGAGTGCCAGGGGAGATCATGACAGGACTGTAACAAAGGAATAAGCCGTCAAGCGTGATTCTGAGCCCCTTCCTCATATGTTACGTTAGCACAAATATGTTATGTGAGCAGAGCTCCTAATACTTCTAGTGTCAAATAGAAGTGACAAGGATGGAGCATATTGCAGCTAGGGGTGTGCAAGTTTCTTCTCAGTATTTTTCAGTTCAAATCTATTGGACTTGGGGGGAAGGGATTATCAGATCCCCAAAGAGCTCCAGCTTGGTGTAGTGGTTAAGTGTGCGGACTCTTATCTGGGAGAACTGGGTTTGATTCCCCACTCCTCCACTTGCACCTGCTAGCATGGCCTTGGGTCAGCCATAGCTCTGGCAGAGGTTGTCCTTGAAAGGGCAGCTGCTGTGAGAGCCCTCTCCAGCCCCACCCACCTCACAGGGTGTCTGTTGTGGGGGAGGAAGGTAAAGGAGATTGTGAGCCGCTCTGAGACTCTTGGGGGTGGAGGGCAGGATATAAATCCAATATCTTCTTCTTCTTCTTCTAGCCAATGGGAGAGTCCCCCCACCTCAGTTGTTTTGCAAGCTGTCTTTTGCAGTCCCTCTAGACACCCCCTGTTTAAAGGGACTGGAGAAGAAAGCCCCAAAACAGCTGAGGACAGGAAACAACTTGCTTCTGCCCCTCAGCTGTTTTTCAGATTTGTCAGTAATCCACAGATATATCCAGGATTTTTTTTTTTTTAGTATTTTTTCAGTTCCACAGCAAAATCCTAAATGCCTTTGGGATGCTGAAATATACCCAAAAATACTGATAAGGTGTGTTTTTTTTAGTATATTTTTGTTTGCGTTAACCTGAATGTATATCCCTAATTACTGCACAATACCATAAATCACATTGGTACACTAGAAATGTACCAGCGGGGCTTTTTTTGAGCAGGAACACCGTTCTGGCTGGCTTGGCATCAGGGCTTGTGGCCTAATATGCAAATATGTTCCTATGTGAAACCATGGTGCTGTCAGGGAGTCTGTGAGTTTCTGATGGGCTTTTTCTAAAAAAAACCCCAACCTTTGTACCAGTATTGTGCCAACCCCTCATTAGAGGTGACTATATAAATGTTCAGTATTGAGATTTTCCTGTTGTCTTTATGTAACAAAGTTTCATTATCCTTAGTGGTTTAAGAAGGAATCAGATTAATGGTAGTGATTGAAAATACTGCTGCTGATTAATCAGTATCTCTCTTTTATTTCACCTGTATGCTAAATGATTTTGTCTTTTTCCTTTACAATAATTTACCAGAATTATAGACTAGATGGTAATTTTTGTAATTAAAATGTCTTCATGCAGCACAATTTGTCTTTGAACTTTGTACCTTACTTAATAAGGTGAAGATAATTTTGCTTCATCTTTTAGACCTTGAATGTTCTACATTAATAGCTCACAGAGTGTTTTTGGCCATGCTGCCAATTAAACAGACTAATTATTTAATTAAATTGCGGAATAAAAAATAAAATCTTGAATTTTTATGTAGGTACTCATTTTGCTTCAGTAACAGCTCACTGTGTTATCTAATTTGATAAATTACTCCTTTATTGTATAATCTGACTGGGATGATCCAAGGAATGTGAGAGCCACAAATAAGCCTGCTGCACAGAAAATAATAGGTGTGCCCCGAGGACAGAAGAGTAGGACAATGTCAGTTATCAGTCTGGTATTGAAAGGCCTGCACTGGCTGCTCATTTGTTTTGGAGCTCAATTCAAAAAGATGATTCTTTGTTTTAACATCCTAAATGGCTTGAAGCTAGGATGCATTAAGGTCTGCCTCAATCCATATTGTCCAGCCTGCCAGCTAAAATCTGCCTCAGAGCTCTTGCTCTCTGTGCTTCCACCTTCAGAGGTGAGATGGGTGGCAGCCAGAGATGGCTTTTTTGGAAGTGACATCTTGCCCGTGGAATATCCTTCCCCTTGTGGCTCATCTGACGCTTACACTACCTTGTTTTCAGTACCAGGCCAAACCTTTTCTGTTCACCCATGTGTTTTAATCTGGAAACTGGTATTGTTTTAAGATGCTAAATTATCTATGTTTTTTATGCCATGGTTGGTTGTTTTATACTGGGTCTTCATTTTTAGTGTTTTATGCTGCTGTTGCATTTTATTTTGTAAGCTGCCTTGGGCAGGTTCCTTGGAGAGGCAGCATAAAAATTCTCTAAATACTTATATAAATAATCATATGACTGTCTAGCCTATGGGCTCAGGGCTTTTTCTGAGTAGGAACACACAGGAATGCAGTTCCAACTGCCTTGGCATCAGGAGGTGTGGCCTAATATGCAAATGCGTTCCTGCTGGGCTTTTTCTTTGGAAAAAAGCCCTGCGTGAAACAATGCTGTCAGGTTTGGCCTAATATCAAATGAGTTCCTGCTGGGCTTTCCCTACAAAAAAAAGCCCTGTATGGACTTATCTGGAAGAAGATTATCTTGGGCTGGTGGAGCACAGTGGGTACTTCCACACTCAGGAGTTGTACTGCCCTCATCATAGTGCTCGTGTAATATGTTCTCAGTTTGCACTTGCAACAGAGCTTTAACATGGCACAGTGTAATCCAGTATTAGCCGAGTTTTCTATTTCACACTAGGCGCACAATACCATCACCTCTCCCTCTATTGCTGTCTCTCTTCCATCATGGATCCTCACCCACCCTCTATTATCTTTATAAAAATCTTGGGAGCATGCACAGTACTAAAGAGGAATTGTGCATAACACAATCTTTATTTTTTTCTTGAACTCTTTTGCCTGTTTAGATAACAGCTTTCCACCACTTGTATTTGCCTGTTACAGCACAACTCCCCCCTCCCTATCCATGAACAAGTTCCCTTATCCTGAGTTTGGTGCTTTTCAGCAATAAGCAGGAGACTGTGAGTGATCCCCTCCTCCTTCTGAGTTAGTTACACTACTGGAAAACCCATGCAAACTGTGGTTTGAATTGCCATAGATGAGTAACAATGCTTTATGGCATTACAGAGATTTAAAATAAACGGGGGTCGGGGGATCAAATGGATAGGTTGAGTGGAGGAGGTGCTCCTTTTTATTGAAACAGGTGTACCTTTCATATTGTTTTATGATGGTGATCATAGCATGCTCTGACTCGGACGTAACCCGCCCTGAGACCGCCTCAGCAGGGAGGGCGGGGTATAAACTGAATTAAACATTAAACATTTGGGAATCTTAATATCTTAATGTTGATACCCATACAGTGTAAGAGACATGGTGCAACTGAGCCGTTCCACGTTACTTTTCTTAAGAATTAAGGATATTAAGAAAAGTCTAAATACAGCAGCCCCTTGCCATTGTGACTTGCCAGTGAAGCTAAAAGGGATTTTCAAACATTTTAAAAAATCCTAATGGATAGGTAGAGGAGAGCGGGGGGGGGGGGGGAGGAGGCATACTTTCCATTCCAGACACATTGGCCATTTTCACATTACCATTCTAAACTGGATGTTATTTGTTGTAGGGCTGATTTCAAGTAAAACAATACAGGGATTGGGGTGGGGGAGGTGTCATAGAGTGAATTTCCTTCTGTTAAAGAGCTGTATCTGAAAAACTATGATCATTTCAAACAGTGCCACTTTTCCCCCACCCGTTTTCACTGAGTGATTTTCTCAGTGGAGTCAAGACATCTCAATGGTGCCCCTATAGCAGGAGTGGCCAACGGTAGCTCTCCAGATGTCTTTTGCCTACAACTCCCATCAGCCTCAGCCATTGGCCATGCTGGCTGGGGCTGATGGGAGTTGTAGGCAAAAAACATCTGGAGAGCTACCATTGGCCACCCCTGCACTATAACACTGAAGTGCTATATTGGTTTAGTGCTATGGCATTCCACTTAGAACATTAAAAAAGTCTAAGAGGTGGCTTCATTGTACAATGGATAGCAAACTAGATTTTTAAAAAAATCTGAGGAAGATTGTGCAGTGAAAAAGGGCAGGGGGAGGGGAGAGTAGTAGCCTTGATGAGTGAAACGGGAAAAATCTTCCATGTGAAAACAGTCACTGTAATTACTGGCATCCTCACCCATCTGAGTGCTGCTTAAGGCAAATTTTGTCATTCCTGTTCCCTCCCAAAGGGAGGTATGAGGCATTGCATCTCCCTTAGAAACCCCCAGGCAGTTGTGAATGGTACATGTTCTGTGTGGAAGCTTTACACTTTCAGGCTATCAAGCTCCCAGGGCTCCAGGGATGCTTCTTCAGCTGCTGTTCTTATATCTACTTCTTTTTTTTATCCATTGAAATTTCTTTGTTTGACATCCTTATGTTCCCTAAGCTACCGTCTAGCTTTGTATGACATCCTTACCTTCTCCCAAGTGTGTACAATATACTACTTCCAATTATTAACCATGTTTCCTGAAATATAGGTCATGGCACTTTCCTCTGAAAAGTACACCCCCAGATTCCCTGAACTCTTACCACTTGTGCAATCTTTCTTTCTGCTCTCTATTTGTTCCATGCCTGGTTTTATCTATTCAGACTGGTAAAAGGCCCTTTGTATGCCACCTTCATTGAGGGTTACCTGCTGAATAGTGACAGTATTTCATAGTCATTTTACAACACTCAGCCTGGAGGAAGTTGACAAAATTCTCTCTACTGTGCACCCAACAACATGTGATCTGGACCCTTGCTCATCCTGGCTGATTAAAGCTTGCCGGATGGAGCTACGATATCCTATACGGGATATCGTAAATAGATCCCTCTATGAGGGGCTCTTTCCAGGGCCCCTCATAGAGGCAGCGGTCTGCCCTCTCCTGAAAAAACCAACATTGGATCCAGCTGAATTGGCACACTATTGGCCAGTCTCGAATTTGTCCTTCTTGGGCAAAATTATTGAGAGGGCAGTAACGTTACAGTTACAGTTTTCTGGAGGACGCTTCCGTCCTGGACCCCCATCAGTCTGGCTTTCTCCCAGGTCATGGGGTGGAGACAGTACTGGTTGCCCTGGTGGATGATCTCCAGCGGCATCTGGATCGAGGTGGTTCAGCGATACTGATGTCGTTGGACCTGTCAGCTACATTCGACACCGTCAACCATCAGTTGCTGATCCACCACCTCACCAACACAGGGATTCAGGGGTTGGCCTTACAGTGGCTTTCCTCTTTTCTCCATGGTCGGGGACAAAGGGTGGTGATCAGGGGACAGTCATCCCAGAGGCACCCGCTTAACTGTGGTGTGCCTTAGAGGGCAGTGCTCACCCTGATGTTGTTCAACATCTATATGTGCCCCCTTACTCAGATTGCCCGGAGATATGGACTGGGTTGCCATCAGTATGCTGATGACACCCAGCTCTATCTACTGATGGATGGTCGGTCTACCTGTACCCCAGAAAATCTGGATCTGGCATTGAAGGCCATGGCAGGGTGGCTTAGGTGGAGCCAACTGAAGCTGAATCTGATGAAGGCAGAGGTCTTTGTCTGAGCCAAGGCAGCCCGGGAGGGGGAATCCTCCTACCAGCTTTTGATGGTGTGCCACTTACAACAGTGCCCAAGGTCACAAGCTTGGGGGTGCTGCTGGAATCCTTCATTGACAATGGAGGCCCAGATAGCCACTGCCAAATTCGCCTTTTTCTATCTTAGTTGGGTAAGGCAGTTGGTCCCTTTCCTTGACCGTGGCGACCTGGCAACTGTGATCCATTTTACTGTCATCTCAAGATTGGACTACTGTAATGCCCTCTACATGGGGCTGCCCTTGTCTTGAATCCAGAGGCTACAGCTGGTGCAGAGTGCAGCAGCCAGGCTGTTACTGGGGCTCTCCATGCAGGAGCACATATAGTCTGGGCTGCAAGAGCTTCACTGGCTGCCGATAGTGTACTAGATTCGCTACAAGGTGCTGGTTATCACCATTAAAGCCCTATATGGCCAAGGACCTGCCTACCTTAGGGACCGTCTTTCCCCATATGTTCCCCAGAGGGTACTTAGATCTGGGACACAGAATCTGTTATTGATCCCTGGGCTGAGGGAGGCAAGACTGAAGACCACTGGAGAGAGAGCCTTCTCTATGGTGGCCCCCTATTGGTGGAACCAACTCCCAGAAGAAGTAAGATCCTTGCGGGACCTTCCCCAGTTCCGCAAGGCTTGTAAGACAACTCTGTTTCAACTCGCCTTCAACTGATAGTAGTATATGAGGATACCCAATGAGGGCTGAAGACTGTGGAAATAACACTAGCACCAGATTGTTTAAAATTGTTTTAAAATGTTTTAATTGTTCATTGTTTAATATGTTTAATGTTTTAACTGTTCAGAATTGTAAAATTTTTATTGTTGTGAGCCACCCTGAGCCTGCTTTGGCGAGGAGGGCGGGATATTAATCCAATAAAATAAATAAATGAATGAATAATGCCTCATCAGTCTTTTCTAGCCCATGCATTCTAATCAGGTTGCTTCCCCAAAGGAATGAATATCACACACACACACACACACACACAAAAAAAAAAAACCCCTCTGTACACCTTCCCAGCCATTGGTTGGGAAGAGCTGGAAAGGGTGAAAGTGGGGCAAAGCAAGTGCTGGAATATTCCATAAATACACAGTGACCAATGCCTAGATCCATTTCTAATCTAATGGGTACTGTGTAACTTTCTATATCCCACAATTTACGGTGGCTTTCCTGGCTTAACAATCCTGATTTTAAAGCGATTTAAAAATCTATATAGAAACCCATACTAATTCAAGCCCTAATTTTCTACTCGTTGGTTCTTAGCAGAGTGATCACTACATTGCTGCATAATGAATTATATGACAATTATAAAGCACAATTACAGTATGATAGTAACTTACATTTATTACCAGTGCTGTCTCTCGTGGGGGGGGGGGGCGGGGAGCACTCAAAGCAGAAGACTGGAGGTGTCACTTCGGGCACTTTTTTTTTACTGATACTTCCCACATTCTACTTCTCTCTCTTATTTGTTCCACTTTCTATAAGGCAGAGGCAAGATTTGAGTCAGTTATGTCATTGTACACTTAGCTCAGTAGGAAATTTGACCTTGGATTTGGAACTTTTCCTTAAACAAGTGGCCAACTTTACCAGAGTTGAGTGCACCAGCCATCTATGTCAATGCCCACAATTTCCAGCACTGGATGAAAATAGGGCAGTACTCAGTCTTTGCACAGCCTGGGCACAATCCAGCAAGGGAATCTGTACACAGAAACTTCTTTCTGTGCATAGTTTACCAATGTTCGGTATTGACCATTGTACTGAAAATATAAGCTCAGTCTCTTACTAGAATACTACTTCATAGGGCAAGTTAGATAATATCTTCATTAATTTATGAAAACTATATTTTCTGATTCAGGCACAAGAGGAGAAACTGTTCAGTCAATTTAAAAAGTGGCAGGACCTCAAGTAATGCTTTCATGGGCAATCTCTCCAGTCTGGGTCAGGCTGACCTGGGCTGTGGCCCAGAATAGAATGTTGCATAGAGCTGTTAAAATATACCTCTTCCCAAAGAGTTTTCTTCTGTTTCCTCCCCCCCTCCAATGACAGCAATTAGTCCAGGTCACTTCACTTTGGAGTGAATGAACCAGATGATTTTATTCTTGGCAAATTATAAACTAGTACACAACATACATAAAAAAATATGAAATATGAAAAATGACTCTGCTATAAGACACTGGGTGCTTTCACACAAGAGATATGGCCCGACATAGCCCTGCCTCCCATTCGGATTAGAAGTGCATGATCACATAAGCACAGCTACCCATTCTCACCCATCTCCAGACACCTCCTATCCGCATTAAAAAGCTACCTGGATTTTCCCAGTAGTATCCCCCTGAATCACATGTAGGTTGCATAATCAGCTGCTGTCTGAATGCTCCAGTGTGACTCATAAGTGGAAGACCTGTGTGATTGTGCCAGCCATTTCCAGCACGGTCCGGGTTCCCCCCCAACCCCTCTCCGAGGTGCGCTTGTGCACTTCTCTGCTTCAGCACGCACACAGGGGGATTTTTTTTTAAAAAAAAAACAACCCTTTCCCAGGGGATCCATGGTTGAGCTGCACTAGCAGTCTGAATGTGCAACCACGGATGGCTGCTGGGATCCTGCCACTTCAACGGTGGCTGTCTGATCCCTCTAAAACAGACCTGACTGAATCGTTTTTTTCGCCTCAAGATACTATCGCATCAATTTCCCAGTGTGATAGCACCCACTGTATGACAGCCCCATCCACATTCCTCAGAGGCAAGATTTTCCTTGTTTTTCTTTCCTTTTACTGCCTGAGGCACCCTGTAACACATTTTCTTCTTTGCTGAAGAACTCTGGCTGTTCCACTTTGCCACAGTATGATAGTTTAGCTGTTGGCTCAGCCCAGGAACCTGAGGGAAGGATCAGGAGTCCACTTTAACTTAAACAATCTACATGGCACTTGAGGCATTTTGAAATTCAAAAATAACAAAATATTTAATGTACAGGGGGAAGGTCAGGTAAAATCAGAGGTTGACATTTCTGTGGTAGAACCAGTACATTCACAGACTTTAGTTCTTATGTTTCAGGCTAAAGAGAGTTGCTTAAGTTTTTCACAGTGACTTCAAAATTTATGTTGAGAGGGTGTTTTTTTTTTTACACAAAAAAAATATTTATGTTGAGAGGTTTTTTTTCCCAATGTTTTCCCAAACACTTCACTACACTTTCTTTGAGTATTCTCGGACTCTTTTGGTTTTCAGTAGGCTGGTACACTCTTTCCAGTCCCCAGACCCCTTCTCTTGAAACACCAGTACTCATCTTGAGTTTCTAGTTGAGTTTTAAGGTCTCTAAAGGCAGTTTCTAATCACAGCAGACCAGGGATCTCTTCACTCTTCAGCACAAACTCCCTGTTTGACTTGGTGGGGAAATTCTCCTCTCACTAGAAGAACTATCCCCTTTTCTTTGTCATGAATGGGAATCTCCATCTAACTACCCACTCTTCCTTGCCAATTTTTCAGTTGTCCTGTCTGTGATAAACTGCTCTCAGTCAGGGCTGAATTCTGAAACTGTCAGTACTCTTCTCAGCTAGGGCTGAAATCCAACTCAGTTCTCCTCAGGATCCAGTTCAGAAGTCTTTCTCTGCTCTGCTGATGCTAACCAATAAGTTCTTTTGGAATAGCCTATCATTCAAGGCTCTCTGGTGCTATGAAAAATTAACCCTTCACAGTCCTTTATCTGTTTACACAGCACTTCTAAGCTTTTAACTTATAAATTAACCCATCACACAGTCCTTCCTTGAGTTTGCAGGCAAGGTATGGTTTGCCTCATTTGGATGTTGACAGGAAGCTATGGTTTGCTACAAATAAGGAAAGGATAGAGGCAACTAGGGTGTTGGGGGGGACAGGAAGAGAATGAATCTGAGTGTCTCTCACATGGCATAAAACCAGAATTTTGCATGACAGCAGAATCAAGCCGGTATAATTGCTTTACCCTTCTCCTGTCCTTTCTACTGTGTCATTTGTGTGTGTGTGGGGGGGGGGGGTGGATCTATTGGTTGTTTCTTGAGCATGAACTCTAGGAACATTATTTTTGTGAACTGTTCCATTCAGAAGTGAGAGAAGTTTTGTCCAAAGAAGTTTTCTGAGTATTCATTTATAATTTGCTAGGTCTGCCAGTAAACAATATATTCTGTTTGTTTATTTCCAGGGTACATTAAATCCCTATTGTGCACTATGGGATGAATCAAAAATGTAAGTAAAAGATGCTTAACCCCTATTACTTGGAATTTAAAATTCCAAATCACATAAAAATGTTTTGAGTTGACACTATATATATATATATATATATAGCATATCTGTGAGTTGTTGGAAATGTACTATGCTTGAATTAAGACACAATAGTGCTGATTCACTGCATTTCCAATTTCAAAACACGTTTGCTTTTGATATAATACTGAAGTATCAGAAGTCTGTCATACCTACTATTTGTAACTCCATTGATCATTAGAAAATTATGCCCATGTAGTCAAGGACTTGAGTGCATATATATGCATGTGATTTTAAAATGAGTGCTCATGAATTAAACGTCTGTCTCTACTGTTATTTTAAAGGATAGCCATGTTGGTCTGCAGTAGGAGAGCTAGATTCAACTCCAATAATGCCTTAGAGACCTACAAGATTTTTAGGGTCATAAGCTTTCCAGAGTCAAAGCTCTGGACTTGAATCTAGCTCTGCTACTGTTATTAATGAGCACTTTCCTAGGAAACATATTGCTAAGTTAACCTTTTAATTAATAAAAATGCTTACTGTAATTCATATGATGGAATTTAGTTATTGGTTTCAAAAAAATTAAATCCTGAAATATATTTATTAGCAATCACTCTCTGATTCATAAGAGAAACAACTTGCTAATATTTACTTTTAGAGACAAAGTTATATGTGTTACTGTAATAAAAGTGCAAAGAAATCCATATCACAAATGTCATAGAGTGTTCTCATATGTATTTCCATGTGAGTATCTTTAATTTAGTGATAGCCAGTTGGCATAATTATTATAGATAAGAGTTGTTCAGGGTTTTCCCTCTCATTAAAATCCATGGATATGTTTTAACAAATAAGATATTTAACATTGGAGACTCTGATTTAATTAGTTGTGTTATGTATGAGGAAATTGTACAATGTATTTACTTTTTTTGTAGGCCTTTCTATAAATGAAATTCAGTGCAGTCCTACACAGAGTTACACCCTTCAAAGTCCATTGAAGTCAGTGGGCTTAAAAGAGCATAACTCTGCTTAGGAGGGCACTGTTAGAGAACTAACTTGTTTGTTATGGATGAATGTTTTTTTGCTTTGCTTTCTTACCCCTTCAAAGTCCTTTTATAACTGAAATGGTGCTTGATGTTTTAACAGTGTGAGTACCTGCAAGAGATTAATTAATGGTGTCAGTCCACTATAACCCATTTCAGAAATAGTTCTTGGTGGTAAACAACAACTAAATCTTGAAAGTTGCTCAGTTGAAAATAGATTTATAACAGTCAGTTGATTAAAAGCACGCATGCCCTTTGACTGTGTTCTCATTTTAAAGGTAAGGTTGGAAACAATATCAAGGAGTTAGTTTGATGCTGATGTAAACACCCCTTCCTTTCCTTCCCCCTATACAAATGATGAACAAACCTATTCTTTTCCCCATGCAAATCATGAAAAAAGAAACATATTCCCAATATTTCTATGGGCCAGAATTGCATCTCATAAGAAACACAGGGCTGCCAGTGAAACTGGTAAGCCACACCAAGCGTTCCTGCTCTGCCTCTGACTTATATTTCTGACATATATGTAGTCTGACATATTTCTTAACATTATGTTTTTCCTACTAGTGGCTGCCAATGATAAAGAACAGGGAGTGGGAAATACCCATGATATAATGGCATCTAATGCACAGGGGAAGTTGTACTACAGAGGGGAGGTCAAGAACTCAGCTCATGGGGGTTGTCACTTTGCATTCACCATTATGTGACTTGGGGAAAACTCAGAAGTGATGCCCCACAGCTCTAGGAATTGCTGGAAATTCTGTGGTTTCATCAAAGATTTTCTGGCAATTTCTAGAGTGACAAAGTCACTTACAGGTTTTCCTAGAAATGATTTCATGGTATATGTATCACTGCATCCCCCCCCAAGGTCCCACTAGTTGCCAGGCACAGACTGTTTCTTATACAATATAGTAATTTTCTTGGACAATTATGAGTAAAAAAAAAATTCCGAACATAAAATGTCCTGTGACACCTTAATAACTGATTTGGAGTTGTTGTTTGTGCTACAACGGACTTAATAGTTACCCTCAAGAATGTGCTGAAGTTTTGTTCTTCCAAAAAATGACACTACATTATTTTGAGTTCTACCTAAAGCATGAATTTCATTTTAACACTATATGGTACAACTATCTGCTCAATCTATCTAGGTTTCAAACATGAGAAATTCAGAAGCAGAAAAGAACTGCATTACAGTTTACTCGTGCGCCCAACAATGGTGTTGTATGTAAGATGCTGCAATCACTCAGAAGTAGGGTGGCCATAATGTCTGAAGGCCAGCCAGGGACACCTTTTTTGGGGGGGAAGGTAGGGGTGTGCGCGCGCGCCAGAAACAGGAAGTGACGTCACTTCCGGTGATGTCACTTCCGGTGATGTCACTTCCGGTGATGTCATGCCACCGCCGGAAACAGGAAGTGACATCACTTCCTGCAACATCATTTCCCCGCGCCACCTGCCGGAAACAGGAAGTGACATCACTTTCTGTGACATCATTTCCCCCGCGCCACCTGCCGGAAGCAGGAAGTGACATCACTTCCTGTGACATCATTTCCCCCAAATGACATCATTTCCCCCAAATGCCACTTCCGGAAACAGGAAGTGACTTCACAGCACTTCCTGTGACGTCCCCAAAAATCCCCCAAATATCACCGCCGGAAACACCAAGATTATTTATAGAGAGGGAAAGGGGGAAATAAAGTTAAATAAAACTCTTTTTTTACTTTTTTCAAAGTGAGAAGACTAGAGAGAACGGGTTCCACGCTGAGAAGCCAGTCAGATTCCAGTGAGATTCCAGTGAGACTGTGCTGCATAATGCAGCCTATTTATTTTGTCCTGTTTGCTCTGTTGGCTCTATCTGCGCCACCTTCATCACTTTCGGGGTGTGGATCCCCCAGTGGGGTGGTCTCCCGACTCCCTCCGCCGGCTGTTTCTGATAGCCCTGCGCCCCCTCTTTCATTTGATATGTGTCCCGTGCGGGTGCCACCCTCCCGCCGGGAGATGCCGCAAAATGAGCCCCCTTGAGGCTTATGGCGGCAGGGCTCGGGGGAAGCGAGCTAGACTGCTGTTCTTTTGAGGGGTTATAGAGTGTTTCGAGCCCGTCCCTGTGGCATCGGTCCCATCGTTGTGGGACCCAGGGGGCCGGCGCAGCGGCACGCCGAAGCAGCCTGTCACTAATAACACAGGTCGAGATGCAGGACAGGAACCCGGAAGTGACCGACAGGCTGCTTCAGCGTGCCGCTGCGCCGGCCCCCTGGGCCCCACAACGATGGGACCGATGCCACAGGGACGGGCTCGAAACACTCTATAACCCCTCAAAAGAACAGCAGTCTAGCTCGCTTCCCCCGAGCCCTGCCGCCATAAGCCTCAAGGGGGCTCATTTTGCGGCATCTCCTGGCGGGAGGGTGGCACCCGCACGGGACACATATCAAATGAAAGAGGGGGCGCAGGGCTATCAGAAACAGCTGGCGGAGGGAGTCGGGAGACCACCCCACTGGGGGATCCACACCCCAAAAGTGATGAAGGTGGTGCAGATAGAGCCAACAGAGCAAACAGAACAAAATAAATAGGCTGCATTATGCAGCACAGTTGAGAAAGTGCCTTATCCCATATACTGATGAAGTAAATACAGGATCTGAGAACAAAATTGCACCAGAAGACACAAACACAAAGCTCCCTTACACTGAATCAGTGCTTGGGTCCACGAAAGTCAGTATTGTCTAGTCCAGTCACAAACACAAAGCTCCCTTACACTGAATCAGTGCTTGGGTCCACGAAAGTCAGTATTGTCTAGTCCAGTCACAAACACAAAGCTCCCTTACACTGAATCAGTGCTTGGGTCCACGAAAGTCAGTATTGTCTAGTCCAGTCACAAACACAAAGCTCCCTTACACTGAATCAGTGCTTGGGTCCACCAAAGTCAGTATTGTCTACTCCAGGGGTGGCCAGAGGGAGGGAGGAAGGAGGGAGGGAGGGAGGAAGGAGGGAGGGAGGGAAGAAAGGGAGGAGGGAGGGAGGGAAGGAGGGAAGGAAGGAAGGGAGGGAAGGAAGAAAGGAAGGAAGGAGGGAGGGAGGAAGGAGGGAGGGAAGGAGGGAAGGAAGAAAGGAAGGAGGGAGGGAGGGAAGGAAGAAAGGAAGGAAGGAGGGAGGGAAAGAAGGAAGGAAGGAAGGCCGCCCCCTCCCGCCAGCCGCCCCCCCCCCCGCTTTTGGCCCCCTCCCTCCCTGCCTGCTTTACCTGCTTCCAGGGCGGCAGAGAATCCGGCGGCGGCGACGGAGAGTCCGGCGGCGGAGAGGCCGGGGAGGCGTCGGAGAGGCCGGGGAGGCGTCGGAGAGGCCGGGGAGGCATCAGAGAGGCTGGGGAGGCCGGCGCTGGTTGCTGGAGGGCCTCCAGCGACCAGCGCCGGCCTCTCTGACACCCTCCCCGGCCTCCGCCTGCACTGGAGGCCCGCGTGCGGGGCCCTGCGGCGGTTGCCGAGGCCGGGGAAGCGTCGGAGAGGCCGGCGCTGGTCGCTGGAGGGCCTCCAGCGACCAGCACAGGCCTCTCCGACGCCCTTCCCGGCCTCTGCCTGCACTGGAGGCCCGCGCGCGGGGCCCTGCGGTGGTTGCGGAGGCCGGGGAAGCGTCGGAGAGGCCAGCGCTGGTCGCTGGAGGGCCTCCAGCGACCAGCGCCGGCCTCTCCGACGCCCTCCCCGGCCTCCGCCTGCACTGGAGGCCCGCGCGCGGGGCCCGGCGGCAGTGGCGGAGGCCGGGGAAGCGGCGGAGAGGCCGGCGCTGGTCGCTGGAGGGCCTCCAGCGACCAGCGCCCGCCTCTCCGCCGCTTCCCCGGCCTCCGCCACCGCCGCCGGGCCCTGAGCGCGGGCGGGGAAGGTGGCAAGTGAGGGAGGGAGCGTCCCCGCGCACGCACAGGGATGCTCCCTCCCTCACTCGCCACCTTCCCCGCCCGCGCGCACGGCCCCCACCTCTCTGGCTGGCTAAACCGGGACCTCTAATGGTCCCGGTATAGCCAGCCCGGGAGCCAGGAATTGGGGGCCAGAACCGGGACTTTCCCTGGAGACCGGGACGGTCTGGCCACCTACACTGAAGATCTTCTTAAATAAAGTATACCTTTATTCAGAATAAACAAAGAACCAGAACAAAGTTTGAATCCAGTGTCATCTTTAAGACCAACAAAGTTTTATTCAAGATACAAGCTTTTGTGTGCATGTACACTCAGGACTTTTTTCCTGGGGGAACATGGTGGAATGGAATTCTGGAACCTCTTTGTAGAAACAAAATTCTCAAAAAATGTTTAAAAGTTCATGAAATCTATCTGTTTCTCTTACCTTTCCCTCTTGAGAGTTCTGGCATGCCTTTTTCCAGGGGAAAAAAAAGCCCTGTGTACACTTCTTCAGATATATTGAAATGGAACTTTGATATCTTTATTTCCTTCACTATTTTCACCTGGAATTAAACCCAAACAAATGGTAACCATATAAACTAAGCTTGTTGTTCCTGTTTGGTCCTTGAATCTGTTAAACATCTTCATTATGCTGTATGCTGATATGTTGCTCACCCTCTGCCTATATGCATGGACTGGTAACTTCCATTTCAATGTATCTGAAGAAGTGTGCATGTACACAAAAACTCCAACCTTGAATAAAACTTTGTTGGATTCAAAGATGCCATTGGACTCAAGCTTTGTTTTGCTGCCTCAGATCAACATGGCTACCCACCTGCAGGCCTACCAGAGTATTGTATAGCAGGCTGCCTAGCCGGTCTATCCAGAGACCTAGGGTTGCCAAATTCCAGGTGATGACCTCTGGAATTAGAACTAATCTCCAGGCTACAGAGATCAGTTTCTCTGGAGAAAATGGGTACTTTAGAAGGTGGTCCTTACTCCCCAAACCCCGCTCTCCACTGGCTCCACTGCAAAAATCTCCAGAAATTTACCAACTCAGAGCTCACAGCCCTACTTAAGTAAATCCTGGTCTTTAATTGCTCCAAATTCTGCTACACTGAAGCTGAAATAAAATATTATACAAATTTCCAATTAAAACTGAAACAGAGAGAGTGATTGTACAGCTTTCACAGAGCAGCTGTGCATTGCAGGAACCCAACATCGCAAAAGCCACTGGATTTGTTGTGATTTCTCTCCTCCTTCCTCCTCAATCTATAAAAAGTGTTGCTGTCTTTCAGTAATATACTTTTGGAACCTCGAGAAATTATTTAACTTATGGTAGGAAAGTGTTCCAAATTTTAAGCAAAGAAATCATTCACTGCTGATTTCAAAATGGCTGTTACTTGACGCTGCTTAAAGATTTTCAATAATAGAAACAATACAGCAGGAGATGTATTAGTCAGCAGAGAGTAGGTGGGACCATAAAAGATTGATCCTAAGTACCATTTGTTATGCTTCCATAATTTATCACGTGGTTGTTGTCACTGCATGCTGCTTATGCATTTTATGGAACTAAGACTTTTTCTCCCTCCTGCCTCAAAGCTTAAGCTGATCACCCACAAGAGGTCAGGAAAGGATTCTCTTTTCTCTTGTATTTTGCCACAGCAGTTTCTCTAAACTACTTGACGGGGGAAATGGAGGTAGAGGCATCATGTTAAGTGCAGGCGTTTTATGATTCATTACTATATTTTCCCCTCAGCTGTAATTTATGATGAAGTATTCTACTCTATTTGATTATGTTATGGAATTTGTATTCTGATACCGTGCATTTTAAATTACTGTGAAAGCTCCCAGTATGCTGGAAAGGATGCCTAGGATTTATAAATCTAAATAAAATGTGCAGTATTGTGCCATTAAACAGATGCATAATAGTGAGGGCAGGGCAGTTCTACAGGTTCCTCCTACTCCATGCTTACATTTAGACTTCATTCTATAGCCTCATATTTTCCACACACGGCTGGCTGAGAGCTTGATCCATTGTCTGTAAATCATGCACATCTGGGTTATCCTTATGTCTTTTAAAAGTGACTGACATTTTGCTTTTGTTGTTTCATGATTTATGCCAGACAGTCTCTTTCTCCAATAAGACACTAGTTTCTCATTAGAAGTGCTTATTTGTTCAATGCGAGCTCCAGAAAACTGTGGCTTTCTACAGGTTTTCACAGAAGAGCCCCTGCATCGGGTAATTATAATCAGAAAAATCCAGTGCCATATCCTGGGCCATTCTTTGATGGCTGTGCATTAAGAAATCCATGCAGAGTCATAATGCAGCTTCAGCAGGTCTTGCACAGTTTGCAATATTCCCTAGGTAGAAGGTCTTTGTTGGAAGATAGTCTCTTTATAGAATAGTCTCTTTGTAGAATGGTGAGTAATGGTTTGTTTTTGTAAATTTTGGGACATTTCTCGAAGTATTTACTATGAGTTGCCTTCACACCAAATTCTGTTATTTGTGATGCTTGGTTGTGTTCTTTCTGCTCCTGATCTTTCTTGTAAGATCTCTGTGCTTGAACTTATTATTCAGTAAAGGTATGGTAGTTCATATCAGAAAGTCAAAGGAGACTGATTGTTCACTCTTAAGTAGAGTTACACCCTTCTACGCATATTGACTGTTGCCATGATGAAGATCTGTTTATTATTACACTGTTGGAAGGGTATAACTCTGCCGAGGATTGCACTGTAAGTAACCCCAAATGTTTGGCCTGAAGGTAGCACATATCCAAGCTACCTATACCTTATCTGTTTGGCACTGAGCCACTGCGTAAAAAACAACTTGGGAAAAATGAGAAATGAGAAACCATTACTGTGTAGGATTGCCAGCTTCCAGGAAGAGCCTGGAATTCTCTCAGAATCACATCTCTAGAGATAGTTCCTCTGGAGAAAATGGCAGATTCAGAGTGTATGTATATGGCATACTGTGGCATTTCCATAGATTCTCAGTGACATCCCTCCTCACCATATTTCCACTTCACCATATTTCCAGGAATTTCTCAGGCCAGAGTTGACAAACCTACTGCTGTGTTATGCTCAAAAATCTTCTGAAATATTGAAGATTCTATTGATGCTACTTCTACCCTAATCAGCTACTAGGGTTGCCAATCCCCTGTTGGGGGCAGGGGATCCCCAGTTTGGAGGCCCTCCCCCCACTTTGAGGTTATCAGAAAATGGGGGGAGGGGAATGTCTGCTGGGCACACTATTATTCTCTAGTCTCCATAGGGTATAATGGTGAATCGATCCATGGGTATCTGGGGCTCTGGAGGGGCTGTTTTTGAGGTAGAAACACCAAATTTTCAGCATAGCTTCTGGTGCCTCTCCTGACTCCCCCCCCCCCACCAAGTTTCAAAAAGATTGGACCAGGGGGTCCCATCCTCCATTTCCAATGGAAGGAAGGCATTTAAAAGGAGTGCAGTCCCTTTAAATGTGATGGTCAGAATTTGCTTCAGAGTTCAGTCATGCTTGTCACAACCTTGCTCCTGGTTCCACCCCCAAAGTCCCCAGATATTTCCTGAGTCAGACCTGGCAACCCTATCAGCTACTGTGTTATAACTGCCTCACTGCATTTAGCTCATGCTCTGTTTTGCACTTCTGAGTCCAATCCTCTTTTCTTCTGAAGTTTTAGTCATGCTCAGTGCCTTTCTGAGTAGAGGTGGTTCTGCTGTTTTGACTGTACCTGCATAGGCTTGAGAATCACAGAGAAACACCAGCCAAAAATCAAAAACCAGGAACAGAATCCAAAATAAGGGAGATAAATTGGGGCTTGATTTTTAAAAAAGAACGTTTTATTCTGGAAGGCTAGAAATATCTAGTGCAGAAGTGCTCACTCTTGTTGAGCCTTGGGCATTTCTGTCGTTTCTGTCGTTCTGACCATCACAAAATGTATGTCAGGAAGTACAAGAGCAGCTACAAAGAGCTGCCATGGAGGCAGTTTAAAATGTTGGGAAAATTTAAGCCAAGTGTTTTCGTATGATGGGAGCCGCTATTCTCCAAGCAGCTCGGCATACCGACCCAAATGTGCTACCTCCTGGATTTTTTTTAACTATCCTCTGTTCCAGTGTGTTGAAGGAAAGATGGAATTGGCTCTTTGCTTTAGGGAAGAAGCAAGTAGGTGAGAGGAAACACATCAGTGGGCACCATGTTGGTGATCACTTGTTCAGCATTATAGTTGGAAATCTTCCTTAAGGACAATGAGATTTGATATGCTTTTATTAGAAAGGCAATTCTCTGAGTCACATTGCTCTGAATTCTGAGTCACATTCATTCTCAAACACATATACTTATCGGTCTGTATCTCAGTATTCAGCTTTCATGTTGTAAACCATCTTAATGAGATGAGATGTGACCCGGTTCCATGCACAGCTTGTGTTTTGTATGCTGAAGATCCCAGGTTCAATGTTTGGCCTGGAGAGGAGGCGGCTGAGAGGTGATATGACTGCCATCTTCAAGTACTTGAAGGGCCGTCATATAGAGGATGGTATGGAATTCTTTTCTATGGCCCCAGAAGGTAGGACCAGAAACAATGGGTTGAAATTAAATCAAAAGAGTTTCCGGCTCAACATTAGGAAGAACTTCCTGACCATTAGAGCAGTTCCTCAGTGGAATAGGCTTCCTCAGGAGGTGATGGGCTCTCCTTCCTTGGAGGTTTTTAAACAGAGGCTAGATGGCCATCTGACAGCAATGAATTTAGGGGGAGGTATTTGTGAGTTTCCTGCATTGTGCAGAGGGTTGGACTAGATGACCCTGGAGGTCCCTTTCAACTCTATGATTCTATGATTAAAGGATATGAGGTTGCAGGTCTGGGAAAGAGCAAGCTACCTGAGACCAATCAGAGCATAGACTAGCAACCACTGATATGTCTCATGTAATAGGCAACTAATAGGTCATCCTTTTTTTCCACTATTCCCTTAGTTGTTTTGATGGTGTATAAGTGACTGTCATTGGCTTGTTTTAAAAGACTAAATGTTATTTTTTTAAAAAAGAAAACCCTTCATCTTTGGAATTATAACTTAGACTTTGGTAACATCTTCCAGAACATTGCAAACTCATTGAACTGCTTTTATTAAAATATTTTTCTGTTCGCTGTTAAATGTCATGTTATTCTGAACTTTCAAAACCTAAGAATTTGGTACAAGATCTAGGATATTTTCACAACCAATTAAATAATAACATGGGAAACCCAGCTAAGAAGCTGGGCTGCAAAGCATAAATCTTTCTTCCTCTAACTGGTAGACATTTTAAATACATACACACATACTAAAGTTAAGAAGGGCATCAGGCAGATTGGCCTTGTTGCCAAGCAGATTCCAGCTCTTATCCATATTAACTTAGTGAACTGGATGTGCTAGCTGTGCAAGCACAGTATTCCCTGCCTTGCTTGCAGACTAATGTAGTAACATACAAAGAAACAAAAGAGAACAGTGGAAACATCAGTCTGCTGCCTGTGAAGCAGTTGTTCCAGCTGTTCCCTCTTGTCTTTTGAGCCATTTGACTTGCATACTGTACAAATGCTTCTGCTAACTTGGTTTCCTTGTAGTATGAATCATCACACTTTCTTCCTATTCATCTTCCCAGCTGTAGTCATGGATATCCATGGCAGCTCATTAGTTTGCTGCCAGATGAAATGGCTTTAGAGGCAGCTGCCTTTCCCCATAGCTTTGATCCCTGCCTTCCTGATACTAATACCTAGTGGCCAAATTAGGTAAAAGAAGTCTAGCCTTCCCTCCCCATCCAAACCCTGTAATTTAGAGCAGGGCTGGCCAGTGGTAGCTCTCCAGATGTTTTTTGCCTACAACTCCCATCAGCCCTAGCCAGCATGGCCAATGGCAGGGGCTGATGGGAGTTGTAGGCAAAAAACATCTGGAGAGCTACCATTGGCCACCCCTGATTTAGAGGGAAGCTAATCCTACAAGTCTGTAACCGCAGTGGCACAAATTGCATTTAGTATTGTGGCAACCCACTTGACACCCAGTGTTTGCCACGGCTTTGAGATTTGTGAAGTTATACTCTAGAATGTAAAGCCCCTCGTAAAATATAAACATATCCTTGTATCCTGTCTACTTTCCTCAAAGTTTCTTACTCTGTGGTGATAGCTGGACTAAATTATGCCTCCGCCTCCAGATACAACAAACTTTTCTCCATATTGGGTATGCTCCCCTTCAAGATGCCTCTTTCTACACCTTCTGGGGGGAAGGCTGGTGATTTGTTTTCCTGTTTGTACCTCTTGGGATTTATTCTGCACTGTTTTCATTTGTTCTTGAGACATTTGATATGTTTATGCTCATTTCATGCTTTCTCTAGTGTGTGGTCTTCCTCCTGCAGTAAGTTCTCTTGAATATCTTTTGAATTGGATCTCATTAAGATACTTATATCATCACTACCATGAAAAGCACTGTCTATAGCTATGAGGCACAGTTATGTCAGCCAGTCATCCACTGGTTTTGACATCACTTGCTGCCTTTCATAAAATAATTTATGATGGAAAAAAACTTTTTTTTTTCTGGGAGTGCAGTATGTCTCAAACATTGCAAACAGCACTTTGGGTATCTCTCTGCGTTCTGGATAGTTTGTCACTAACATTCCAGGCCATGCCGATATATCTGCCTTTCTCCCCAATGCTGATTTGAAACTGACCACCTGTCCGCTTCTGAACCTGAAAATATTAGGTCCATGACTTCCCTCTACTGGGCTCAATTCTCATCAACATTCCCATGATCAAAGTCTATACTTGCTTGGTACTGTATACCATGCCTGCTCAGTTCATTCAATTTTCCATTCTCATTTATATCTGACACCATGTTATCTGGTCACTCACTCACCATGTTATGTATCTGGTCACTCACAAGGAAGTCTGCGCTACAAGGTCTTAGCAACTTATCAGCAACTTCCATATTCAGTCATTTACATGTTGCATTTTAAATATTCAGAATACACTGCCTGCCATTTTGGTGTACCAACAAGCTGCACTACAACTGGAAGGTACCATTTCAGATTTCAATAGGAAAATAGCCAACATATGTTAGATATTGGGCAGAGAAAGACCCCAAAATTTCAGCATAGTTCAATTCTTGGATGAATTTAGTGCTAACTGGAAAAAAAAATCAGCTGCACTTCCCCCCCTCCCCCACCCCACACACCACATTTGGCAGCATTAGAAATGAACACATTTCAAGGGGGCACAAAAGCAGAAAGATGGTGGCGAAAGTCTTAATAATAATAAATAAATAAATAAGATCAGTTGTGTTTTTAATAGTTAATAACTAAAGCAATCCTATCAACACAGGATAGTTACTCTGTTTTTGTTGTTGCTATTTTCCTGTGCTACAGGCATTATCTCTTTGTTTAAAACCTAGCATGCAGACCAATTTGTTTGATAAGCATAGGAAAGGAGGATTATGGTGAGTCCTTCTCCCCATTCCTAAAGATGCACTCTAGGCACTCCTGTTTGCCTTTTCATAAAGCTAGTGACAATGCCAGGGGGAATAAATATAATAAATAAAATAGGATAATAACAATGGACAGAATGGTAGCCAAACCAGCAACAAGCCATGACACCAGAACGGGACTGTGTTCGAGCAATAAGAGTAATATCTTCCTTCTGGATAAAGATAAATAATATCTTGCCCTCTGGAATAACAAAGAAAGCTTTTAACAGTGTGCTGGAAGGCCATAAGTAAGCAGGATATTCTGACTCCTTGGGACAGTGAAGTCTAAAACCTGAGTGCGTCTGCTGAGAAATGTCTTCCCCTGCCCAGCACCATGTCACCAGCTTTGCACCTCCCATCCCCCTGTACCTAACAACCCTGTCAAGTTGTGGGGTTTTCCTTTCCAGTCTCCATAGTATTTGTCAGGCTTGTCCATTTTATTTCTCCACACCTGCCAGCATCAACCAGTTATGTGGATCAGAAACATGAAAATGACCCTAAAACAATTGCATGTTACAGGGCAATGTAATAGATTGAATGAAGTAACTTTGGATAAAGGTTCACAGTTTTTCAGACATGGAAATGGGGTTTTATTTGGACAGCATATGGCTTTTGTTTTGATGTGAGCAGATATGCCAGAATGTCCTTCATTCTTCCCTAAGACTTTTCTTATGGCAGCAGTTTGCTTTTGGAGGATATCTGAACACAGCCTTTGGTCTACATTGGCTTAATGAAGTGCCAGGGTCAGAGATCATGGACATAGCAGAAAACAGTCTCTTGAATCTTCACCACTTCTGGAAGGCATGTAGCATATAGATTATGGTCTTGATGTGTCCTGAGTAGCATTATTTCATCATAATAAGATAGTCTTCTCCTTTCTTTAACTGGAAAGGAAGTTCATCTGGCAGATCACATTCAATGACTCCCAGGATCTCTAGCCTCTGTATAGGGAAGCCAGTTTCTAGATGGTTCAGGACGATCTGGATCTTCATCGTGGTCTCTGTGCAGTCCCACACATGGGTCTTGCCTTCGGCAACGGATCCACACCTCGGAGACTCCAATAGCTCGCTAGGAGCATCTTTCTTGGTGCGACTTCCATTTTGCTCTGGGGAGCAGGCATTGACTGCACATGCCTGGAGTGACCGGAAGACACATCTCCCACTCAGTTTCTTCCTAATCGCTGCCCAGACCACACCTACCTCGCTGCATTCCTCTCCTTGGCTTGTTTTTCTCCTTTGTTTTCGTGTGGTATCATAGTGTGTCGTTTTTTCTGTGCATGTGTCTTTCTTTCTTTAAAATCTTCCTTCGTCCCTAAAAAAAAGAGAGAGAGAGGGACCCTACTACTGCGCTTTCTTTCCCCTCTTTCCCCCCCTCCCCTCCCTTGTCTGGAGCGTATTGAAGGGAAAACAACTTTTAAAAAGTGCCGGAGGTGCGGGACTAAAATCCCCACAACCAACGGACATTCTCACTGCTTGTTTTGCCTGGGAGAAGCCCATAGAATCGAATCCTGCCCTCGTTGCGCCAACTTTGGAAAACAGGCGCAAAAAAATTGAGCAGCAAGACTAAAGAGCTTTCTCCTTGAAAAATCCCTCTGGGCGATGCCTGCATTGACTTCTCCGCCACCTCCCCCAGTAAGAGCGGGAGATTCGGCTGTGTCGGTCACTGTTCAGTCATTGAGAAAGCATAAGCCTGACAAGGGAGCTTCCCGCCATTCTGAAACCGGACACAAGTCCTCTAAAAAATCTCAACACCACTCTAAATCTTCGGCTCTGGCTCCCAAAAAAGTGGAGGAATCGTCCACCTCGACATCCAAACCCTCAACAACCATCTCGACTCTATCACCCAAATCGGCTCCGACAACCTCCACAACCAGGTCGACTCCAATGACTGCTGTCTCGATGTCGACTCCAATGGCGACCGTCACCCTATCTTCTCTGACCTCGACCCAGTCCTCGAACCCGCCCCAAATGTCAATTTTGACTCTATCAACACAGCTCTTCCTACCACCTGAGCTCTCAGCTCCGACCGACATCATCACCGACATGCCACAGATCCCATCCACCGTTCCACTGGATATCATCCCGATACCTTCCAGATCACCTTCACTGTCCCTCTGGACATCCTCAAATCTGAACTTCAGGCCCGACCTTGTGACCTTGAGGCTTGAGGCTTTCAAGGACATCGGGGTTTCTCCCCTGTACAGGGAGTTGTTGACACAGGTCCCTTCTCAGCACTACAGACACGACCGTGACATGTCCCGCTCCCACTCACCGTTTGAGAGAGAGTGCTATCGAGATCACAGAGAGTACCATCACCATGGGCGATGAGGCGATTACTCCTCTGCATCCTGATCACCATTGCCCCGATCCCATAGGACTCTCAGACATTACTTTCGATCGCCCTCAGATGATGGATACAGATGACCTTGGTATTGTGCCCTCTATGATCAGATCCGTGACTTCGATTCGATGTACTACCGAGCCTGAGACTTTGAACCCATGCTGCACCGAACCCAAGATTTTGAAACCGTACCTCTTTGAATCCAAGAGTATCAGCAGGATCTTTACCAGCAGCGCCAGCCCACAGTTCCTACTGCTACAGCCCCGCTGCTTTCCAGATCACCCTTTCAGGTCCCACTGGCTCCAACTCGTCCGACAGCAGAGACAGAGGCAGACCCTTCCAATCCTCATATGCCCCCCCCTGGAACCCAGATGATTTCATCTCTGACGAGGCACACTCTTCAGGCTCAGACTCAGAGCAGCCCCTGTCACTGAGTTCACCGGGTTCAGACACAACCAACCAAGCCGTTTGTCTCCTTCAGATGGTTTCAACGCCTACCTCAACCTAGTCATAAGCATGGCGGAGGACCTTAATGTCACACTCCCATCCGACTCTCTGAAGATATCGGATGTGGTTCATGACTTGGTCCAGTCAGACTTCCCATCAGGGTCACTCCTCCCCATGCTGCCAGTGCACCTTGAAGGTCTGCGAGAGGCTTGGGATAAGCCTGTCTCCATGCCACCGACCTCAAAACGCTTTGACTCCCTATACAGGGTCCATGCTCCAGAGTCAAAGTTCCTAGCATCCCATCCAGCACCAAGTTCTATAATTGTGCACTCAGCTTCAAAGGCTAAACCTTCCAAACATCCTACCCCACTGGATTGCGAGGGCCGCAAACTAGGCACAGTGGCTCTCAAGATCTACTCCCTGGCTGCCATGAACTCCAAGATAAACAACTACCTTGCCTACTTTTCCGCATACGCATATAACTTAGCCAATTAGTTTACACCACTGATCCAAGCCCTACCTGATGCCTCCCAGCGAGTGGCTTCAAACCTTGTGGCCAAGCTCTCAAGAGTCAGCAAGCAGCAAATAAACTTCATCCAGCATGCTGTATCTTCCAGAGTAATGACCTCTTCTGTCGCCCTCAGATTCCACACTTGGCTCTGGTCAATGAACTTGCAGCCTGACATCAAGCAGAAAATCAAGGACCTTCCCTTTGATGATCAGGGCCTGTTCCACGCATCCACTGATGAGGTGCTCACTTCTGTGGACAATGGGAGAAAATGGGCTAAGCGCTTGGGTGTCACTCAACCACTCACCCAAACTAGCCGACCCAGAACCTGGAGATCCTCCTACCCAAACTGCAACGTACTCCAAAACAACAGGAATACTGGAAGAGAAGGACCCCCCAGTTCAAGCAGCCCTTTCATCCAGAGTCTCGGACCCAACCATCAAAAAAGCCGACACCTCCCTCCAAGCAATCTCTTTGACTCCCCCCCCCAATCCCATAGAACATGCATCCCAATCTACAAGATTGCACCCATTCCTAAGAACATGGCAAAACATCACCACGGATTCCTGAGTGCTTACCATAATTCGAATCAGCTACGCCATAGAGTTCACTTTGCCCCCTCGCCGCCACCACTTCATCACCACCCCTCCATCCCCACAGCTGTACCAGGAGATTCAAGATCTTCTTCTCAAAGGTGCAATAGAGCCTGTCCCATCTCACCATCAGGGGACAGGTTTCTACTCACGGTATTTCCTAGTTCCGAAATGGGATGGAGGCAAGCGCCCTATTCTATATTTGAGAAGATTAAATAAATGGATAACCTACAAAAAATTCAGAATGATCTCCATTCAGTCGATCTTCCCCCTAATCCCCAAGGGCACTTGGATGGCATCCCTGGACCTTCAGGATGCCTACTTCCACCTAGCCATAAGGCCTCAGCATTGGCGCTTCCTGTGCTTCACCATAGGTCACCTGCATTTCCAATATCTGGCCCTCCCTTTCGACCTATCAACAGCTCCATGAGTATTCTTGAAATGCATGGTAGTGGTGGAAGCAGCACTTCGTCTCCGCAACATCGCCATTTTTCCGTACATAGACGATTGGCTCATAATCGTTGCATCCCCCAACCAACTAGAGACGTCCGCACTACTCATGCCTTGCTGGACTCCCTAGGTTTATGTGTGAACCTCGCCAAGTCCCACCTTACTCCTACACAGGACATTAAATTTATAGGCGCTCACCTGTGCATGAGCCCCCACTTGGTCTACCTCCCTCAGAACCGCTGTCTGACAATTCAGTCCCTAGCGATCTCACTCTTACAAAATCCAACACAACCTGCATTCATATTTCAGCGCCTTCTCAGCCTCATGGCCACAATCACCTCTGTGCTCCGCTTTGTGAGGCTTCGAATGTGACCACTTCAACTCTGGTTCATACGTGCTTTTCATCCTCATGTACAGCCACAATCCACCATGCTGACTGCACCCCAAGGAGTTCTCCTGTCCCTCTGGTGGTGGGACAAACCTGACCAATCTGCTGCAGAGGACACCCTTCGTACTGCCGTCTCCCTCAGCCATGGTGACCACGGATGCCTCGATGTGGGGTTGGGGAGCCCATCTTGAAAACAAAACCGTCAGGGACCTGTGGACCCCGACAGAGAGACATTTCCACATCAGTTGCCTAGAACTTATAGCTGTGCACAGATCTCTCCAGTCCTTCCTCCCTGCGCTCACTGGCAAGCATGTACAGATCACCACGGACAACATGGCCACGGTCTTCTACATGAACAAACAGGGAGGGACCAGATCTTTCAGATTCTGCCATCTGGCCATGACCCTTTGGGAATAGTGCATCAAGCACAATATCCACTTGACGGCCATTCACCTCCCAGGGGTGGAGAACACTCTGGCAACTCTCTCAGCAGATTGCACTTGGACGACCACGAATGGTCCCTCAATCCACTCTACCTCCAGAGCATTTTCAATGTCTTCGGGATGCCTCAAGTAGACATCTTTGCTTCCCAGACCAGTGCAAAGTGCAACCACTTTTACTTCAGAGGCACCAACGATGCGTTCCTTCACACATGGGCGGGACCCCTTCACTACATCTTCCCCCCAATCCCCCTGATATCTTGAACCATTCTCAAGCTCGATTGGGATGGGACGGATTATATCCTGATAATGCCCTGGTGGCCCCGTCAACCATGGTTCACGAGCCTCCTTCAGCTATCACATCACACTTACCAACGCTTACCTCTAGCAGCCGATCTTCTAACGCAACATCAGGCTCAGATGTGGCACCACAATCCTCAACTCTTACGACTCACAGCATGGAGGATTCACCCTTAAACCTGCTACCTGAAGTCGAACACGTTATCTTAAATGCAAGGAAACCCTCAACTAGATATTCTTATTCTCTTAAATGGGACTTATGCAAGGTCCCTCCACCTTGACCCTAAGGCTGCACCACTGCCGATGGTCCTACATGTTATCCTTACAGGTCTCGGGCCTCAGATACTCTTCCCTAAAGGTTCATATGTCTACTATCTCTGCCTTCCATGTGCCAGTCGAGGGGCAGACTGTTTTCTCACATCATCTATCGAAATCCTTCCTTAAGGGGATGTTTCATCTACACCCCCCCAGTAAAACCGCTCATACCAGCATGGAGTTCTCTCCCAACTTATGAGGCCACCTTTTGAGCCTTTGGTGTCTTCAGCCTTGCACCTTATCTCCTGGAAGACAGCTCTCCTCATTGCACTCACGTCAGGCAAACGAGCCAGCGATCTCAATGTCTTCCATTCCGATCCGCCTTACACGGTATTCCACAACAATAAGGCGGTCCTCAGAGCAGATCCAGCTTTCCTACCCAAGGTGCTATCCACCTTCCATCTTTCAGGCTCTACCTCACTACCAACATTTTTTCCTGCCCTCAGGACTTGGGCCAATGGGCACTACACATGCTGGACGTTGAGCGTGCCCTAGCATTCTATCTCTCTCATACACAGCCCTTCCGTAAGGTCCCCAACCTCTTTGTGGCCTACAGCAACCCACAAAAGGGCTCGAGAATATCTACCGAGAGACTGTCCAAGTGGGTAGCCAATGCCATTCACCTGTGTTACGAGACTGCCAAACAACTCTTACTTGCAGGTCTTAGAGCTCACTCAACCAGAGCCGTCTCAATCTTGTCAGCATTCCTTGAGGGCATCCCCCTGGAGGACATCTGTGCAACTTCATCCTGGTCCTCCCCATATACGTTTGTCTCCCACTACGCTTTGGACGTTCGTGCTAGGCGGGATGCCTCCTTTGGCAAGGCTGTCCTCAAATTCTTCTTCTGCTGATACAGCCTCAGGTGAGTGCCTTCTGAAACTGAGTATGCAAATGTATGCAAACCCACCGCCTTTTTTTCTTCTTTTCAGCTTACTAATCACCCATGTGTGGGATTGCACAGAGACCACAATGAAGATAAACAGGTTGCTTATCTGTAACTGATGATCTTCGAGTGGTCATCTGTGCAGTCACACACACACACACAGCCTTCCCTCCTGCTGGCTCTCCTGGTCACATAATTTTTGCTTTTGCCAGTAGCGGCTGGAAGAAACTGAGTGGGAGGTGCGTCTTCCGGTCGCTCCAAGCATGCACAGTCAGTGCCTGCTCCCCAAAGTGAAATAGAAGTCGCACCAAGAAAGTCGCTCCTATTGAGCTATTGGAGTCTCCGAGGTATGGATCTGTTGCCAAAGGCAAGACCCATGTGTGTGACTGCACAGATGACCACTCGAAGATCATCAGTTACAGGTAAGCAACCTATTTTTCTCCAAATAAAACAAAGTCTAACATTAACATTCTTCTCCCTTTTGAACAACAATCAAGATCAAGTAACTAGGTTGTCCAGATATGATTGATGTGTATCCTGTAAATGTGAACAGTTACCTTGGTAAAGATGCTGGAAATGGAGGATAACCTGAAAGGAAGAGCCATGATCTAAAACTTATACACCCCGTAAGAAAACCTTAACAATTACTTATGAGCAGGAAAGATATAGATGTATCTGCTATGATTGTCATAGTTTCCATTCTGAACTTTTATTCTACTTGAACTGGTTCTGAAACCAATAAGTCCAGAGTTACTTTTCAGCTGTCTTTCCTCCTGGGCATGGGAAAGAAAACTGAGAACATACCTGAAGACCTTGAGGATGACAGAACAAGTTGTTTGACAAAGAACAATGTTTATGCTTTATCAATCCCAAGACTTTATGATGCTTGGCTTGAATTAATCTGCCCTTGAAAAATTATTCCAAACTTCACCATTTCAAGTATCTACTTTTCAAACATATTTTGTTCCTAGACCCAGATATGACAGAAAAGAAGTATATAGCCTCCTACCAGGGTTGGGTTTTTTTGTTAGAAAAAGCCCAGCTGGAACTTATTTGCATATTAAGCTATACCCCCTGACATCAGCCTTGTTTCAAATAGGACTTTAGAAAAAAAAACAACAAGAACTTATTTGCATATTAGGCCACACCTCCTAACACCAAGCCAGCCAGAACTGTATTCCTGTGTGTTTGTGCTCAGAAAAAGCACTGCCTCCTACTAGGGAGGCATTGGGATCACATTTCCTGGCTGCTTGCCTCCATAGCTGATGTGTGTGTGCATGTGTGCGTGCATGTTTGAAGCGAAGGCTTGAATGGATAAAGTGATCCCAACCAACATTGCATGGATATATAGCAATCATTGAAGTTTGAAGGCAGAAATAAAAGGAGACTTTTCAGCCTTGTTCCTATTTTCCTTACAATGAAAAGGTAGCACTTTCCTCTTTTTTAAAAAAAATTGGAACCAAAACTGGAGTAAGCAAAGTTTCAAATAACTTTGTTCCATGAGTAGAAGGCAAATTGGCCTTGGATTATTGGTTGAGTTCCCAGTCCTTTAACCACAAATTTCTGTGCACCTCTACTCCTGTTGCCATATCTCTTGCAGAAAATTTGAGACAGACTGTAGAAGAATCAGCCAGAAGCTCTGTTCTATTAGCCAGTTTGTTCAATCTGTCCTTCAGACTCTTGGAACCAGCAAGGACTTCAGCAAGGAGAGCAAGAGACTGTAAAATGGATATTCTTATCACAATAGAATTGGAAGGAACTGCTCTAGCACATAAGTAGCTATTTTCTTTATGTACAGCCAACCTGGAGGTGAAAGTGACTACAGTATCATCCCTGAAGACATTTCTAATTTGTCCATTATCTCAGAAGTTAGCAATTTAAAAAATATGTTAGGCTCTCCTGGTTTAATAGGTATGCCATTATTTTTCCACTGGCATATTTGAGGTGAAGCACTATTATCGCCTCGCCGCAAGAGTTACTGTATATAATGGGCCTGGTTCTTCCTTGTGGATGTTGCTAATTAAACACTTCAACCTGCCTGGCACCTTATCAGTGCCAAGGCTAGAGGTGCTGGCTTCTCATGAAAATGTGTTCTTCATGTTGGGAGAGGGAAGACCAGGGGTGGTGATGTAATATTCTGGAGGAAATTCTCCTGGATATTATTTATTTATTTATTTATTCCGTAATTTATATCCCGCCCTTCCCACAGAATGGCTCAGGGCGGCTCACAACAACGACAAAACGACAAAACAATAAAACAGAAGCAAAGTTATTACATTTAAAAGTTAAGCATTCAAAAACCTAAAAACTATAACATTATAACATTAAAACTACACAGTATAAAACACAGCAGTTTAGCAGGCTACATTTAACCAGTCAGGCGTAGGCTAACCGGAAGAGGGTTGTCTTACAGGCCCTGCGGAACTGAGTAAGATCCCGCAGGGCCCTCACCTCTTCCGGTAGCTGGTTCCACCATGTTGGAGCCATTGTAGAGAAAGCCCTGTCTCTAGTCGCCTTGAGACGGACTTCCTTAGGCCCAGGGATGGTGAGGAGATTTTGAGTCCCAGACCTCAGTACTCTCTGGGGAACGTGTGGGGAGAGACGGTCCCTCAGGTAGGCAGGTCCCAGGCCATATAGGGCTTTAAAGGTGATAACCAGCACCTTGTACCGGACTCGGTATGTTATTGGGAGCCAGTGAAGAGCCCGAAGACCCGGCCGGATGTGCCCCCACCTTGGGAGGCCCAATAGCAACCGGACCGCGGCATTCTGCACCAGCTGCAATTTCCGGGTCCGGCACAAGGGCAGCCCCATGTAGAGGGCATTGCAGTAATCCAACCTCGAGGTGACCGTAGCATGGATCACTGTTGCTAGGTCGTCGCGGTCCAGGAAGGGAGGAGTCAGAAGTATTATTATTATTATGTCCCTCTAGGGCCGTAACCACCAAGATGAGATTTTCTGAACTGTAGGCCTGACTCTATTCTTGGCAATTTACTGGGACCATAGACTATGCTGCTTAGAGGCCTTCACTTGAATTCAAGGTTTATGCCACTTTAACAAGATTCTTTAACAATGTTAGGTAGTTAAAGCTAACTTTATTGTTTTGTGTCCTATGTGACTTTTGGTAATCCATTGACTATATTCATATTAACTTGTCTATTCTTCCGAATAAACTTTATAAAAAATAATATCAGCAGCATGGTTACTTGTGTGTCCTTGCCCTGGGAATTCACAGGATCAGTCTGTTGACATCCTTGACATGGTAACAGCTTAGGGGATCTGGAGCCTCTTTGCACAAGTACCTTTTGAAGCTAACACATTCCTTAGGTCTGCAGGGTGTTTGTTATTTTGTGAATCAGAGTTGGATGAGGTAGTGAAGGGGAGACCTCTGAATAATTAATGAATAACTCTATAAAATAATAAATGAAAATATACTCTTGTGTTTAAAAAGCAAAAAGGACGTCTGATGTAATATTGAAGAAGTTGCAATGTGATAAGAAGCCAGGCAGCCCAAATGGGTGTGAGACAAATGCATATTGATAACAGGAAACTCCTTGTTGAATAAAGATAAGCAGACATTGGAATACTACCAGGGAGAAAGGGGGGGGGAGTGAATCAGATAACGTGTAAGGGGGCAGGCTGGAGGCTCGCTTTTGCTTAAAGCTGATGGTTTGAGAAGTGTACGGGGTTCATTATTTTTGGGAGCCTTGATGCTCAAATTAACCTTGCTATTGGTGCCAAATAGTAAAATACCTCCTTTTCAATCAGTATGTGTGTGCCTCGCTTATTCCCCTGCTACAGTAGACCATATGGCATCAACAGATTTACTGGATGTCTTAAGCATTATTGCAGAAATGGAAGTTACTGTGGAGCAAGAGTCAGGGGTGCAGCATGGAGGGGCAGCAATGGAACAGCATGTTGACACCTCCAGTGGGTCAGAGGATGAGGAAGACTTTTAGACCTCCAAGACCAGCTGGAATTCTTCAGCTTCTAGGCATTCCACAGGCTGGCAAGGAGTCCATGGGGAGCAGAGTCCTGAGGCATGTATGCATCAGCCCGGAACTCTGGTGAGAGATGATGGCTAGGAGACCAAGAGGGGTCAGATGCCAAAGTCTGTGGGAGGCGAAAACCCAGTATAGCGAACCAGCCAAGGAAATGGGGTTGCCGCCAGAGAGGTCCAGCCTGGAGACCTATGAGACCCGATCAAGTCGTTTATGGATTTATGAACACAGTAGATCAATTTGATAAATCAGGACCAAAGTTGGGAGAATACAAAGTTCCCATTTTCCATGAGGGCCTTGTTCTATGGCTGTACTTCTTGTCCTTTGAATCTGCATATGAAGATTATGAGGTGCCACAGCAGGAATACTTGGGGGTGCTACCTGTGTGTGTGGAGAGTTGAGTAATTTGATGCGTGAACTACCAGCTGGCTTTTGGGACTGTTATCAGTTCAAGAGGCTGGTTAGACAGTGTCTGGGTTTGTCCAAAGATGAACCAAGGCTTCACTTTCAAAAGGTGATCTTGAAGCCCAAGGAGACCTATTCTGTGTTTATGTCACACTTGAAGAGACTGTTAAACTTGTGGGTGGAAGTCACCCAGGCTAACACTCTTTGCCAGTTGAGTGAACTGGGTAAAAAAGAGAAAGTGATCCCTTCAAATGCCTCAGAGTCCAGCTGCCTTGCAGAAGGAACTATATCTTTATGACAAGCCCCTTGGTAGCTCTTATATCTCCATCACCTTCTCATCCTGCGGCTCAAACAGGAGAAAAATGAGGAAGAGAAAACTGAAGAGATTGAAGAGATTGCTTCCCACCTCCTTCTTCTCTTAGACCTCCTGCAGTTGCAACCTAGTGCAACCACCCTTCCAGAGGGTCCTGGAATTGTCCCAGAAATGCAGCTAATCTCTAGGTTACAGAATCAGTTTGCTCTCCTCAGGCTCTGCCCCCAGATCTCTAGGAATTTCCCAAGCATGCCCAAGTGAAGGAAATCACAATCACTGAAGAAAGGGGCCTAGGTTAGGGGCTGGCCCCACTTACCTCATCATTAATAAAGGGCACTTTTGAAAGTAACAGGTCTTCCTAGGCTGCCATGATCCATCTTCTGAGGCCAGCAGTTATCATTTTTGCAGGTCTTTGCCTTTATATTCTGAGATCTGCTCACTAAGAGAGATTTCTGAAGTCATTAGTGGGTCCCCCCCCTCGACCATGGGCCAAACAAGAACAATGATGCTGAATGGAGTAACTTCCATGCCCTTTTCCTCACCTAACAGAAAGGGCTGGTTGCTCAACAGAAAGTGTTGAATCTTTCCACTTTAAAAAGAAAAAGTGTTGAATCTCTTGGCAGCATAGGAGTCATGGGAGAAATGGTATTTAAGGATGTAAAGCTCTCTTGCTCACCCTCCCCAGCTGATTCAAGAGGCAGAAAGAAATTTAGAGGGAAGAGTACATGTGGGGGGGAGGAATAGAGACTCATAAGCAGTATTGGGACTAGGCTCACCAACTTCCAGATGAGGCCTGAAATTTCAACAGATCTCCAGACTACAGAGATCAATTCTCCTGGAGGAAATTACTGCTTTGGAGGGTAAGCTCCAAAGGTTGTCAAACATGAGGCCCAAGGGCCGAATCAGGTCCCCGGAGGGCTCCTATCAGGCCCCCAAACAACTAGCTGTCATCTGCTTTCTTCTCCCTCTCTCTTGCTTCCTTCTGCATCACAGCTTGCTTTGCCAGGCTTGCTCAATCACACGGGTGCTATAGAGCAAAGCCTCTATTTTCTCTCATGGCTGAGGCTCCTCCTTTGAGGAAGAAGGGGGGAGGGATAGCCTGCTTTGCCAGGCTCTCTCTATCACACTGTTGAGCTATTGAGCCAAGCCTCTCTTCCTTCTATTGGTTGAGGCTTTACAAAATCATGTGACTTTGTTTCCAAACATATAAATAGTTACAGATTAATAGTTACAAATGGGCAGCTGTGTTAATCAGTAGCATTGAAGTAAAACAGGAGTTGAGTGGTATTTTAAAGACTAACTAAACTTTCATGAATCAGTCTTTAAGGTACTACTGGCTGGCTATTTTCAAACAGATAGGTTGATACACTTGTATTGCTGATAACATAACAGAACAAGTTCACAGATACATACTTACTTGAAAACACACACACACTATAGAAAGAACCAAGTTAGACGTTTCAGTGGGACAGATGGCTGTTCTTATTTTTTTATCATCATGCTGAAATATTATGCTCACAAATCTATGCTGACATCATTTTAAAAAATGAAAATATGAGAATGTCAAAGTATAGTTTAAACACCTAGTGAGCAAGTAATTGATAGGCATTTCAATTCTGGAAACATTGTAGATGAAACATCTTAATAGTTCATTCCAACATTCATTATCTCTAGAGTGTTTTTATTAAACTCGTATTGATTTATTGCAGGGTTATTTTATGTGTTATCAGCAAGGGAGGTTTCCATCCTATGACAAGATTACCAGCCTCCAGGTGGGGCCTGGAGATCTCGCAGAATTGCAACTGTTCTCCAGAATGCAGAGACCAATTCCTTTGGAGAAAATGTCTGCTTTGGAGGATAGATTCTATGGCGCCCTGCTGAGCCTCCCAAAAAATCCTGCCTTCTCCAAGCTTCAAACCCCAACCTCAATGAATTTCTCAGCCTAGAATTGGCAGCCCTATGGGTTTCTTGTTCTACATGTTACCATTAGCGTTAAAACAAAACAAAACTCTACAACATAATGGAGATTCTCAGTCATGACAGATTCTGCTCCTTGTTTTTGAATCCCTTCATGCTCCATTCCACAGGCAGATAAGCATATATAAGCATGCCTCATGCATGTTTTCAGGCATACAGCTTGCTTTCCCTCCTATGTTTAAATTTTCCATGTGTGGTGCTGAAAGTTTGATATGTAAGCATTTTCTGACCAGCAGCCCTTCAGCTGCAATCTGAGGATTGTACCACATTACCTCCTACTTCTTACCCAAATATTTGAATCAGTTTTGTGGCAAATTAAAACAAGAATACATGTTGTCCATTTGGGAAGAGGAATGCCGATCTACCACATGAAACATTTTGCTTATTCAGCCTCATAAACAAGTCCAACAACAGAAGCAGAAAGACTCCATTTAATGCAAACATCTGGTTTCTCATTTTAAACCCTAAGTTGTTAGAAAAAAAGGCAGTTCAAAGACTAGCACATGAAAGCTTACGTTCTGAATAAAATTTTGTTGGTCTTAAAGATGCAACTTGACTCCTACTTTGTTCTCCAGCACAAGACTGTCTAAACAGTGAAATCAACTGAAAGGCCTTGTTCCAGTCCCATTACCTTCACAAGTTCAGCAGATGGTGAAATATGGAAGGACATGTGACTTTGCTAAGATTATAGCACAGGATTGGCCAAACTGTGGCTCAGGAGCCACATGGGACTCTTTCACATATACTTCGTGACTCTTGAAGCTCCCACTGCCCCATCAGTATACTTGGAGAAGGCATTTGTCTCTTTAAATCACTAAGCCAGCCAGCAGCTTGGAGAATACATTTAAAGTTAAAGCTACTTTTTCCCATTTCTCCCTCCTCCTTTCCAATCTATTTTCCTTCCTTCCTTCCTTCCTTCCTTCCTTCCTTCCTTCCTTCCTTCCTTCCTTCCTTCCTTCCTTCCTTCCTTCCTGAGACACTTCGGTGAGAAGGGCGGGATATAAGTCCACTAAATAAATAAATAAATAAAATTCCTTCCTTCCTTCCTTCCTTCCTTCTCTCAAACATCTGATGTTCATATATTTCAGTTCAAAGATCTGGCATTTATTCTATGTGACTCTTGCAGTAAACAAGTTTGGCCACCCCTGCTACAGCATATCCTCCTTCATTAACATCATTTGGCACCACCTTTGCTGACCTTTTACAAAATGAAAACTCTTGTTTAAGGTTTTTAATCGCATTGTTGCTCTGATTCTTTTTGAACCAGTTTTCACTTGTCCTTGATATGTGCTTCATTACTTCATTTTATCCTCCTTGCTGTTTATATTTTAAAATTACGTTTTAAAGTGTTTTTGTAACATTTAGACTAAAATCAACTGTATTCTGTAATTCGTTTTAGGGTCCTTGCAGGCCATAAAGTGCCATATAAATGTTTTGATAAATAATGATGATTTCAACATCCCACTGTTGACATCATTGTGGTATGTTCTAACAACTCATAAGGTTTCTAACTCTCCTTTAAAAAAGCTCTCTGAAGAGATTAGGAGCAAGAAGCATGTCTTTCTTGTAAATTGTTGTAACCCTCCTGACCAGACAACTTTCACTCTGTCAGAGGTATCTCTGAATAAAGCATTTCATCAAGTAAGAGATCTAAAGAATGGGTTTGATCCAATCATTTTTTCCCCCTGGTGAAAATGAAAAGAGGTTTCACTTCTAGGGTTGCCAACTTCCAGATAGTAGCTGGAGATCTTCTGTAATTGTAATTACAGCTAGTCTCCAGCCAAGAGATATCTGTTCCCTTGGAGAGAATAGTTGCTTTGGGAGGAACTGTATCTGACCACCAAAAAAGCTAGGCTGGGGATCATGAAACTGGCATGTACAAAAGTCTTGTAGAACGTGAGCTATAGTAATAAGAATAATTGGGCAAGACTGAGTGAGAAAATCTGGCTGGATCCAACATAATAAGAGTGTGGAGTTCTGCCAAGGTCTAGTCATTTATTTTAACTAGGTCTTTAGATCCTTTGGTCTCTAGTTGAATCATATGGATCTATCCATCCACATCAGTAGTTCTTCTTTATCATATCCCTTGCAAACCAAAGATTTTTTTTTTACAGAGCTCAGATTAATATATATTCCCACTATATGGTGGAACACAAGAACCCTGTTATACACCCTTACCAACACCATGGCAGGATCTATCTATCGATAGATCGGTCTGTCTGTCTGTCTATCATCTATCTATAATAGTTTAAAGAAGAAAACAGATGGGATACTTCAAAAGCAGTTCATTAAAGTTATGCACTCTTGTTGGCCTGTTCTGCCCAGTGTTTGAAATAAAATGCACCCAGTTTCTCTTTTTATCTTATCACAAAGTAAATTAATATTTCTTTGTATCTGGGGTTATATTGTGACTCTGTTTTATGATGTGCTGCATGGAAGCCAGTCTAGGACTGCATTGCCTCCCAGGAGCAATAAATACAATTTGCATTTAATTCGTTTTCCTTTTTAAATCATTTCACATTCTCCATGTGAATTAGACTGATTGAATTCTTTTTGAAAGATAAATGCTAGAGGCCAAGATAATGTCCTTTAGTGTTAGACCAAAGGAATATACCGGTATGAGCATGAGTTGAACTACTGCCACAACTGCCCATACACACACGTATATAAACCTATTAAAAGAGCAGACAAGGAAATTTAACAAAATCTGATGATCTTCATAAAGCCAGAGTATGTGTTTTGGGCAATAAAGACAAAGCTCATACCACTTATTATTTAATATTAATGTAAGATATTTTATTAGACTTATTCAGGATGACCATATTTACTAAGACTTATACAAATATGATCTTGGGATTTAAGCCCATTTAAATGGGCAGTGTTATCGCTAGATAAGTAACATTAGGGGTCTAAATTCCATATGTTGCAATTATTACTGCAAAAATAGCATGTCCTTCTTCTTACAGAGCACAAACCACCAAAGCATTGTGTTTTAATGAGGCTTGAATTAATTTGGTATTTCATCTACAGCCTGTGATTTATTTATTTAATTTATATCCCACCCTCCCTGCCAAAGGCAGGCTCAGGGCAGCTCACAGACCAAGGGTCGACACAAGCACATTAGTGTGACCGATAAAATAAACAACAATAAAAACATAAGACATAAAAACAATTGTAAAATATTTGCATGTGCTGCTGTCATGATTTCAGGCAGCAATTAAATTCTGGTGGTTAGCTGTACTCAGAGGCCTCAGGATCGCAACAGTGTGGTGAGGTAGGCCATTGGTGGTGTTCTTATCAGCCAGTCCTGTTGCTGCAGATGTTACCATCATGTAAATGCCTTGTTTGATTGAAAGGTACAGTTGCTTGCCGTCTTTCCTCCATCGCAATATATGACAAAGATAGATGGTGTTTTTGCATGTCACAAACAGAGAGCTAGATCAGTGCAATATGGGACTGACAGATGTGCAGATAAGTAAACTTGAGGGGAACTGTATGAGTATGACATCAAGCAGTTTTTAATTGTTATTTTTGTCCGTAGACCAACCATACAAAAGGTAAATACAAGCATATAAAGTTTCCAGGATTTTAAATAAAACATTAAAAACAGTTTAAAATTTCAACTGAAAGCTAGTAACCACCTGTTTTCTAACAACCATGCATTTTCTGTAACCTGAATATCGCCATGCAGAAACTGGCTACTGGTAGGTAATCTTGGGGTATCTGTCAAGTAGGAGGAATTCAAGTTTAGCTTTTTCTGAAAGGCTTTTTCTGGATTTTTCTTGATTTTTTTTTTCTATCAGCAAGGTGATGATCTCCTTACATGCCACCTTATAATACAGGCATATGAAAAATATGTGGTCTGTAGTCTCAACAGACTGGTACAGAGGCTTTCTGTGAAAGGAATATTCTTATATTTCCCTTCAAGTACAGCAGAAGGGAGGGCAAAGCACCTTGCCAGAGCAGGCTCTTCTAAACCTTTTTACATCCAAAGATGTAAAATAGTTTGCTGGTTCAGCTGCATTTTTGATACTTACCCTCATCAGAGCCTCATCAGAGCATTTTTGATACTTACCCTCATCAGAGCCAGTTTGGTGTAGTGGTTAAGTGTGCGGACTCTTATCTGGGAGAACCGGGTTTGATTCCCCACTCCTCCACTTGCACCTGCTAGCATGGCCTTGGGTCAGCCATAGCTCTGGCAGAGGTTGTCCTTGAAAGGGCAGCTGCTGTGAGAGTCCTCTCCAGCCCCACCCACCTCACAGGGTGTCTGTTGTGGGGGAGGAAGATAAAGGAGATTGTGAGCCGCTCTGAGACTCTTTGGAGTGGAGGGCGGGATATAAATCCAATATCTTCTTCTTCTTCATCATCATAGTATTTTGTAAACTGGAGAAATAATCAAACAGGTTACCAAGCAACTGTATTAGGCCATTCTGGAAGCTATTTCTTGATACATAATAATAATGTATTCACCTTTGACATTATGGGATTATACTCTGATACTGCAGAAGTATCCAGAAGTAATTCGGTTTCCCTGTAAGCTCGACAATAAACAACACATTTTTTATTACCCTACCACCTTTGAGTTTAAATTGGCTGTCACAAAAAATTGACCAATTATATATAGTTCCAGTATAAGGAGGAAGTATTATTACTTTAAAGTTACTAGAGTAAGTCAGACTTGAATGTGATATTGAAACATAGCCAGTTAACTCATACTCCTCCTAGATAGTTTTGATCATCTGATGTCTTCTCCTTGTGATATGGCTGGTTGCTACATGGAAATCACTTTAAATGGCACTGATTTAAGTTACAAAGTGTTTTGGTATGCCACTTCAGCGCTCAAATTCTGTCCTCCCTCAATTTGTCTGTCAGTTGTCACTGAAATTGTGATGTTAATTGGGAGGTAAAGACTATTTTTCACACTACAACTACATATAGAAGCTACTTGAAACTGCCTCTGAATGACACATTATCTATATGTAAAACTAATCTATGGTTACTTCTTCATTCTACAAATTAGCCTTCACCAATTTTTTGTCTCCTTGCTCCTATTTAATATTTGTGGCAATGTGGAGAGGTCTGATCTGTCTAAACTTTGTTCAGGTTTGCTTGCCTCTCTCTCTCTCTCTCTCTCTCTCTCTCTCTCTCTCTCTCTCTCTCTCTCTCTATCTATCTATCTATCTATCTATCTATATATATATATATATATATATATATATATATATATATATATATATATATACACACACATACACACACACACACACACTGCATATATTATATATTATTTTTATTTATTTTATTTAGTGGATTTATATTTCAACCTTTCCCATATGGGCTCAAGGCCGATTACAGGCATAAAAACAGTTAAAATACAACAATAAATTAATAGTCTACAATTAAGCAACCTTATCTTCAAGGGGAAAGTGGTTGAAAGAGAATTAGAAGTAGTTTTAATTACACTTCTACAGGTGGTGAGTAGATCAGTGTAGCCTTTGCACAGTCTGTTGGAGAAGAATACATGGGGAAACTGAGACTTCTTTTAAAAGCTGTTTTTTAAATGTGCAGGTCTGTAAGGAATTCCAGGTTGCAACCATCCACTTCATTTAATTTGCACAGCTGAGATGTTTTAGCTCTCACCTTTCATCAATCTACCTATTTGGTGTCAGAATTCCCCTTCATATTGTGCAAGTTCCAATACCATAAAATAAATTGATGGCAGCGCTCTGAATGAATCCCTCATTCCAAGTTTCTTGCATGGTCCTTTGGTCCTTTTTCTCTCCATTTCCAACATAATGTCTAATCAGTCTAACAATGCCCCATCATAGCCCCAATCTCTTGGTTCTTCATCTGCCCAAGGACATGTATTGGTTTGCCTGCAGATGCAGTTTCACACACACTGAATAACACACTTTGGGTGATAACAGACAGGCATTTAACCTTAACCCTAGCCCGCCCCTGGAACGGGAGACAGGCAGACCATAAAAAGCACATCCACATGCACACATCTGCCTCCTGTCCCCATCCCACTTCCCCGGCATGCTGGGAGTCGGCTCAAAAAGGCACCACTTTGAAAGTGGTGCCTTTTCACTGTGGCACCTCCAAAGTGCCTCCCCAGCCAGTACCAGGGAAAGTACCCAGGGAACTGCGGATGGGGCACATGAGCATTCCAGATGCTCCCTAAGTGCCCATGGCCCATCCCTCTTCCGAGTGCCATTGGGAAGCTCCTGGGTGCTCTATTTCCAGCTGGCTCTCTTTGGGGCAGCTTCATGCCTCCCTGAGCCGGTTGTCTGTTATCAGCCTTTTAGTCCAATTTCAATGTGCTTTAGTGATCAGTTGCATTTGGATTTTGCCATTTCACACCAAGAAATCCAGTTGCAAATTTAATTGAAAGTGGATTGAAAGTGCATTATTTATCCTATGTGAAAATGCCATACCTGTTCATTGCTGCACAGAAAATCCATTTTAAAAAATCGATGTTGTTTGACATTTGTATCTCTTTACTTTCCTTTTAATATGTAAAGGTTTTTGAAAGTACAATTTATACATTTTAAGAGCAAATGTGAAAATATATATCTTTCTCCCCCTTTTTCCCCTAAGAGAGAACAATTACAAAGACTGAGCTTAAACTTTGCCAGTTTAATATTTTTTTTTTCTTTCTGGTACAGAATAGAAATGGTAGTAAAGCTGAAAATAGCACAGTATCAATCTGTTTGCCTGACAATGGTTGTACAAAGAATGGAAAGCAGTCAGATATTAATTCACTTTTCTGGCAATCTGAAAGCTGCAATCTTGTACACCTCTGCAAATTCCCTTCCTGGGATTCAATGGAGCTGTCAAATTATGTTTAAAGAAATGTAAAATTGCATTTTTGACTACTAACATGCAAATAGATCCAATCTCGGGCTTCAGGATAGATATCTGAGAAGTGCTAACCCTTTTATGGCAGCCCTTTTATGTGTTCGTTTCAACAGCATAGCTCCTCTTGGGCCTCAATGCCTGTCATAACAAGTGTGTGCCATTTATCAGTTTATATGGGCAAAGAATCAATCAGGGTAAATATTCCAGCTTTATGGCTCCCTTGCCATATTTTCTTAATAATAAGGTGGTTTGAAATTTGTGAAGCAGAAAATCCAACCTCATTTTGGTCAGCGACAAAAGCAAGAGACCAAACTTCACTGATTTATTATTAACAATTGTGTCTCAATATTTTTGATAGCCTCCTAAATCATCTCCAGAAGCCAGAAAGCTCACCAAGTAACCATTCAGCTGTCTCTTTTAATATTCTGAAAGAGATAAATTTGACTAGAATGAAGGGGCTTATGTCACAGTTCCCCCTCCCCACCACCTGAAGAAACCACCATCTTTATTTGCTTGTATATTGAAACTAATTTAACAAGGATAACATTCACAGATAAATAGTGGCACCTATTAAATTACAAACAAACTGTGTGTAAATTGCCTGTATCAGCAGGACTACATAGTAAAGAAATAATTAACAATATAGTATTATCACTAGCACTGTAAAAAGAATTTACATAAATATGAAAATCCTGTGCCCCCCTCCCCAAAAAAACCCAAGGTAAGAATAATTCCACACTTTGTAAGGTTTATGGGGAATTTGAAAGCTATTTCCGTTTCAGCCATTCTGTAACTGTAATTTTTTTCTGTGTGCAGAAGAGGATATAATCCATTTACCACTCAATCACATTTTTTTGTATTAAAGTTATATATACTTTCAAGAATTATATAACATTAGTTTGATTAATATTGTCCTAGTACTGTACTATAGTGAGTGAAATGCACTGAAACTTCCAGACTGTAACATGAGTAGCAAAAAAAGACAATCAATAATATTATTATAATATTTTGGGGGGAGATGTTTGTGAGTTTCCGCATTGTGCAGGGGGTTGGACTAGATGACCCTAGAGACCCCTTCCAACTCTAGGATTCTATGATTATTCAATCTGTTTAATAAATAACCGTGTCTGCTGCACTAGGAAAATCTAGCAAATATTATTTTGGGCCTAAATAGAGAGGGAAAAAACTGAACCAAGGACGAAACTTGGAAATATGGTGGACTAGCTATTAGGGGTGTGCATTCGGTTCAGTCGAACCAAATCAACCGCCGAATCACCCCTGATTCGGCTGTATGCGGAATCGCATACAGCCAATTCCAATTAGGGCCCATTATGCGGGAGCTGAGTATAGCTCCCTGTATACTTCCGTATAAATATTCGGAAGTATACGGATGTCAATGCAAAAGGCGGGAAAGTGGCTTCTGCAGCCTCAGGGGAGCTGCTAGCCTCCTTTCCTGCCTTTGGTAGTATTTTCCCGCCTCTCCCATAGCCTCCCTGGGATCAGGAAGGGGGGGGAGGGAAAGAGGAGCCCCAGCAGCCAATCCAAAGCATGCATTTGCAAAATGCATTGCAAATGCATGCTTTGAAGGGCTTTTGTGTAGCTGATCCTCCATATTAGAAGTGCATATTAGACAAAAGGATTATAAATTTTTATGGAATAAACAATTGGGACTAGAATTTTTTACATTGGCTGAACAGAAGAAGAGAGGAGTAGTCTTTTATATTAAACAAGAATTAGACCCGAAATTGGTATTTAAAGATAAGGATGGAAGATATATAGCAGTAGAAATTACTTTGAATGCCAAAAAAAGTTGTTGTTGGGACTTTATGCTCCAAATGGTGCTAACGACATTTTCTTTAAAAATATTACACAACACCTTGATGAAGTGATCTATGAGCAAATTTTATTGATGGGGGACTTTAATGGAACAATTCAGAACATGATAGATAGATCTGGGAAGAAAAAAAATGATAAAAAAGGGAAATTGCCAAAGTCTTTTTTTGAATTTGTCAAACAGGAAAGTTTGGAAGATATATGGAGGAAGTTTAATCCTGAAGTACGGGACTATACCTTTTTTTCAGCTAGACATAGTTCTTTCTCTAGAATTGACATGTTGTGGGGTACTAAAGATTTGGGACTTATAACAAAGAAAATAGAGATATTACCTAAAATAGGAGCTGATCGTAACCCAATAATTTGGATTACAAAACTGTCGAAAAAGTCAAGAAGATGGAGATTAAATGAAGATTTACTACAAAATAAAAAAATAGTGACATCTCTAGAAAATGAAACCAAAGCGTACTTCCAAGTAAATGACAAGAGAGGATATAGAATTTCAGATGGTATGGGATGCCTACAAGGCAGTAATGAGAGGATTACTAATAACATTGAATAATAAAGACAAGAGAGCAAAAGATAAACAGATGTTGGACATTCAAAATGAAATTAAGAAAAAAGGTGAATTAAGGAAAAGGCCAGGAAAAAAGAAATTATAAGGGAGATTACAATATTGCAAGCACAAATGAGACATCTGTTAAATAAAGAATTGGAATGGAATTTGAAAAAATTAAAACAGAAATCTTTCGAGGGAGCAAATAAACATGGAAAACATTTGGCCTGGCAATTAAAGAAAAACAGAGAAAGTAAAATTATTAATAAAATTGTGGCTGATGAAGAGAGATGGTACATTAAGAAGGAATAAAGAGAGAATTTTTTTAAAATATTATGCTAAACTATTTAAAGGTGTTAAAGTGAAGAAGGAAAAGATGGAAGCGTATTTGCAGAAGATTAAAATAGCACCCAACTGATTATATGGAAAAAGTGTTGAATGATCCAATTGAAAAAAATAGAAATTGAAGTAACGATTAATGCAATGAAAATTGGAAAGGCTCCTGGACCAGATGGATTTACGGCAAAATTTTTTAAAATGTTTAAAGAAGAATTAATACCGAAACTTCAAAAATTAATGAATGTGATAAGAATAAATGATAAAATACCAAATACATGGAAGGAAGCAGTAATTTCGTTGATTCCAAAGGAAGATAGAGATGTCACTAATGTAAAGAACTATAGACCAATCTCATTATTAAACAATGATTATAAGATATACACAAGAATCTTAGCAGAACAGCTTAAACAATATCTAATAAATTTTATAAAGGAAGACCAAGCGGGTTTTCTCCCTAAAAGGCAATTAAGAGACAATATTAGAACTGTTGTAAATATTGTAGAATACTATGAAAGGCATCCAGAGAAGGAAGTTGCACTATTCTTTGCGGACGCAGAGAATGCTTTTGATAATTTGAATTGGGACTTTATGTTTGCAGTAATGGAGAAAATAAAGTTGGGGAAAACTTTATAAGAATGATAAAAGCAATTTATACTGAACAACGTGCAAGGTTATGTTTAAAGGCAGATCTTACAGAAGAAATGATAATCAGCAAAGGTACAAGGCAAGGTTGTCCGCTTTCACCATTGTTGTTTATAATGACTCTTGAAATCTTATTGATGCAAATACAAGATGATGAAGAAATTGAAGGAACGAGAATTAAAGGATTTTCCTATAAATATAGAGCGTTTGCAGATGATATAATGTTTATAAATGAAAATCCTATGCAAGTAACACCTTTGTTGTTAGCCAAAATACAAGATTTTGGAGAATTGGCGGGACTTTATGTTAATAAAGAAAAGTCAAAAATTTTGTGTAAAAATATGCAAGTAAGTAAACAAAAGGAATTGCAGAGATTAACGGGATGTGAAGTTACCCCTAAAGTAAAATATTTGGGCGTGGAAATAACAATGAAGAATATTGATTTGTTTAAAAACAATTATGAAAAGTTATACCGTAAAATGAACGAAGATATGATAAAATGGAACAAGCTTAATTTGTCACTGCTTGGTAGAATAGCTGCAATTAAGATGAACATTTTGCTGATAATAATGTATTTGTTTCAAACTATTCCGATTGTGAAAGACAGTAAACAATTTAATAAATGGCAAAGAAAGATTTCAGAATTTGTATGGGCCGGGAAAAAACCAAGCATTAAAATGAAAGTTTTAACAGATGCTAAAGAAAGAGAAGGATTTCAACTACCAGATCTAAGATTATATCATGAAGCAGTTTGTCTAGTGTGGATAAAAGATTGGGTGACGCTGTTGAATAAAAACTTTTAATGTTGGAAGGTCATGGAAATAAATTCGGCTGGCACGCTTATATGTACTATGGAAAGAAAAAGTCGGATGGTTTTTTTTTCTCACCATTATATAAGAAATAATCTACTAAATATTTGGATGAAGTATAAGAAATATGGTGATGAGAGAAAACCACTATAGATAGTGCCAGCAGAAGTAATAAGAATAACAGTGTGAGACAGGAGAGGAAAAAGGGATGCCATATAATCAATTATTAAAAATACAAAGCGGTAAAATAGAATTGAAAACTGCTGAAGAGTTTAATAATAAGTATGATTGGTTTCAAATGCAACAAATAAAAAGTTTGGTCGAAAGCGATGTTAAAACTGAAGGAATAAGACAAGAACAAACAGAAATAGAAAAAGTTCTGCTTGAAGATAATGAAAAATTAATTTTGAAAATCTATAAGTTACTTTTAAAATGGTCTACGGAAGATGTAGTAGTGAAATCTCAAATGATTAAGTGGGCAATTAATGTAAATAAAGAAATACAGATGGACATATGGGTATATTTGTGGAAGAACTCTATGAAACTCTCAACATGTCAGAGTATTAAAGAAAACTGTTTTAAGATGATGTACAGATGGTATATGACTCCTAAAAAGTTGGCAAAGATGAATAATAAGATGCCAGATAGATGTTGGAAATGTAAAAAACATGAAGGTTCTTTCTACCATATGTGGTGGACTTGTGAAAGAGCGAAAAAGTACTGGCAGATGATTCAACAAGAGATTTCTAAGATCTTGGGATACGAATTTAACAAAGTTGCAGAGACTCTTCTGTTGGGATTACAAATGGAAAAATTTCCAGAAGAAAATAGAACTTTGATTTGGTACTTGCTCTCAGCTGCTAGGACATTGTATGCGCAGTTGTGGAAGCAAGAAAAAATACCAGAGAAATGGGATTGGATTGTAAAAGTTATGACATGGAGTGAAATGGACAAGTTAACAAGGACCTTAAGAGACTATGATTTAGAAGTATTTAAGATGGAGTGGAAAAAGTTCAGAAGATATGTAGAAAAAGATTGGAAAATAAAAGGACATTGGACAATTTTTGATAATGACTAAGTACAAGAGGGAGGATATTAATTTTGGTTCTTATTAATTAAGGGTAACTTTAATATTAAGATTTTAAGTATATAACACCGGCGGGGGTCAAGTAACAGGGGGAGGAATAAGTAGAAAGTAATATATGGGATAGATTTTAAAAAAGTAATTATTAATGAAGTAAGAAATTGAAATTTATTACCATATGTTATTAATAAAATTGTTTGAAACCCAAAAAATGTGTAGCCGAGAAGGAAGAAAAAAAAAATGAAAAATTTACTGGAAAAAAATTACTGATATTTTAGTTGCCATTTATCCAAATGGTCTTGCAGTAACTTGCAACATTAAAAACAATAAGATAAAAACATAAAACAAATAAATATAAAATATTAACATTAAAATAGTAAACCATTAAAATATGCGGCTAGCACCATACAACTACTAGAAATAGCCTAAAAATGTGTTTAGCCTCAAAAGGTCAACCTAAACAATTTGCCTTTGCAAATGGGGAAACTAAACAAGTCCAGCAAGGCACGGGTATCATCTAAGAGTGCATTCCGCAGGATAGGGGCCACAACTGAGAAGGCCCTTCCCCTTGTGACAGTTAACTGAGCCATCCTGGGGCCAGGCACCTGCCAGTCCCCCCTAGAGGATGATCAAAGGAGTGCTGCATTTGTAATAAGAGAAGTGGTCTCATACGTATGAAGGTCTCAGATCATTAAGGACTTTAAAAGTCAGCACTAACACTTCGAATTTAATCCAGGGAATAATTGGTAGCCAGTGCAGCCACCTGAGAATTGGAGTAATATGATGTTCCAATCAGCATCCTGAAAGCTGCATTCTGGACTACTTGCAGTCTCTGAAATGTTTTTAAGGATAGCCCTATGTAGAACAAATTGCAGTAGTCCAATCTGGGAGCGACCATTGCAAGGATCAATGTGTCAGGATCCAACTCAGACAAATAAGGAACCAGCTGGTTGGCCTGGCATAGGTGAAAAAATGCTGATGATGCTACCATGGACAGTTGTTTATCCAGTGATAGCACAGAATCCAACCACATCTAACCACTCTTTACAGAGTCTACAGCTGTCAGCTGGACACCATTGAGTATTTGGATGGGAAATAACCAAGAAAGTCCAGGGTCACTTTGCTATGACAGCAGTGGCAAACCATCTCTGAAAATACCTTGTTTTAAAAACCCCAGCTGAGTTGCTATATGTCAGCTGTGGCTTGGCAGCCGAAAAACAAAATAAAACACTTGAGAACAAAGCCTCACAATGATATTTGCCTTTCCCTAATAGAAAACAGGTGACTTTATCTTCTATCTCAAACATCTCAGCTAATTTTATAAGATGTTCTTTGCATACTTGTATCAGGTTTATTACAAGATCTTTTGTAATATCATTAATGCTGTATTATTCTGTTCGAGAGATGCAACTGTACTCCAGCTAAAGTGCCTTGTTAGCCCATTAATACTATAAGAATGTTTCCAAAACTAGTATGAGAGATCTATTTTATCTTTCTGTTGTATAGTATAAACTCATGGAATAAGATAAATGAATAACTCTCATGCATTATCTACTTTTCTTCAAAATGACAAGAACTAATTTCATTATTTGAGAAAGCCTGTTTATCACCTACCAAATGTACAAATCAACTTCAATTTGTAGATAATTTGTATTTATGATGTATCCATAATGTGCATCTTTGGCACAGGTGAAGTAAATGGAGGAGATTAGTAGAGTATCAATACCTTCCAGTTTCATTAGCACAGAAGCCTGATGAAATCAGATTTTGTATTTTTCCTCACAACAATCAGTGTATGAGTCAAAAAGATGAGGGGGCTACTTAAAGCTTAGGGTTATGGTAGTCTGGTAGATGGGGTTCCTTCTGTATGTACCAATTCTTGGCATTGCTAAAAATCTAAGAGAAAACAACTCCTTTGCTCTTTAGATCTAGCTCTTCTAATTAGTCATATAGAAAGAAGCCTTCAAAAAAGGGTTATATGAGCATTCACTTATTAATGTCAGTATATAGAGAGATATAGATACCTAGATACACACCACAGGTGTTGAGCTTAAGGGGGGAAATATTATTTTCTTATATCCTTTCTTTTTCTTCTTTGCCCCTCCCTGACAAAGAGAGGTGCGAGCAATCATTTTCTGGCTTATAGAATCATAGAATGATAGAATCAGAGTTGGAAGGGATCTCTAGGGTCATCTAGTCCAACCCCCTGCACAATGCAGGAAACTCACAAATACTTCCCCCTAAATTCACAGAATCTTCACTGCTGTCAGATGGCCATCTAGCCTCTGTTTAAAAACCTCCAAGGAAGGAGAACCCACCACCTCCCAAGGAAGCCTGTTCCACTAAGGAATCGCTCTAATGGTCAGGAAGTTCTTCCTAATGTTGAGCTGGAAACTCTTTTGATTTGATTTCAACCCATTGGTTCTGGTCCTACCTTCTGGGGCCACAGAAATCAATTCCACACCATCCTCTAGATGACAGCCTTTCAGGTACTTGATCATATGGTGATCATATCCCCTCTCAGCCACCTCCTCTCCAGGCTAAACATCCCTAGCTTTTTCAACCTTTCCTCATAGGACTTGATCTCCAGACCCCTCACCATCTTCGTCATCCTCCTCTGGACCCATTCCAGCTTGTCTATATCCTTCTCAAAATGTGGTGCCCAAAACTGAACACAATACTCCAGGTGAGGTCTTACCAGAGCAGAGTAAAGTGATACCATCACTTCACGTGATCTGGACACTATACTTCTGTTGATACAGCCCAAAATTGCATTTGCCTTTTTAGCCACCGCATCACACTGTTGAATCGTTGTATAGTATAAACTCATGGAGTTCAGAGTATGATCCACTAAGACCCCTAGATCCTTTTCACACATACTACTGCTAAGACAAGTCTCCCCCATCCTATAACCATGCATGGATTTTTCCTACCTAAATGCAAAACTTTATATTTATCCCTGTTAAAATTCATTTTATTTATTTTAGCCCCGTTTTCCAGCCTGTCAAGGTCATCCTGTATTCTGTTTCTGTCTTCTTCTGTGTTTACAACCCCTCCTAATTTAGTATCATCTGCAAATGTAATAAGCATTCCCTCTATTCCTTCATCCAAATCATTGATAAAGATGTTGAACAAAACAAATCGCAGGACAGATCCTTGAGGCACTCCACTTGTCACTCCTCTCCAAGAGGATGAGGAACCATTCACAAGCACTCTTTGGGTGTGATCTGTCAACCAGTTACAGATCCACCTAACGGTAACAGTATCCAAACCACATTTTACCAACTTGTCAACAAGGATAGTATGTGGAACTTTATCAAAAGCCTTACTGAAATAATGATAAATGATGTCTACAGCATTCCCCTGATCCAGCAAGGTAGTCACTTTCTCAAAAAAAGAGATCAGGTTAGTCTGACATGACTTGTTCTTGAGAAAACCATGCTGGCTCTTAGTAATCACACCCATTCTTTCTACAATAAATAAAAGACCAACTGTTTGATGATTTGTTCTAAAACTTTTCCAGTTATAGACGTTAAGCTGACGGGTTGGTAGTTACCCGGATCATCTTTTTTTCCCTTCTTGAAGATGGGGACAACATTCACCCGCCCTCAGTCTTCCGGCACCTCTCCTGTATTCCAAGAATTCTCACATGAGAGTTTTCCCTTGCATTCACTGTGCATGTCCACAGGATTTTCTTTGTCATTCTACGTACATACACTCAGTTTGCTTTCTGGTTGCTGTTTCCCCATGTTTTCTGAGAGTGCTTTTGTGTCAATTTCCCTTTGTTTCACTTCCAAGCTGAAGATAATTCAAGAGCATACAAATTCCCTTGGATTTCCCCCGTCCTATTGGCACCCCTCAAAAGTCACTCCCCTGTCTGCATCAAGGTTATTCTGTCCACTCTGCACCTTCCACCAACCTCCCCCCTTCATCAGTGCACAAGCTCCACTGGTTACTTTTTCCCTTGAGACTATCATAGTCTTGGATCCCACAATGATGGGAAAGCTTAAAAGGAGCTGTGCAAGGTTTTATTCCCTGCTGGTATTGACTTGAAAGGAGGATTGGAAAGGAGGCAAATGTCAATTTCTGCAGTGCAAAAAGAAAAAAGAAAAAAAATCAGTGTTGCATGCAAACAAAATAAATGGGGGAATATTTTGCCTTAATGAAATTGACATGAGATGTAAAGAGAGAGACAGAGAGAGAGAGCAACTGGGATGGGAAGCTTGAAGCTTTGAAACTATTTTTTCCTTTAAAGCTTTAGTGAACAAAGCTTGTGGCGGAACTATTTTGGCAGTCTCCAGGAGCCTAATATTAAAATGGCAGCTGATCCACACGGACCTTTTGCCAGCTGATGAACTTCAGAATCACTTAGGATTGATTCATTTGAAGGAAAGAGTGCTTGCTGGGCACAACTGCACAGCTGTGTTAGGACAATTGCATAAATTAAAACAAACTTTGGATGCTACCCCCCCCCCTGCCACATCACTTCCCACACCAATTTAGAAAAGGGTATTTTTTATTGTAGCTGCAGAATAAATACACTAGAGGAAAAAGAATGATGCATAGGCAAGCACAGAATCCAAAGACAAGCTTACTGCTCGGAAAATTTTCATTAAGCTGTGCATGTGTAATGGGCCTCTCTTTCTGCTGCTAGTAGCCACTGTTTCCTCTCACTCAGCTACCTTCACACCTTTTTCTGTTATCTTCAGCTTTCCCTTTCCTCCACCTTTTTTCTCCTTCCAGGTTTTACCTTTTGTACTTCTCTCCAGTTTTTCTTTCCAATCCTCCTTTTGCATTTTTAGTCTGTCGATTCCATTCTCTCCTGCACTCACCCTAAGACCGATTTCCCACTAGGGCTTGTTCCTGGTGGAGAGCCCTTTTGCCCCTAGTGCTTCTCTGGGTTTTTGCACAAGCTGCCTCAGAGCTGTGAGTTGGCATGCTGCTTTTCCGTGGCAAGTAGAAACCACTTGTAAGAGAATCTCACTTGCTGTGGAAAAGTGGCGGGCCAACTCACAGCTCCGGGGCAGCTTGTGCGAAAACAGAGAGAAGCTCCGGGAGCAAAAGGGCTCTCCACCCAGAACAAACCTAGTGCGAAATCGGTCTGACTGAAGCTTCCTTGGCAATGTTGGTTGGTGTTTCCTCTTAAGAGACCTCAGTGACATTCTTTTATTAAAGAAGCAAATATTGCTTCTATTTTTTAAAAAAACTATTATACATTTTTAAATTTCATTTTAAAAGAAAAATTCATAATTTTAATTTTAGATTTTTCTCCTAACTTGGGACTCATAGGAAAATAACCCACTCTGTATATGGCCCCACTTCTTGATTTTTTTAATCCACACTGAGGCAATTCCAGAATTAGATATAATGACAACTTGTGATCAGAAAACATCAAGAAACATGATAATGGCAGAAAATAGTTATATTGTAATAGATAAAACTCTGGATTCCACAGCATCTGAATCACCTTGAAACCTAAAAGAAAGTAAGCCAGCAATGATTGGGCACATTTCACACTATCTGCAATTCTCAAGAAATTATTTGGAGGGATTTACCTTTATAATATTTCCATTGATTAGGCTCAATAACTGAACTTTTGGAAGGCAAAATATAAATCAAACTCTTATCACATTTATGAAGGTAAGCTGAAACTCCCTTCCCTAGGATCCATCCTTTGAATAGACAAGAACTTAAATAACCAGAAGAGGGCTGTCTGCTCATTTCTGAAGGAAGTAAATGATCTGGTAGATGTTCCAGAGTATGTTGATAGTCTTCTATAGTATCCAGGAGAAGAAACAGAACATTGAAATAGATATATAGATCATGACAACTGAGATTTATCAGCATTTTGAATATTTGAATATGTTTTGCTGATCTTCCTGTTTGCTGCCTGAAATCGTGAGCCTGCAGCCTGCAGCATAGCTGCTAGGCTGCGTCGGCTCTGTTTGCCTCCCTGGGAGGGAGGAGTCAGAGCTCGCCCGTTTGGGCGCGCAATGTGGGGGGGTGGGGCTAGCCGCTTTAATGGCTAGCTCCACCTTTCCCCCGGCAGTCCTTCGTCAATCGGCCCTCCCACCCGCCCTTTCTGTTATGTAAGCTTCGCTGGTTGCCTCATTTGAGGAGCTGGGTAGGAATTTTTTACGCCTCGGCTGATTGGCTGTTGCTGGGGTGTGTTTTTTGCCTACCCTGCATAGCAGTGCAGTGGATTGTGGAATTGGCTTAGGGAAGGTGCCTTTAAATAGGTGGTCACTTTAGTTGGCAGGTTTTTGGGGTTTAGGACACTATGCAGCTAGGGGAGGACTGCAAAGCATCCCGCTTTTGGGGAATTTGGGGTCTGGCATGATCAACCTTGGGGTTTGAAGACCCGGGTTTGGAGATTGCAGACTATCCAGGAGGCTCGGCTAGAGGGTGCCTTTCCGTCAAGACGTGCGTCTGGGTTTGGGCTTTTTGGTGCAGGCCTCCCTGCTAGGCCTGCCTGGAGGGAGCTGAGCTGCTCAGCTCTGGCTAGGGGGCTGGGTCTCTCACCCGTTAATGGCAGGGGAGCGGTCGCGGTGACCCATAGCCCTGGCCAGGCCGCTGGTGGGGTCCCCTTGCTGTTTATGCTGTTAATTAATAAAGTGGCCCAAATTTTATTCCAATGCATTGTGTCTGACTCTTCATTCCGACCTTGGGGGGCAAAAAAAAGCCAATCATATTTTGTAGCCTTCCGTACGGTATATAATCCTTAGTTTTTAGCATTGTTTGTTTGTGCTTGTTTTGTGAATACCTGAAGTTAACCAAGGAGAACTTCACTGTATATAACTCTGGCATAGTTATAGATTTCTTTTTCTGAGGACAGCTGCTGTGAAAGCCCTCTCAGCCCCACCCACCTCACAGGGTGTCTGTTGTGGGGGGAGAAGATATGGGAGATTGTAAACTGCTCTGAGTCTCTGATTCAGAGAGAAGGCGGGGTATAAATCTGCAGTCATCATCATCTTCTTCTTCTTCCTTTTCTTTCTATTATCAAATATGAGGTTTAGAGGTTTACAAGATAATGCATGGGATGGAGAAAGTAGAGAAAGGAGTACTTTTCTTCCTTTCTCACAATACAAGAACTCATGGGCATTCGATGAAATTGTTGAGCAGTCAGGTTAAAACGGATAAAAAGAAGTACTTCTTCACCCAAAGGGTGATTAACATGTGGAATTCACTGCCACAGGAGGTGGTGGCGGCTACAAGCATATACAGCTTCAAGCGGGGGGGGGGGGGTGTTAGATAAAAATATGGAGCAGAGGTCCATCAGTGGCTATTAGCTACAGTGTGTGTGTGTGTGTATAGGGCCACTGGCCTGATCCAACATGGCTTCTCTTATGTTCTTATGAGGGATATAGTTGAAAATATGGTGATAACAGAGTTAAGGCAAAATATAATGCACCACTGTCACCTGCTTTATATCTCTGCAAACCTAACATTTGCAAAACTCATGAGTCTTTGTCCCACAAGGTGGTATCAATTCTCCCCTCTGCATCAAAGATTTTGGCTCCTCTCTGGCCGTAGAACCAATGGTGGCTGCAGGTGGGGCCACTTCCTCAGAAGGAGGAAGAGGCAAGACCACCCCAGCGATGCTCAGCATAGCAGTGCTAGGCACAGGGATGGAGCAGCAGGCATTTAAGACTGGGTCTGCCCTCATCCATCCTCTCTTTTAGCATGCTTGACCCACCTTCTTGTCCAGTATGCAGTGCAGCCTTCTGCTGGTTGCCTTTGGGGGCCATCCTTTGATTGGCAAGTAAGGGGAGGGTGTTTGCTTACCTTGCATGGTTGTCAGGGGATTTTGGAAATTGGATGTGGTGGGTCTGTTAAATAGAACTGGTCACTTCAAAGGTTAGTGTGGGAAAGGGGGAAGCAGATCCAGTGAGCACCATATGGCACCTTCCCTGTTTGGGATCAAGGTGTCCATCAGACTCAGCCTTCAGGTTTCATGGCTCAGGGTGAGGATGAGGACTGCCTTTGGGACCACCTTGGGCAGGATCCTCCCCTCTGAGATTTGCAGCTGGTGTGGGGAGTTCCAGAGTGACACCCCATTTTGCCATGGCCACCAGTTGCAAACCAGAGTGATGGATTGTTCCTGGGGCAAATGTGGTCATCCAACATATGGCAAGAAGGTGGTCCAGGCAACCCCTGGTCTTGGCCTATTTTTCCACACTTGCTGCAAAAGAGTAATAGTTAATAAAGGGGCCTTATTAAACCCAATCCCATGTCTGTATCTTCCAACTTGACCGAGGCGGGGTGGGGGGGGAGAGATATTCTTAGCTCCAGAGCTTTTTTTTGGCAGAACATGGCAGAATGGAGTCCCAGAACCTCTTCATGAAAACAAAATTCTCAAAAAAATATTTAAAAGTTTGTGAGGGGCACCCATATTTTTCTCCTTCATTTCCATGTTGAGAGTTTTGGCACCTCTTTTCCCAGGGGGGGGGGAAGCCCTGTTTAGCCCTGGTTCTGTGTAAGACAATTACTATGTAGTGTGCATGCACACGAAAGCTTCCGTTCTGAATAAAACTTTGTTGGTCTTAACGGTGCTGCTGGACTCCAACTTTGTTCTATTGCTTCTGACCAACATGGCTGTCCACCTGGATCTATGTACTAGTGTGTACCACTGCACCCCACGCTCTGTTTTATCAGTTTTATTCCATAGCTTGCATCTGCTCTATTTGTACTCATTAGAACTTTCTAAGGTGAATATCCCTCCAAAATGCAGCCTGACCTGATGCATGTTCACAAGTTCAACTGAAACTGATGAGATTTACTCCTGTAAGTAAGAGTACGTAGGATTACTGTAAGTAAGAGTACATAAGATTGTAAGAGTACATAGAGATGATGCTTACTGTTAGCACCAGCAGATGTATTATTAACATAACTTAATTAAATCTAATGAAATACAGTTCAGGTTTGAGGCATTGACAAATCTATCCCATTTCTAGGCCATGATGTTTCACTACCTGTCCCAACACATTATTAAATTCAGGATATTCTGATGGAACAGCTAGACATGGGATATTGTTACCTGGTTGTTTAATATTTCATTTTTGGATTGCTTACAAAGAAGGCTCACACAGGTACAGAAAGCTAGCTTGGAGCAAGAGCTGTTCCTTCCCCTTCCCCCCCATACCATTTTATAACTGCTTTTGAAATGACTTTTTGAAATGGATTTTTTTTTAAAGATGCTTTCTTTGTTGAGCTTTCCAGCATACAGAGATCTCTACCAAAGCCTTTCCACTACATGCTGAGTTCCTTTGCAGATTCCTGTTTGTGCAAATCCTTATTATTCATTTCTAGTACTGCAGTTGTAAAGCGAATAAAGGCATGCTGGTTTTGCCTGGTGCAGAATCTTCTAGCACTGCTTACATTAAGGTTGTGTTCTCCTGCTATCTCCTCCAGAAGGAGAGTCAGTACACAAGGTCAAGTTATACATCTTGATTGGCATTGCAAGCCCCACAGGCAAGACTTCAGCCTAGCAGCAGCAAGAGCATCTGTCTGTGAGGCTGGCTCCACCAATAGATGTGTTGATAATTGTGATGTGGCCTGTGGGAGAGTTTCAGGATCAGTCTGCCGCGGGACTGCCCAGACTGTAGCGTCCTTCTTCCCTTACCCTTGAAATTTAGAATTCTAAACGTCATCATGGGGGTGGGGGGGGGGAGAGAGAGATGCCTATATCAGTCTGGGTGTTCATGTCAGTTTTTGCAAGAAGCAGAGAGAGGGTATTTTTTTTCTGTGCTCATCTCTTAAAGTAGCATTGCTTTATGTTTACAATGCTCTGACGTTACAGATTGCCTAAATATTCCCTGATTGCTCAAAGACTGTGTACATGACGCAGATCTTCTAGCATTATTCTCTTGCATTGAATAATGTTAGAAATAGAATTGGAAACCTTACATTATGATAATATACACAAAAATGAACAAGTGTTATTATTACTATTAAGGAATATTTAAATTGGATAAAGCTGGACATCATTCATATTTAAGTGAACAGTTAAATAACTAAAGTAAGCAATGGCAGGCATGGGAGCCTGTATTTATCACATCCACTTCCTGACAACCTGCAGATACCATGGATTACAACCTAACTACCACTTGTGAAAGTGCAGATTGTTGATGTGTTCCCTCCTGTACACCCAGCAACCTCTTATGACACCCAGCAGATTCCTGGGTCATATGGATTAATGGCCATGGGTTCAGGGGGGCTGCAGTCGGGAAAAGGTGAAATTGCCCTCTCCTCCCCGTTCTGTCAAGTGGTTTCCCTTAAGAAGCACATTTTGTTGGAGCAGTTTGCGGGGGAAGGGGCTTCTTGGTTTCAAGCATGCCTTGAAAGCATTCCCAACCCCTCTGTTGCTCTTCTGTTCCATTGGAAGGGAGTTTGCTTCTTTGTGAGAGGTGCTGACTAGTGGGTGAGGGCTTACTTTTCAAGATGGGTACTTCATTCATCCTCATGTCTTCAACAGTTTTCCAGACTTTCCACCAAACAGCAGGAGATTGTTGGGCATCTGTTTAGGTCTCTTTGAAGTCTGCTGTTTTCTCTGAGATAAAATAGCATAAGAGATGGGATGCCTCTGGTCAAAACCCAACAATCTCACCACTATACCATACGTGTCTTTCTCACCTTTAATCCCCAGGTTAGGACTGCAAAAAAAGGTAGTTAAATGTAGACTACTCTCACCAGTACACTAAGCCCTATTTATTCCCACCATTTCCATCCAACATTTTTTTTTTCCATTATGAAACTCAAGGTACATTTGTAGCACTAAGTTTGAGTTTCCCATAGCCATTCCAATCTGCCTTGGTCCAGGAAGCCCTGAAGCATAGAGGTATGCTTCTTTCTCCGTCTACAAATGGCCGCTAGGCCAGTGGGTTTTTTTGTTTAATGATTTGGGGGTGGTGTTTGTGAGTTTCCTGCATTGTGCAGGGGGTTGGACTAGATGACCCTAGGGGTCCCTTCCAACTCTATGATTCTGTAATTGGGTGCAAATGAACCATTGATCATTCTTCTACAGCCAAAACAATCACCAGAGTCCTTGCAGTTAATGTCAGCATCAGCAGTGTCAGCCAGACCAAATATCCTGTCTGGGAAACAAGAACACTGCAGACCCAGAGGCAACAATAAATCCCCTATTAGCGGAGTAGCTGGCAATGATGTGTACATTTCCAGTTCTGTTAGCTCTGCCTTTGGGGGGCAGGGAGGATCTTGGAACATTTCTGAATTGTTTTTTTTTTCTGTTATTAACTAATTTTGGATGGGCTTTTTCAGACAATTAGTTAAATGTAAAGCTCATTTTAAAATCTGTGCCAGCTTCTGGCATTGCTATACTAAAAAAATCTTCAGGGTTATAAATGACATAATATTAAGTGGGCATTTCCCAACGATGTGTGTGCATATATCTATTTTCTACATGGAGGAATACTCTCTAAATACATGAGAATTTCATTATGTACATACCATGCAGTTCGGGGTGGGTTGGGGAGATGGAAGACTGCAGCCATGTGGTTAATGCACATGATCTGGATAGAAACAACTGGGGAACAATAGCAAGTTTACATTCCATTCACTTCCATTCCATTCACTCAACAGCAAGTTTACATTCCATTCAATGAATCAGCTTTTTTTGTTGTTGTTACTAATCAAACATAAATTATTGGAAGTGTTTTCAGATATTGTCTGGACTGTACATAACTAGGCATCAGAGTACTAAAATCACAATCATTAGTGTGAATTATGGGTTAATGGAGTTTGCTAATATAAAGTATAATGCTTTCCAGAGGTTGTCATGCATAGTAAAGGACTGCATGTAAACTGCTGTGCTTGAGAGGATTCCCTATACAAATTTGGTCATACTGCCAGTGCAATTATCTCTGATGTTTGTTATCTTTTTGAGAGGAAAGGGAGAGTATACATAGGATCTGGTCTTAAACTGATAGGTGCAGATTTTTCTCCTTTACATATTACTTGTTTGTGTGCATGAAGCCAGCTGCAGAAGGGTAATCCACAGGTAGAAAGCTATTCTTGCTGGCAGATCGTGCTTACTCAGCTGGGCTGTATATTGGAAATACTTGATAATCTGTGGGCTCTGGCATGAGAGAAAAGTTGCATGTAACTCCTCCTGTTGTGTTGCAAACTTTCACAAGGGTTATTTAGGTAATAACAACATTACTAATTTTACAGCACGGTCAGAGTCTGCGGTTCTGTACAAAGTTTTATCAGCAATAACAACAACAAAAAGGTTGTTGCCCCCCCCCCCCCAGAAGCTTGCTGTATATAATAGAGAGCATGACAGAACAGAAGCCCAGAGCATACAGTCCCTGCAGCAGGGACAAGCTGGCAAATAGAGAAGTGAGGAGGTTCCCTTCCCTACCTTGGATAGGGAAGGCAGAAGACTGAGAAGGAGGCCTTGGTCTCCTCCTCCACCCATCCCTGGCACTCTCTTTCCTCAGCAGGAGGCCCAGGAATGTTGTTTTGGCAGCCTGCAAATTGTCAAAGAGATTAGGAAAGTTCCCAAGGTGCTTGATGTCTTGGATTTCCCATGTAGCTCTGAGAGATACTCTGCTAAATCTTCCTAATCTATTTTGCATCAGTTTCCCTTCCTTGTTTATTTGAAATTAGTAAATACTTTTTAAAAAGTTGTTTCTCATAAAAAGACAACACTTTTTCCCCACTATTGGACTGCAGAAGGAATAAACTGAATTATTTAGTATCACTTAGTAGTTGTCTAAAATGTGTGTTGTTGTTTTTTTTTAAATTATCACTTTCAGTTGTATAGCTCTAAATGTACTGGAGAAAAGCAGAGAGGGATGTCTTGGCAGGTTATAATTTTTCTTAAAATGAGGGGAAATGTCATGAACATAGAGATGTCTTTATTGCAGGATACATTTCCTCCCACAGCAATAATTCTAGCAGGACATATATCTCAGGGCTACTTGGGTCTGGATGAGGGCGAAGCAAGCCACTTGGTGGCACAAGCACTCAGCCCAGCACTTTTCCCCCCTGCTCTCTCTCTCTAGCTCTGATATGGGTTTATGCTTTGGTCCCATGAAAGGAAGTACTTCTTCACCCAAAGGGTGATTAACATGTGGAATTCACTGCCACAGGAGGTGGTGGCGGCCACAAGCATGGCCACCTTCAAGAGGGGGTTAGATAGAAATATGGAGCAGAGGTCCATCAGTGGCTATTAGCCACAGTGTGTATGTGTGTGTATATATATATATATATATATATATTTGGCTGCTGTGTGACACAGAATGTTGGACTGGATGGGCCATTGGCCTGATCTAACATGGCTTCTCTTATGTTCTTATGTTCTTATGAATGGGACAAGTTAGTTGTGAATCATGCCTAATTGACAGTTCAATCCTGAACAGAGTCTGTTGAAGTCGGTGTACTTAGAAAATCTGTTGAAGTCAGTGTGCTTAAAAAAAATGTAACTCTGTTTAGGATGGCATCATAAAGCAGTCACCTTCAGTTCCATTGGAGCCTTTGTGTAAAAGGTGCTGCAAAGAAAGACCTTCTAGCATCATCTTCTCAAACACAAGCCAGCAGATCAGCTGGAGTTGGTGAAAGCTTGGTTCTTACAATTTTCATACACTGATTATTATATCTTATTGGGTTTTCATCTTTTTAAAAACATTTCAAGCAGGGGATTTTTATCTCTGGCAACTGGCACATTTTCTACAATATAATGAAAAATAAACAGCAGGTACTAAGCATATAGTTAACATCTGTTCACTTCTGTCTTTTTCCAGTCAGAGAGACTTCTGTGTTGCATGGGTAACACATTGATACACAGTTATGGTAGAGATAGAAAGACTGTTTGTTATGCATGGATCTGATTCTTCCTGGAAACCGTTCCTTCATGAGTTCACATAGGTTTTCTTGTTCATTTTTTTATTAGAAACTTGCGTGCATTTCATCAGAATATAGAGAAGTTTGCTTCTAGGAGCCATTTGTTTAAATGTAATGACATGCATTTAAATAAAATGGGCTTTTATAAAAGCCTGTCACTTTTAATGTTAGGGGAAATGTATTATTCAGAAGTCGTGCTGACAATGTATTGCATTCCTAGGGGTGGCATTAATATACAGTAATGTTACTAATGGAATTTCTTCCGAAATCCCTTTTTCAGATTGGCAATGAGGAAAGAAAGGGTGCAAGCAGAGAACCCAGGAATCCCTGTGTCAGGCTTAGTGCCACAAAGTAATCCCCTCTTCTTATGTATTATAAAAATGTAAATGAGACAGTGAGTTGCTGCTTATTCCATTTTTCAAAATGTAAACACAAGCAAGGTTACAGAAAATCCAAAAGGACCATAAAGAAACCTGATTTCACCATCTAAGTGACTCAAATATTTGTGTCTTAGAAGCCAATTTTACAGCAATACTAGTGTGAAAAATAAAAAGATAATACACAACCCCGTTATCTTAAATGCTTTTCTCTACATGAATTATAACTTAACTAGGAATAAGGCCCATTGTTGAGAAAAATACAACAGGCTCTAGAAAGAGGTTCTCAAAAGTGCCCCCCCCTTGGTGTCTTCCCCCCCACAACTTCTCACCTCCCTTCAACTACTCACCCACCTCCAACCACCTTTTCCTCTCAACTACCCCTGCACACTTAGCACTCCACTACTTCCCCCATCCGTGACATTCACTTACCCTCCACACTTGCTGTCTTTCCCCCCACCCTTTGGCCTTCACTCACCACCTCACCCTTGCTATCTTCCTACCCACTACCCAGGGCATTCACTCACCCACCCTCACTGTCTTTCCATACACCTTGCAGCTGAAACAGATGCTGGCTTCCTTCTCACCCCACATGAGTGTGTGTCTCTGTGTCTGCAGTGGCTCAAAGTCCTGAAACAGGCCTAGAATGGAGAGAAGAAAGAATATTAAGGGGGCACAGGGACTTTTTTTTGCAGTGTGTTATTGCTAACTTTTCCTGTCATATTCAGGGCTGGCCCTACCACTAGGCAAACCAGGCAATTGCCTAGGGTGCCAGCTTTTGGGGGTCACTGAACTGGGCACGCCCATGTGACTCAGTGATGTTATCAATGCAGGGGGTGTACCAGAAGTTAGCCTTCCCTAAGGTGCCCAACTATCTAGGGCCAGGCCTGGTCATATTCAGCCTTGTAGCATTTAGTATCAGTGTGTCCTTATGGTGTGATCTCTGTGTGTGTTTGTGTGGTTTGCCTGACATGGTTGCATTATGGCATACCATAGAGTATGTGCCTCAAGGTGACCATCTTCTGTAGGGAAACTGATATGACTTCAGCTTTCCATCCCCTCCCCCCTCCCTGCAGCCTCTACCTAGGAAAAGTACAGTCTCTCCACAGTGTGGACCAAAGCAGGAGGAAAGCGTCCTCAGCAGGGTATAATGACACACAATCCACCCTGCAAAACAGCTATTTTCTCCAGGGGAGCTGATTTCTGCCACGTGGAGAGCAGTTGTAATTCTGAGTGATTTCCAGCCCTCACCTGGAGATTGGCAACAATGGTTCTCCATGAAGAAAAATCTGGTTTGGAGGGTGGAGTCTATGGCATAGTACTTGTCTGAGGTCCCCCCCCCTCTTCAAAACCCACCTTCTCTTGGCTCCACCCCTCAAATCTCCAGGAATTTCCAAACCTGGAGTTGGTCCTTTCTCCTTTTTAGTCGACTACCCACCTACCTTTATCAGGCCCCCTGACTTCAGCTTTTCATCTCCTCCTCCTTCCCTGCAGGCTCTGCCTAGGAAAAGGACAGTCTTTCTCCACAGTGGGGACCAAAGTAGCTTACATCATTCTCTTCTCCCCCTTTTGATCTGCACAACAAGCCCTGCTGAACCTTTGATATTTGACAAGATCAGTCTGGCCTGATTTAGCCAGGTTGGGTCATTTAGCTTAGCGTTATGCTACTCATGCTTAAAGGCAGGGCCAATTTAAGATCGTTTGTTAGCACAGGAAAGGTACAATTTTGCTGCCATCTCCATGAATTCTTAAACAGCACAACTTGGGTTTGTGGGAAATAACCTTCAGTTTTCTGGTATATTGTTTTTGTTTCTTTTGAATATCTTTGATATTAAATAATTAAATGAAAGGGATCATAATTCCATGGCAGAATGAACTTTAATAGGTATTACCTCTCATTAAAAAAAAGATAGCTTTTTCAATTAGAATGTAACAACAGATGACATTATATGAGCTAAGGTTTAAACAGGCATAGACACAGCTATTGTAAATGCATTGCTAGTCTTGTACAGACATGTGTAAAACTCAGAAATAGAAGAGTAGCAGAGCACTCATCTTCCCATTTCCAAATTCCGGCCGCTAAGAAAAAGAGTTCATTTTGTAAATATTGATGGTAATATAAATATATCAACCTGGAGTTCCGGGGGGGTGGGGCTTTTCCTTTCCCAAATTATTCCATTGAGCTTTTTCCTATTCCCAAAAGCAACCTTGGCAGACCCTGGCTAGCTTCCACCATCTGAGAATCTAACTATACAATACATTTTCCCCAATTATGTTCTGGAAATTCCATGCTGCCACAGCACACATGATGAAATTCAGATTGGACCGTGGCACTTGGGGAGAAGGAGCTTAAGCCTCCACCTGTGCTATTTCTTTCACCTGAAATGGCCCTGAGGAGCCACTCTTCACCCTGCTAGGAAAACCTACATGTTTTGTTGGACTATATGCTAAGCTTCCCCAGTGGGAAAAAAATAGTAGCTTCCTGGAGCTGTTTCAAGTTGGGAAAATGGAATCAGAGGAAAGGCTGAAGCACACTGTTGTTCTGATCCAAACTGAACATGCAGGAGTTTGGGAAATGTGGAACTCCCAGAACATGCCTGTTGACTTGACCAGGGCTGCCAGCTCCAGGATGGAGAATTCCTGAAAATGCAGGGGTAGAGCCTGTGGAGGGCCCTCAGCAGGACATAATGCCACAGAGTTCACCCATCAAAGGGGAACTATAGTCTGAAAATCAACTGTAATTCCAAAGCATTTTCAAGCCCCAACCAGAAGCTGGCAATCTGAAACTCAGCCTGGGATTTACCTAGGAAGATGCATTTTGTTGTTAGGTCCTCAGTGGGACTGTAATTTGCTTTTAATATTCATGCTTCATGGAGATATGTTTTGGGAGTAGAGCAAATTGGTTAATGCATGTAAAATTATTTAATGCCAGTTTCTGTGCATGCCTTTGTATAATGTTGTATAAGCTGTTGTATCGGGAGTGGGGTGGGAGGTTGACTATTATAATTTAAGACTTCAGAGTACAGAGAAACAAGCAAGGGACTTGGAGCTCTCATTTTATTTTCCCCTTCTTCACAGTTCCCTTTCCCTAAAAGCCCCATAACATCTCCTCTTTTCCTGCTTCCTTCTGTCCTTCCACCCTCCAGCCAACCTACCTTTGTATGCCCCCTTTCTTCAGCTGTCCCTGCTGCCCTCCATCTAGCAGCTTCTACCTGTGAAAACTGGCCCAGCTGCATGCTGCAAAACCTGCAAGGACTTGTGGTGGGCAGCGCATTTCCCCCTGTTCCCCTTCCCCTTGCTATTTCTTCTTTCTTTCCTCCTGGCAACCATATCCTTAACTTTCCCGGCTTTCTTTTCTCTTTCCCAAAACCAACCAGTCTCCTTTTTAATCTGCTTTCTACTCCAGCTATTTTTATTTATATATAATTTATATATACACACACACACACACACATATATATATATAAAAATTATTTTCATTTATTTCAATTATATATAATTATTTTCATTTATACCCCACTTTCTCCACAATGGGAGCACAAAGTAGCTTACATAATTCTCCTCTCCATTTTAGCTTCACAACAACCCCGTTAAGTAAATCAGATTGTGAGGCTGGGTCCAGACTGGCAGCTAGGGACGGTGGCCTCCTGTCCCAAAGTAAGCCGGCAGAGGTGAAAGCACCCTGGGGGCAGTAAATTTGCACATGGCCCACTGCTAGGACAGGCCACATGCACTCTGGAGGAGTGGTCAGACCTCTCAAGCACTTAAGTGGCACTTCCCAGGCATTCCTCAGCTATTCCGACAGCCAGGAAAGGCAACAAGAAAGTGCCATGGCGATTTGCTACCACTTTGGAAGTGGTAGCTTTCTGGGATACTCCAACAGGTCTGGAGGACGGGGTGAGTATGGGAATGGGACAGTCTCAAGATGTTCGTGTCTGGAATTGATTTTTTAATCTGTCTGGGGGGCATCCCTGTGTCACCTCAAACTACCAGTCTGGACCCAGCCAGAATGTGTAACTGGCTCAAGGTCACCCAGTGAACTTACATGGCAGTGTGGTGACTTGAAAATTTGGTTTCTCATGTCCAATCTAAGACATTATACTGCAATGGCTTTTGAAGACAGCTGCTGTTGAACAGTAGGAAGCAGTCAATCTGGACTGAGTTATGTAAGCTGCATAGTATGGTTAGTGGTTGTTGACAGGCCTGGCTCCTCTAAGTTCTCCCTAAAAAGGGCAGAACAACCCTGGCGCTCACAAACACGCACACACTGCTGGCTTGTTAATAACAGAAAGCAGTAGAAACCAAGGACTAAAGGCTGTCAATACCGTTGTGGTCGCCTAGTCATGGTCACTGAGGACATTTGGTTGTTAAAGCTAAAAGCACTGCTACTGTTATTTTAGGGGGAGTTAATCCCTCAGTATTATTTGTGTTTCTGTGTTTTTTAAATTTTAGACTTTTCTGCAAATTGTGGGCATTTTCAAGGCTTGTAGAAAGAGCTGTCTTGTCTGTTCATGGCTCCAGTCTGTAGATGTAAGTATTCACAGATTCAGCCGTGTAAGAATTAGATATATTAATATATACGCTAGGGTTGCCAAGTCCAATTTAAGAAATATCTGGGGACTTTGGGGGTGGAGCCAGGAGACTTTGGGGGTGGAGCCAGGAGACATTAGGAGTGGAGCCAAGATCAAGGCTGTGACAAACATAATTGAACTCCAAAGGGAGTTTTGGCCCTCGCATTTAAAGGGACGGCACACTTTTTCAATTCCTCCCTTCCATAGGAAATAATGAAGCATAGGGGCACCTTCTTTTAGGGCTCATAGAATTGGACCCCCTGGTCCAATCTTTTTGAAACTTGGGGGTTATTTTGGGGAGAGGCACTAGATGCTATACTAAAAATTTGGTGCCTCTACCTCAAAAAACAGCCCCCCCCCCGGGGAACCACGCATGCGTCAAATCGGTTAAGACGCTCCCAGAACGTACTCCCGGAGAAATTTGTTATTAAGCCATCGAAGAAGAGAGATAAACTTCTGAAAACAGTTTGAAATATTTGTGAAAGGAAGCAAGACCTGGAGGGCATCAATCAGAGTGAGTCTTTGGAAGTGTGATTTCTTATCATCTCTTTACTCTCCGCTCCCTGGGAGGAGGCCAGAAAGCGAGAAGAGAACATGGCGACTAAAAAGGAGCTGAAGGATTTAACACAGCTCATTGCTTCTTCAGAACAGAATGTAAGGGGCGATATTAAAGCTCTTAAAACAGACCTGAGACAGATGGCTATAGAAATTAAGAACATAAAAAAGGTGGCTGATAAGGCAGCCAAAAAAGCTCAAGTTAATGAAGACAAAATTAAAGAGCTAACGAGCAAATTAGCGTTTGTAAGCGATCGTCAAAGGAGAAGAAACATTCGCTTATCAGGCATCCCTGAAGAGATTACACAGAAAGACCTTGAATCAAAACTACTGGAATGGCTTGAGCGATATGATTTAAGGATACAAACGGAAGATATAGAAAGAGTACACAGATCTCTCCGCCCCAAGCCAAGCCTGGGAGCAAAGCCAAGGGATGTTATTATGGCTTTTGCAAGAGAGAAAATAAGGGACAATATTTATAAATGTTTGAAACTTCAGAAGGATTTACAGTTTGATGATAATAAAGTTATAGTAAGACAGGACCTCTCTCCAGAGACACTCCAGCAAAGAGCAATACTAAGACCTTATACGCAAAGTCTTGTTGAAAATGGAATATTATTTTCATGGGGTTACCCGGCAGTGATTTTGGTTTTTAAAGAAGGCAAGCTGCTGCGAGCTAAAAATCCAGAAGAGGCAAGAAAAATGTTGGAGAGATTGGGAATCAACATGAGGCCGTTAGAACCAGGAAATGTGGAGGAGCAAGAAGATGAGCAACAGGAACCTTGTGAGAACACTTCAAGTAGCAGTGAAGAAGAAGGAGAGTCGAGTCAGACACTGCAAAGCAAGCCAAAGCGTCTGAGAAAAGACACTGGGGGCTCTTAGTAATGAGAGTCTCCAAGGAAGTTTAATATTGCTTTCAATTTACTTTAAAAAAATCTTTTTTTTTTTTTTGGAATAAGATGGCTTATAGAGAAATATTGAAATGAGTTATATTAATTAGATAGGGAGGAAGGGAAAGGAACGTGGACCCCAACTTAGCAACGAAGAGGTCAGGAGGTTATGCCACCTGTACACCCTTTGAGGGTTCTTCTTCGGGGAGGGGGAAGGGGAAAGGTAGTGACCATCAAAGTAAGAGAGGATAGAAATGAGCACATATGTATGAAATTTACAAAGGAAAATGGTTGAGACAATTAAAATATTATCTTTAAATATAAATGGGTTGGCTTCAGATTTAAAAAGGTATAGATTGAAAAATATGCTAAAAAAACAGGGAATAGATATAGTGTGTCTCCAGGAGACCCATAAAGGTAAAAAAGATAAAAAACCCCTACTAAACTCTACACTATGGGAAACAAGGGTGGAAGCAAGAGGAACTAGGAAGGCAAGAGGGGTAGCGATACTTACACATTCTAGCTTGAAGTTAGAAGTACTGGATCAAATATCTGATTTAGAGGGAAGATATGTTTTTTTGAAATTTAAGTTGAATAGTAGGAAGTTTACAATAGTATCTATCTATGCCCCAAATATGGGTCAGGTAAGCTTCTTAAATAAGGTATTCCAGAAATTGCAGAACTTTTATGAAGGGGATGTGGTAGTGGCAGGGGATATGAATTATGATTTTAAGAAAAGTAAAACCTTGAAATTTAAGAAATGGAAATTGAAAGATGTGTTCACATATGAAGGAAACAATTCTCAACCTACATATTTTTCTAATAGATTTAAGACTTTTTCATATATAGATTATATTTTAGTAAAGGAATCAAATGAGTTAGAGGTGATGAAGGCAGTAACTGAGCCATTATGGATTTCGGACCACGCTCCTTTAAGGGTGCAATTTAGAATAAGTGAAGAGAGAAAAGAGTTTACTTGGAAATATAAGGCATATCTGCCCTTGACAGGAAAAGATCGGATGGACTTAAGAAGGGATATAGAATGCTATTTTAGAGAAAATAGGAATTCAGCCACAGAAGGAGTAGTTTGGGATGCGGCTAAGGCAGTTATAAGAGGAGCTTATATAGCTAAGGAAATTAGAATTAGAAAGGAAAATAATAAGGAAAGAAGTAGGATAGTAAATGAGATTAAACGAATACAGAAAGACCTACAGGGAAATTATAATAGGCAGTCATATGAATTATTCAAAAAACTTAAAAAAGATTTAGAGAACTTGGATTCATTATCTATGTGGAAAAAGGATATATTAGTTAAGAATGAGTACCATAGAATTAATATAAATACAATGAGAAGAATGGCGAATTATTTAAAGATGAAAAAGGAAAAACAAAAAATTGGATGTATTAAGGGAAATGGGGATAAACAATTTTTTAAAAATGCTCGGATAAGAGAGGAATTTGCTACATTTTATCAACAACTATTCAATTTGGGAGAAAACCAAAGATTCGAGGAACAGCTAGATAATAAATTAACGATAGAACAGAGAGAGAGCCTGAATAAAGAAATTACCCGGCAGGAAATAATAGAGGTATTAAAAAGGTTAAAAAACAGGAAATCCCCTGGTTTGGATGGTTTTACGGCAGAATATTATAAAGAAATGGCAGAGTTAATAATACCAGAAATGCAAAGTTTATTTAATTATATTTTAAAAGGGGGGAAAATACCAGATTCATGGAAAAAAGCTGAAATTTTACCAGTTTTGAAGCCTCAGAAGGATCCCCTAGAAATAAATTCATATAGGCCAATTAGCCTGATGAATTAAGACTATAAAATATTTACAAAAATTCTAGCTAATAGACTAGAAAAATATTTACCAAACTTGATTAAGGAAGATCAATATGGTTTTGTTAGAGGTAGATTTATTGCAGATCCATTGAGAAATATATTGAATGTTTTGTTCTGTAAGGATAAGAAAACTTTGGCCTTGTTAAAATTAGATGTGTATAAGGCGTTTGATACGGTAAATCACAATTATTTAATGCAGGTATTGGAAAACTTTGGTTTTGATGGGCCCTTTTTAAATGTTGTAAGGGAAATCTATAGGGGGGGTAAAGCAGTAATTAGAATAAATGATGGGCACTCTAGAGAAATTTCGATACAGAGAGGAGTAAAGCAAGGTTGCCCATTATCTCCTTTGTTATTTGCATTAGCAATTGAACCCCTAGCAGATAGGATACGAAATAGTGGTAGAATTCAGGGATTTCAAATAGGTAAGGAAGAATTGAAATTAAACCTTTTTGCGGATGATATTTTGTTGACAATAAGTAATCCACTGCAGGCAATACGAGAATTGTTAGTTATTTTAGAAGATTTTAAGTTATGTTCGGGACTTGGAATAAACATTAAGAAATCAGAAATAATGTTTATTAATGTAGGTGGGGAAACCAAGAAGGCAATATTAGCCTTAACGGGGATGAAATCAGGAGTTAGCAAAATTAAATATTTAGGAGTTTATCTTAATAAAAATATAGAGAGGCTACAAAAAATGAATTATAATAAGGTGTGGTTAAAGATTTTAAAGAAATTGAAGGAATGGAAGAACAAAAATTTGAGTATCCTAGGGAAAATTAGAGCAATAAAAATGTTTATACTCCCAAAGCTGCTATATTTATTTCAAGTACTTCCTATAAGATTAGATCAGGAAACGATAAGGAAATGGGATGAACATATTAAAAATTGGGTCTTTGGTCGGAAAAAAGCAAGAATACAAAAAAAGTTGATATATATGCCCCAAGATGAATTAGGATGGGGAGTTCCATATTTACAAGCTTATTATGATGCAGTTCAGTTGAAAGCACTGATGGAGTTAGAATGGAGGAAAGGGGATAAATGGGTAAGACTTGAATCTGCAGTCAATAAGGGAGCAGGTAGTAGTGGAATTTACACGAGAGAGATAAAAAAGGTAATGATACAAACCGAAGGTCCAAGAAAAATAGCTTTAATTGTGTGGAAGAGGTGGAAAAAGATCTTAATGCCTTTAACCTCGAAATGGACCCCACTTAAGGATATCTGGGAAAAAGAGATGAACCCAAAATTCTATGAAGAGCTGCAAAGGGAAGACATAATAAGAGTCAAGGATTTGTACAATAGCCAAGGGGCCTTATTACCACTTCAGGAGTTGAACTGTAAGATAGGGAAACAATATTGGTTAAATCTAATGGGATTATATCAAACAATCCGACAAGAAAAGTATAAAGATGCTATTAAAAGAGATGACAATTTTATAGAAAAGGCACTATATGTGGATGAAAGGAAGAAAGGACTGTCAGGGATTATTTACCTTGAATTGGTAAAAGATAAGGAGTTCAAGTATAGAACCTTAAAGAACAAATGGAATAAAGAAAAACAAATAACTGATGAGGAGGTGAATAAGTTAATGATGAATTTGAAGAAAATTAAGATAGAGAAATATAGAGAACTTGAAAGGAAGATAATCTTGAAATGGTATAGGACGCCGGCTCAATTGGCATATATGATTAAAGGGATGAAACCAAATTGTTGGCACTGTAATGCAAAAGAAGGGTGGTACTCCCACTTATGGTGGGAGTGCCCCAAGGTTATAGAGTTTTGGGGGAAAATTCGGGGAAAAATAGTGGGGGCATGTAAGTTTAATATTGATATAGATGGGGAGTTGTTATTTATGGGGGTACTGGAAAACAATAACATTGAGAAACAAAACCAGAGCATTTTCAAAGCAATGATATTAGCAGCACATGCAGTGATAGCATATGGTTGGAAGGAGAGCTTAAAATGGACCCTGGAAAGATGGAACAATTATTTGTATGAATATATACAATCAGACATATTAGAATGTTTAAAACAAGATAAGATATGGGATAGAAAAATTGAAGAGATAAAAGAGAAATGGGATATATACTTCTCATGGGTATTTAAGGGGGAAGCCAACAAAGCTATATTTGAAAAATTGGGAAAAGTGTGCTCATGGTTAAAAATTTAATTGTAACTTTAGTATGGTCACTTGGTGGGGGGGAGGGATATAAATAGGGGTAAAAATGGTGTCATAAGAGAATTGGAAATGTATTCTATGTAATGTAATATTTGAGACACAATAAAATAAAAAAAAGGAAAAAAAAAAAAACAGCCCCCCCCCTGAGCCCCAGATACCCGTGGATCAATTCTCTATTATTTGCCTTGTAGTTAGCTACATTTTGCTCACTTCCCTCCCCCCCCCCTTTCCATATTCATCACCTTACATTTTAAATATGGTTTTTCTTTTTATGAATTTGGTGTTATCATGGTAACTTTGCACCCACGGACAAAACCTTCTTTGGGACTCCCCAAGGAAGGTCACTAAGAAAATCCAGGCGTTCTTAATATGTAGAAGAGTCTTTCAAGAGGCAGAAAAGATTGTTTAGATAGATAGATAGATAGATAGATAGATAGATAGATAGATAGATAGATAGATAGATAGATAGATAGATAGATAGATAGATAGATTTATTGTCATTGTTCTCCACAAAAAGAGAGCAACGAAATGAGGTGCTCTTCCACAAACATACCAACACATCAAACACACATATTCATATTCATACCATTTAAATACATCTAAAACCATTTAAACCATTTAAACCATTTAAATACATCTAAAACAGATAAACATTCATAAAACCATTAAAACCATTTAAATACATCTAAAACAGATAATCCTTCATAACCCTGCATTTAACCTAACCACAGCACTTGGATAGAAACTGTCCTTAAATCTGTTTGTCCTAGCCTTCAACACTCTATATCGTCTACCTGACGGTAAGATCTCAAATAGCAAATGGCCCAGATGTGAAGGATCCCTTAGGATCATTTGTATCTTCCTTTAGTTTCCAGGGGAGGGAGGGAAGGGAAGGGAGCGGGCGAAGGGCAGCGGGGCCAATCACCTGCCTGGCTGGGCTTGGCAACATTCAAGGGCGGGCCGTCGGAGACCTTCAGGGTGGAGTCTTGGGGAGGGGGCGTCAGGATCCAGCCAGCCAGCCGTGCTGCCAGCAAGGAAGAGGCTCTGCCTGGCAGTAGGGTCTCCTCAGGAGGAGAGAGGGGGGGCTACCCAGGGAAGGGGTTGGGAACGCGCTAGGATGGGGGCTGCTGCGCTTCTCCCGAGCTCTGGCGCCTTCGCCTTCCCCCCACCTCGACAGCTCCCTCCCTCCCGTCCCCTGCCCTCTTTGCCATTTGGGTTCGCCCTCCAGAGCGCCCCCCTCTGGCTGGTCTTGAGGAGAAGCGGGAGTCGCCCTCTCCCGTGGCTGGCTGCGCTACACTCCGAAGAGCCTCAAAGCAGCTCAGAATCACCTTTCCCTTCCTCCCCCACAACAGAGACCCTTACACTTAAGAGATCCGCACACTTAACCACTACACCAAACTGGCAGGGACTCCTCAGGAGGAGAGAGAGGGACTGCCTCTTTGGCAGCGCGCTGGGCAGGGGCGCTCCTGCTGGGCCCTGTGTGTTTGTGTGCTGCCCTTCTCCGGTCCGGAGCTCCTGCACGTTGGCCTCCCCCGCCCCCACCGCGAAGGCTCCCTCCCTCCCGTCCCCTTCCCTCCTTGCCTTTTGGGGCCTTCTTGATCAAGAGGCCAGCGGGCTCCTGAGCGCCCCTCCGGCTGGCCTGGGGGGAAGGAAAGGAGGGGGTTGCCTTTTGTGGCCGGCGGGGCCTTGGAGCGCAGCAGGGCGCGGAGGGGGGGAGGAGCCAGCCAGCAGGTGCCCGGGCCGTGCTGCGCTCGAGGCACAGCCTGTGCCTGGCGGTAGGGTCTCCTCGAGAGGAGCGAGAGGGGCTCCCTCCCGCACTGTTTCCTGAGGAATGGCTTGGGGTAGGGTTGCCGTTTCCCCCTTCTCCCCCCGCTTCCATTTTTTGGGGGAGCGGGAGAAGAGGGTGGAAATCCTGGGGTCCCCCGCCAGGGCGGGAGGGTTGGGACCCCTAATATACGCCTTATGAAGAACTATTTAGGTACCTCTTGGCTTCAACTTTTGTGAAAAGAAGACAAGGAGAGCAGGAGAGACAGATGGAAGTTAGGCATAGAGAAGTCCTCTAGAGGGAGGAAGTCAGAGGGAGGAAAGGAGGCAACCCGAAAAATAAGAAACTCCAATGGGTTTGCTGCAGGTGGCACCCCAAGCAACTGCTTCTGCTATTTCTTAAGAGAAAGACTACAAAAGCAAGCCAGTTTTGTTTTGTTTGTTTGAAAAGGGAAATATCTTTAATTCACCTCTGCTGTGGAATGAATGGGACATGTTATTGGCTGTATCTTGTTTGCCTGGTGAAGTTTTACAGATAGCACATACAGTTTTGTGATTTTTTAAAAAAAAATTCTTCTGACCTGCAGTCATGACATTTCCACATTTGTAACTTTGATCCCAGTGACAGGCAGATTATTGCAGCCAGTTTCATTTTTTACCATAACCTTCTTCGATTTCACCACTGGGATTGTGAAAGGCTTTGGGAAACAATGGAATGTGTTTCTCCATTAATACAGACTATGTAAAAAAAATCATATACAAATCATTTATGCAGTGCTTCAAAATCGCTTTTTACATCACTGTCAATATATTGAGTGGGAGAAAGTTAATGAAGCAAGCACATGTGTGAGCACTTTCAGTTTATCAAGTCTGTCCACTAGAAAACCTGGAATTTTGCATTTCCATTTTGTTACAGAATTAACAGCTGCAAGTACCTTCTTGCCATGTAATTATTTTAAACAATCTGCTATGAAATTAGTCCCTGCTATGTCAAACTTCACACGTCCTCAAGCTTTACAGTAAAAAAAAAATCTTTAAAAGTCATCTTACGGTCCAATTTATGCAATTTTAAGTCTCATTTATTTCAATGGGTGTCTTTTAAGCATGTGCTTAGCATTCTAGAGGAAATCAACAAGCAAGTTCATGCAAGCAAGTTTTAGCCTCAACAAAAGGTATATATTGTTACATTTAGAGGTGCTTCCTTCAACCAACTATCCCGTTTTACCAGGGACTGCCTGATTTCAAAGCTCTGTTCCCCGAAAACTCCTCAGCCTCTATTCATTGGGCAGCCATACTGGCTTTGGCTCATTGGACTGGAGTGCTAATCTGGGGAGAGGGCACCAGTTTGGGCTCTCCCACTTTCCCTTGCTCCTAAGTGGATGGAAATAATCTGCTTGAAAGTAGCAGTGAGGCTTCCGGTCTCAGCACGCATGCCATCACACCTGCCATTGCCACCTGCCATCGCTCTGCCTCTTGCGCCACAGATGTGAGAGGCAGAGCAATGGTGGGCAGTGGTGCCATGCACACTGAGATTGGGAGCCTTGCTGCCACTGCGCTTGCCCTCTCTGGTGCTGGCAGCAGGGCAGCGGGACTGTGGCGGCACCTTGCCTGGGGTACCAGTCTTGCGCCAGCACCCTAGCACCACTGCTGCCTCTGTTTAATGTAATAGCTCCCTTTATTCTGCTCCCAGTATATAAATGCTGGCAACTAGGGGATGGGCACAAATGGGCTAATGAGCCAAAATGAGGCCCAAAGGCATCTTCTCTGATCATTTACTAGACTTTTAGCTAATTTGCTGCAGCTGTTCAGAGCCAGCCATTTAAACCTAACAGCTGAGTCGAGTGGGGTCCACCACTCCTCAGTTAGGTTTAAGTGGCTGGCTGGCAGTCATTTAACACACTGGCTTTGTGGGGGGGGAGCAAAACCAAAGAGTTAAATGGCTTGTAGCCATTTAAACTTAGCAGCTGAGCAGTGGACCCCACTCCACTCTACTGTTAGGTTTAAAAGGCTATGATCCATGTAACCCTTTGGTTTTGTTTCCCTCTTTCAATGATGGACCTGCTCACCTGTTAGGTTTAAATGCTGTGAACCATTTAACCCTTCAGTTTTGCTCCCTACTGCTTTATGGGATGGAACAAAACCAAAGGGTTAAATGGCTCACAGCCATTAAAACCTAATAGCTTAACAGCTCAGTTGGTCCAGCCTACCTAAGGGACCGTCTCTCCCCATATGAACCCCAGAGGGCACTGAGGTCAGTGGGTAAAAACAAAATGACCATCCCTGGGCTGAGAGAGGTCAAACTCCAAAACACCAGAGTACGGGCCTTTTCAGTTGCGGCACCTGCACTGTGGAACCAGCTTCCGGAGGAAGTGCGGGCCCTGTGGAACCTCGACCAGTTCCGCAGGGCCTGCAAGACCGCCCTTTTTAGACAAGCCTATAATGACACTGACTGCTGAGTTGCCTGGTACAAAGAACCGCCATCTATAAGATTATCTAAACTGGCAGAACCAGCGCCATAACAGTTTTATTGCTGCCAGATATATTTATATATATATAGTGTAACGTAAATTATGTATTTTAACTTAACTGACTGGTTTTTATATGTTTAATTTTAATTGTTAAATTCAAAGTTTTATTATTTATGTTAACGTGTAAGTTGTTGTTAGCCGCCCTGAGCCGCCTAGGCGGGGAGGGTGGGATAGAAATAAAAGTTATTATTATTATTATTGGTCCATTGCTCAGCTGTTAGGTTTAAATAGCTGCAAACCATTTAACTCTTTGGTTTGGCTTCTGCCTCCTTCAGAAGGGGGAAGCAAAATCAAATGACTCGCAACCATTTAAACCTAACAGTGGACCCACTCAGGTCAGGTTGAAATGGCTGCCAGCCATTTAACTCTTCTCAGACAATCCCAGCTCCCTTCCTCCTAACTTTGACAAACTGTGGCCAGGAGAAAAGGGGAAAGGAAGTAGTTTTCCTTGTGATCCCTCATTTCTCCTGGTCCCGGTGAGCCACAGCTGGGAGAAAATCTTTTTCATTCTCCTCCACACAAAAGACACTCTGTGAGGTAGCTGGGGCTGAGAGAGCTCTTTTGAGAACTGCTCTTGAGAGAATAGCTCTGAGAGAACTTGTGACTGATGCAAGGTCACATGAGCAGCTGCATGTGGCAGAGTGGGGGATCAAACCTGGTTCTTTCAGATTAGAGTACTCATTCTTAACCATTACACCAAACTGGCTGTTCCAGTCCTTTCCAGTTGGGGGAACTGAACTTGCCAGACTGATTTAGTTTGGGCATGGCCCATTTGGGTAAATTCAGTTCAAGGTTCAGTTTGTGGGCCGCCCTGAACCACCCGTTTTAGGTTCATACCCATCCCTACCTGCAACAGCTAAAGCTGAATCCCAGAATAGGAACCACAGATGATGTATCCTAAAGTCCAGGCACAAAATTAGGAGGCTGTACAGTGTTAAGACATGAAGCTGTCTTATATGGAGTCAGACCTTTGGTCTGTCACAATTAATGTTGCTGATCTCCAGATGGAGCCTGGAGATCCCCTGAAATTACAACTGCTCTTGAGACAACATAGATCAGTTTCTCTGGAGAAAATAGTTGTTTTTGAGGGGAAACTCTGAAAGTTTCTGTGGACAGGGATTGGGGGAGGAGGGCTCTAGGTATGGAAAGGGCTTCCTTCAAACATAAATATACTTTGGCTTATTGGTAAATCATAAAGATGCACATTAATAAAGCAAAAATGTCTTCCTCCAGTATTCTTATAAATTGTTTTTGAAAGATGCAGTTATTTTTTGAATTGACTAGAAGGAGAGGGAAGGAAGAAAACTGGGAACAAAGGTTTTCTTTCTTAATTGAAAGGGATTGTATGCTCAGCTCCTATAGTTGAAACCCTCGTTTTTCTTCTCAGAAGCAACCTTCCTTTAAATTATAAATGTGTGGGAAAGGAGGAGACTCCAGTTACTCAGTGATGAGGGAGAGGCACTCAGTGCAGGATCAAAAGTATTTTTTCTCCCAAATTCATAGTCTTGAAAAGAGGAACCTGGACTATCTTTTTATAAGGTATTGGTGTAAACTAATGAATTCAAAATTGTGGAGGAAGGGAGAGAGCTTTTGCTGGAAATCACACAATGATGTCACTTCTGCATTATGTCAGTGTATCACATTGCTCCATCCCACTCCTGGAAAGTTCCCTCCCATTAGGCCCATAGCCAGGTGGGTGCACTGGAGGCAGCACCCCCTCCCAAATCTGCAGTGCCCCTACCCACCCCAGGAGGATGCCAGACCCGCCCTCCCCCCCCGAGCACCAGACTTCTTACAACCCCCACCCATGCAGACATTGGACCTGGTCTAATGTGGGAACTTTGCCATCACTCTGTAAGCCCTACTTCTTAATTCTCAAGTCTAAGAATGAGGAAACAAACATCAGTTTAGTTGTAAGGAAAAGGCATTCTGCCTATGTCTAGAATGGTACCTTATTACCACTTAATGGTTATTGATGTTCAGGAATTTTGTGTTACAAATGCAATATCTGATGTATTGTTTCAGGTGGGTAGCTGTGTTGGTCGGAATCAACAGAACAAAGTTTAAGGCCAGTGGCACCTTTAAGACCAACAAAGTTTAATTCTGGGTATAAGATTTCATGTGCATGCACATCAGGTGCACACACACACATGAAAGCTTATACCCAGAATTCAAAATTCTTAAAAGTGCTACTGGACTCAAACTTTGTTCTGATGTATTACTGTGCTTCAGTATTCCAGCTGTAATATGTGACTATTTTCTTCTATTCAGTATAAACAGGCCCAGTGCTAAGGGTGTCCCTAGGCCGAACTGTGCTCCTCCGCACCCCCCAAATGATGCCACTCATACACACATGTGTGCGTGACTTTGCCGAGGCTCCTAGAGCACACTTGCTGCCCTGCCACACTGCCCCCTCCCACTTTGCTGCAGCCTCTCGAGCCTCGGGAGACCTCGGTAAAGTTCAGAAGGGTAGCGGGCACACCTAAAACATGCTCGCTGCCCTGCCACATCCCACCCCCCTTTGCTGTGACCATCCAAGCCTCAGGAGGCCTTGGCAAAGTTCGGAAGGGCAGCAGGCGTGCCTAGAGCATGCTCACTGCCCTGCCACTCCCTCCCCCCACTTTGTCACAGCCTCCCGAGCCTCAAGAGACCTCGGCAAAATCAGGATGGCAGCGGCACTGCTGCAGGGCATCAGGAGAGGGGTCGCCTCATAGCCTGCTCCCACGCACTGGCCCTGAGTATAAATGTGCCGATACATGTAATATCTCACTATCTTCACCATAACATCCTTCCATAAAACCATAGCTTTCAGTGATTCCTAGAGCTACCTGACATCACTTCCAGGTTTCCTTGACTGTGAGCAGCACAGGTTGCATGCAGACTGCCACCATAGCAAGAGGTTTGGCAGAGTCTTTAAGTCCTGTCTGCTCGAGTACAGGAATGTCCCTGTTTTCTATTAGAGAGTTGGGTGATTCTGATGATATTGTTAAATCTTATTTTGCCTTTTTCTGTCAATGGTTTTCAACTGTCTTAAAATGATTAACAAAAATAAAGGGAAAACACCCCCAGTATTGACTCTGAATGATGCCACAGAAGAACATGCATCTTGACTCCCACTCAAAAAAAAATGCACAATGCTGGTAATTTTGATGTGTAACGCTTGTCTAGCTTGGTGGGAGTGCAGATTGCAGAAGACCTACACAGAAACAAACCAGAAGAGGTGAGGGTAATGAGCAGTGTAAAAAGAACTATTCAATAATCAATTGCAACTGATGTTTTAACCAACAATGACTATATTTCGTCTTCTAACTACAAATAGTGAAGGCATTCGGTAGTCCAGGTCCAAAGAAAACAATAAACACAGGAATTTATTCCTAATAAATCACCTTCAAGAAAGTGTACTTCATAGGCAGTTTAAAAACCACTTGATATGTCCCTTTTTGTTGCACGGTCACATTAGTATATGCTAAAACCATCAGTTTGTTACTCCCACAAATAGAAGGAATTTTTGTAAACACATCTTCTCTGCTTCCATCTTACCCCTTCTGCCTCTGCAGTCCTTGAAACCTTTCTGCTGAGCGTTAGGGAGCAACATGCAATTCAGAATGAGGTCTACAATAGGAGAAGGGCAAACTGGAAGAAAGCACTCCTCCTCTGCACTAGCAAAGTCTTGGTTCTGAAGCTTTCACCCACACAAGAGCAAGGGTCATGCAGGAAAGACAGAAGTGGTGAGAGGTGGAAAAGATCAAGTTCCTTGAATTGTTTTCATTTGTAGACATTTAAGTTCCACCCATATGGTCTCATGTTTAGAAAAGTGTGTTTGAAATATGTGTGTGCTATGGGTATATTTGAAGCTTCTGGTTGGTTGGTGATTCTTAATGGTATGCTATCAAATGGGGGGAAACACATTTACCCAAATTAATGGATGAAGCAGCTCTAAGGCTTTAGCTGATATGGTAGGAAATATGGGAATGGAGCCTAAGTGATATTAAAAATATAACAGTTTCGTTTTATGCTTTTTTTGGTAGAACATACAAATGGAAGATACTACAGTGCCATAACATTACAATTACATTTTCTGTTAGAGATAGATTGGTTTGTCCAGCAGCATGCATCACCTGATCGTTTAAAAAATGCCAGTAGAGATTGTCAGTGTCTTATGTTTGAAAGGATCCTTGATCATAGCCTTGATTTTTATGGTGCCATTAGCTGGATATTGGAGTTGGATTCTGAAGCAGTTAGGTAAAGAGATGAAGAGGAATGTTGACCCAGCAACAGTTTCAGAGAGAAAGTTCAAAACAGTATTTAGTCTTTAGCAAGAGACAAGCATCCAAGATCGGTTTAATAAAGTTGTATTTCCTCAATATCGCCATAGTAGGTCCTTATTATGCTGCCAGCAGAGAATTCATCTGATGAAGTGAGCTCTGGCTCATGAAAGCTCATGCTGATGAATTTGTTTTATTTTGGAGTATCATTGCTGAGTATGAGTTTATATAGTATATTTTCCATGCATCCTACAGTGTCATAATACAGTTCAGCATGATGCCCCAGAAAGATCAGTGATTGCAAACTAAATTCAGGCTTCATATGTAGCACACAATTGACCAGTTTCAGCCCTTCCCTGAAAAGCAAGATCTTGCCACAGTTAACAGTGCCCTGGTCAGTTACAGATTAGGTGACTACAGTGTTCAAAAACTTCAATTAATTCAGAATTCAGCAACAAGTTGACAAGTATCTGCTGCTGAGAACATATCTCACCACTGCTTAAACAACAACACTGGCTGCAAGTTTAATTTCTGGGCTCAGGTCCAAGTGCTGGTTCTTATCTTTAAAGCTGGAACCCATTGAGGATCTGGGCAACCTCTTCCCGTAGGAACCTACTGAAGAGTTAAAATCTCAGTTGGAAAACTTGATCTACATGCCTTTGGAGGTAAATCTAGTGTCTGTGAAAGACGGAGACTTTTCTATTGTGGTACGCACCTTTCAAATTATCTCCATCTGCTGTCAAATTTAATGCCTTTCTGCCACTGGTTAAGACATTTTTATTTCTTGGGGGTTTTAGATGTTAGTTGTGTGCACTAGATTCCTTTTACTGTTGCAGCTGCTCTCATTGGTGTTTATTCTGCTGTTCTAAATTAATTCCTACAAAGGCTTTATCTGTGTTGTTTTGTTTTGTTTGCTGCAGTTAATCAAGTAAAATTACAAATGGCTTAACTGTGGCTTTTTATTTTAATGCTGTTTGTATAGAACTGGATTTTGTGGAGAATTTTATTAATTGAATGTCATAATATTGAAATTCATTTTGCATTTTTTCTAATATTTAGGATGCAGAATGTATTAGATAATCTGACAAATAATAAAGAAGCATATCTTCCTAGCTTAGTTTAAGCCCAGCAGCCAGAACTGGAACAACATTCTGGACAAAGTCATTTTTAACTCAGAAGCTTCTTCTTTTAAATAACCTCTTCCAGCCCTGCTCCCCAACTGTATCCAAGGCTACTAACATGATGCTTCTGTAAATCAGATAACCATGTGACTGAATAATATAAGTTCTTGTAAACTTGGTCAAGTTCTTGGAGCATAACAATCTGGTGGCAAATACCCAAATACAGTTGACCACTTGCTTCATTGGGAATTGGGAAACTGACTGATGAAGCCTTTTTGAAATGAGAACATTTAATATCAGTTTTTGTTTCTTATATTTTATTTTAATTTTTGATGGTGAAAAGTTTTATGACCATGTCTGGAAAGTTTTATAGTTTTGGGCCAAGAAACAATCAAACATTCTTCATATGAAATCTTTCAAAGAATCAGTCATTCTTGGTTTATACTTGTTCCACTTATTCCAGACCTTTTGGACAGTGTTCCTCAAGGCAGCATTCTTAGCATCATTCTTTTCTCCACCAAGATTAATTATACCACCATGTCATTGCCTTCCCCTGCCTCCAACAGTCTATATATGGATGGCTTCCAGATATGTTGTAAATTCCCTAGCTTGCAATTTATAGAAAGGCAATTGCAGCAAGCCCTTGACCATATATATTGATAGGCAATACTAAATGGTTACAGGCAGGGCTTTTTTTCCTGGAAAAAGAGGTACTGGAGCTCTCAAGAAGGAAATGAAGGAGAAACATACAGGCACTCAGGGGACATTTTGTAGAAAAATAGGTGGTGGAGCTTATCCAGGGATTGTTATGCAGCTGCACATACTATTCAATGGACAAGGAGGTGGAACTCTCAGAAAGGTTCAGGAGCTGCGCTCCTATGAGCTCCCACTGAATCCGAGGTCTACAGGTACCCCTCATGAATTTGTAAACATTTTTTGAGAATTTTGTTTCCAAAAAGAGATTCCATTATTTTGTTCCACCATGTTCCCACAGAAAAAAAGACCTGGTTACAGGTTTTCCTAAACTAAGTGTGCTTCTATGCAGCTTTCACAAAGGCATGGCTTGCATCCTATTTGGAACTTAAATTAGTGCAAATGATCATCCTGATAGTTGCTGAGACTAAATTTTTGTGATGGGTGTTTGACAAATAGCCTTTATTTCTGTCTCACATAAACCTGATAATGATGAAATATCCAAAGATACTAAATATCCTGTGAGTATGTTCTGCTTCACATGTATGTTGCACATCTCCAGGGCCCTGGTCTACTACCGGCTGAATTGTAATGCCACAGTGTATATTTCTGCATTGAAGAAATTGGATCCTATCTATTGCCAGGGGCTCAAAATGTGAACTGGAGTATATTGCACCCCTCTTGTGCACAGTGTCTATGCAGAAACATCTGACCTCTCTTAACTTTCCACCATGCACATTTTCTTTTGCAGTGTTCTTCTAAAGTAAACTATTATCTGTATCCAGCCACCTCACCTGGAACTTGATGGGAAACTTGTTTGCTTCTCAAACTTCTTCAAGTCTGTCTTTTGTCTTAAGACCTAATTTTTTTCTGCAACAATGGCAGTTATCAGTAATATTTCTACAGTAATGCAGTTCCCATCATCATTAGCCATAATTCAGATCTCTTGTTTGCTTGCCTGGCTCCCACTTGCTACAACATCTCCAGATTAATACCAGCAGTTGTACCTGGAGCATTGTTCAGCCCATAGTTGACATGCAATAACTTTTACCTGGATCAGGGTGGGAGAGTTTCAGTTCAGCATATCCAGTCGTCCTGTTCTTTATGTTTTAAGCATGTTTTAAACAAACATGCTTTTTATGAGAATACTAGGAGTAAGATCCATTGTGAAGAAAAATACAATGGGCTCTAGAAGGAGGCTCTTGGTGAGTGCCCCCCACTCTTGCTGTCTTCCCACTCACATGAGATGAAGGCATTCACTCCCCCTCAAACCTCAAGGGAAGCTGATCTGTACCATCTGGACTCCAGACAACAGATCTCTCTCTCCATCCTGGAGAAAATAACTGATTTGGAGGGCGGACTGTATGGCATTATATTCCCCTGAGTCCTCTGCCTTTCCTGACAAAGGTAGCCTGTGTTGCCAGCTAGACTCTGGCTAGCATTTCCCAGATGGCAGCTATGGCCTCTAAGGAAACACTCCCAGTGGAGCCTGGCCTTCCTGGCTATTTGTGGCCTTTGAAGACTGTGTGTGCTGGGAGGCCTTTTGTGAGGCCACAGTAGCTCTGCAGCCCTTTCTGAGGCCGGTTGACAGAGAGAACACAGAGAAGAGTTGGAGATGCGGCTGTCTCTGAGGTAAGACTGCTTTTGGCAGTGTGTTCAACATTTGTGGGCCTGCAGTAGACGGGGGTAGGGGAGTCAGCCAATGAGAGGCCATAGATGGTGACTGACTTGTGATGTTCCCACAGTAACTGCCAGAACTAACGTTGGTTGTGTTTTACTAACAGAATCAGCTTTGCTGGAAAGCAGCAGCTACTTGGGCAGGAGAGAGGAACAGACTTAACCAATGGCATGCAAGTACTCTTGATTGATAGTTTGACAGACCAAAGACTGATATCCCACAGTCCTATCAAGCCCCAACCAGTTAGGATGGTCAGATTTGCCACCACGACAGGAGAATTATTACTAAACAAAAGATAATATGAAGCATGCTTTTTCCTGTTTTTACTTCTATCCTGTGCTTCCCTGGAAAACATAAGAGTCAATTAAATGAGATTTCAGTGGCCTCCCATCCAAGTATTGATCAGGCCTCTGTCTGTTTAACTTCAACAATACTGTTCCATTAATATTATTATTAGTTTTTATTTGTGTAGTATTTTCAGTATTCAGAGCACTTTACATTCATTTTCACTGTAATTAAACTCTCTCATTGTGTAGTAGGCCTAAACAGTTGAGTAGAAGAAAATTATGTTTCTTATATAGTGCAGATTTGGAAATGTACTAATGTTTACATTTTTTTTAGGTTCATATTCTTCTAGTACATTTTTTCCAAATTGAAGGTGATTTAAGAACAAACTTTTAAAAAATATCAAGAGAAATAACTATCCCGGGAAGAAAGCTAGTCCATTTAGTAGCAGAGGTCAAAGAAATAAATAATAGCCCAAAATAAAATAACTGACCTCAATTTATAAATGTCTTCAAATTAAAAATTAGACTGCATTATTTAAAATGCCTTGTTGCTAAGCTCCATGGATGAGAATGACAGCATTGTTCTAGTTAGGAAAACTAAAGCCTGTAAAACATATTTCTAAGAACTTAAGATGTATGCAATACAGATGTAGAATGATTGTATCTAGATGAAATATTTTCTAGATTCTTGCAAATATACTTGACCATACTGTTAATTAGTTTTAAAAAGTCATGGTTCACTGGAGAAAATTGGAATGCTGTAGTGATTTTAATAAAAGAAGCACTAAGCCTGACAATTAGAATCCCAAACCATGTGCAGAAACCGTTCTCATAGTTCAGTGGGATTTACTCTCAAATAACTCCAAGGGTTGGCAGCCTTAATGTTGCTACATCTAGGTTCACGTAACCACATGCAATAGAGTTTCTAAAGAGTGAATCTCATCCTGCAGCTTTGGTTGCTTGTTAGATCCACCTGCAACGTTAATGGATATGTGGAGTAATGCATACATAATATATTTAGATTTTCATGAAACAGTGAGCTGACTGTCTTTTGAAATCTCCAGCTGAACACTATAATTGCCATTACAGTGATTAGGTGTATGAAAAATTGACTTCAGAAAGAGTCTACAAAGATATAAATAATAAACAATGTACAATGTTGAAAGGAAGCATCAAAAGGGATACTGCAAAGATGACTGTCAAGGCTGGGTTTTATTTGATATTTTTATTAATGATCTGAAAGAGATGTAAACAGCACATTAATTATTTTTTTTCAGAGATAATAGCTGATTGCCAATGGTTGCAAAGTATGATAAATTATAGAAACTGGCCTATAAATACTGGAAATGTATATAGCAGTAATATATGTACTCAGTTTACAAAATACCTGTAGCAAAATTCAAAAATGCTTGTATATTTGAGGATGGGAGGGAAGCTGATCCCCATACAGACTGTTTAGCCTCAGACTGCAGCACAAGAGGGAGCATAACAGAAAAGGATGGAATAGGGTTGCCATGTCCAAGTAGGGCCTTGGAAATCTTCTGAAGTACAACTGATCTTCAAATTACAGAGATCAGTTTCCTAGAGAAAACAGCAGCTTTGGAAGGTGGACTCTATGGGATCTTAAATATTTGATAATCCTTTATCATCATTTGGCAAAAAGAAAGACAAACAGACTCAAGAACATTTGCATGCAGCTTCTTTGTTATGAATAGATTTTTTTATAGTGTCAGTATATATCATTCTCAGTGTGGCTACACAACTTGCCTGGACCCAGCAGCAACTGCCAGCCTCAATGTGTGAGACTTGGCAAAGGCCAGCAGCAGCCATCACACAAATCACCTGGGCAATTTATTACTGCATGACTTTGAAACTTGGCTAGACTTTTCTCCAAGCAGAAGTTGTCGGTGTGGGGGGGAGGGGAGGAGGGAAAGCTGAGAGCCACTGTGGTGTAAAGTTTAGAGTATCTGACTAGGAACTTGGAGATGCAAGTTCAAATCCCCACTGTGCTACAGAAGTTTGTTGGGTGACCTTTGGCCAATCACTTTCTCTCAGCCTTTCTTTCAACCTAATGTTCATCACAGGGTTGTTGTATGGATAAAACTGAAGACAGGAGAATTATGTAAGTTGCCTTTGAATCTTCATTAGGAAGAAAGGCGTGATATAAATGAAGTAAATAAAATAAAGCAGAAAATAGGGTGCAAATAAAAGAGAAGTGAGAAGGAAAGAAGAAAGCAGGAGAAAGGGAGAGGATATGGGGAATGTCAAGAGGACAGAATGAGGTAATCATGTGGGGAACTGTATACGGGGGAAATTGAGTGACCCTCACAATCCCTTGCAGGTTCCCTGCTTGTCCTTTTGTTTTTCAGTACCAATCACTTTCACCATATGAATAAACGAGACCAAATGTGAGAGAGTAATCATTATTATGACACACAATGCTGTTTGTGCTACTGTTTCGTTAATTCTAACCTTGGTTAAGACAAAAATAACGAATGTGCAGGAAATTAAGTAAAGATGTCATAAGGAATGGGTGGGACGTCACATGAAATGCTGATATCACTCAGAAGTGTTGTCATCGAGTTGGTGACAGTGGGACAATGCTCTGGTTTTTGTGCAAACTTCTGTGGTAAAATTGGCATCAAACCGCAGTGTTTTGCCCCCCCCCCCAAAAAAGTGTCACTGTACAGCATCCCTGGTGCATTGTCACTTCCACATGACATCATCACATTGGGGGTGTCATGCAGGGACATCGCTGTTTAGGATTGGGAAATCCCAAAAACCAGAGATTCCCTGCCTGACTTAGGGAATGGCAACCCTAAAAGATGTCTCCATTCCTTTCACGTTTCATGCACTAGTCCTTCTTGTGATTAACCCTCAGGAGCACCTGTCTTTCTAGTTAACTCTGAGTGTAAAGTTGAGTGGTTACTTTATAGACTAAATCGGCATCTATCCTAGGTTTTCATGACAAAGACACAAGCTATGATAATAAGCACAAAATAATGTATTTTAAATCCACTTTCAATGCACTTTCCAACTGGATTTTGCCAGTTCACAGAGTAACATCCAGTTTGAAAGTGGATTGAAAGTTTATTATGAGGCATCACTTTTGACTCCCCTTATTAATATTATATTATCTAACGCTGAAGAATATACGAGACGGCAACATATTGAAGAACATTATGGAAATCAGGTCACTATTCCGGAAATATTCGGAAATTCAGCAAAGAACAGAAGCCCCCAAATACAACAGAATAAATATTTAAAAGCCTCATTAAGAATTTGGGATAAATATAGGTTTGAGTTGTTACCACTGACCACTAGATATGCTTGTTATCTCAATCAGCCTTGGTTTCCCCCAGGACAAGGCATTTCTCCTCTCAGAAAATGGTACCAGAAAGGATATACAAGACTGGCAGATTTTGTTTCAAATGGTCAAGTTATTTCGAAGGATGAATTAGAGATGAAAATAAAACAAAACATTTCCTGGTTGAATTATTATCAGATTAGACATTTGTTAAAGACCCTAGGAATAATCAGGTCTTGGTAGATGGCACTGACTCCCATTTGAATTACTCTTAAGGCATCAGGATAAACAACACAAAGGACTTTTATCTAAACTGTATACATTATTGTTTGACCTGCAAAAGAAGACCCCAGCAAGGGCTATGAGAGCTTGGATGAAGGACTGTGAAGGTAAATTATCTGTAGAGGACTGGGGAGATACTTGGAAAGCACCAAGTTTTAACTCCAAAATACCTACAATTAAATTTAATGCTTTTAAAATATTATACAGATGGCATTTTACCACTGTGAGACTTTCGTGACTCTATAAAGGGGTGAAAAATAAATGTTGGGAGGGCTGTGGGCAAGTAGGTGATTATATGCACTGTTTTTGGAGTTGCATGGTAATTAAAAAAATTTTAAATGAGGTGCTTTCACAAATAGATATAATAGTTGGAATACAAATCAGTAGAAACCCAGAAACTGTTCTTATTGAAGTAAGTCAAATGAAGAAGTTAGATAAAACAAAACAAGTCATAGTGTCAACGTTATTAGTAATTGCTAAGATAGAAATCACATGTAAATGGAGACATAAAAAAGGGCCCAGGTTGGAGGAATGGTATAATGCTATTTGGAATCATTTTGTGTTGGGTAAATTAGATCTCTCCTCAGGGTTACAAAATTTAGTTACATATCAGAAAAAATTTCAATCAGTCTGGTTTCCGATAGTTCAGTTTCTTCAAGAGAGAGAAATTCTGTTATCTAATCTTTTTTTTTCAGGAGCTTATATTTTTTAAAAGGATAAATTACTTTTGAATGATAATAGATTAAAGAACAATGAATAGGGGAATAATGGAGTATCGAATTATAGAAAAAGAAATGTTGCTTAGGGTTTTAGAATGGTTGTAATTTTGTTTCATATTTCACATTATCTTTTATGTTACTAATATCTTTTGTATTACTAATGTTTCAAATAAAAATTAAAGAAAGAAAGAAAAAGAAAGTGGATTGAAATTGCACTATTTAGTGTATGTGATTGAAGCAACAAATCCCTTTGTGTAAACTAAAGGATTACTGCTTGATTAGTGCATTTCCACAAAAATGTTCTTAAAACATGCTCCTTTTTGGCAATATAAACCTTGAATGTAGCCAAGAGAAATTCTTTAAACCTTACTGAGAATCTTGCCTGACTTTCTAACTGGGGGGAGGGGGGCGAAAGGTTCCTCTGTTATTTCTGTTTGAGGTTTGCTAAGCTCTAGAGTACAAAAAACATCTTACAACAAAGTCTAGAAAGCTGTCATTCACATTTGCCAGAGTTTGGGGAACTGGGAAAGACACTGCTGTATCTGTGTTGCCATCACAATGGCCTGTCATGATGACAGAAACTGGTTCTTGAAGCAATGTTAATATGTATGCTACTCTAAGGAGACAGAATAGAATGGGAGATGCAGAGTCAGATGGGCTCACAAAGGAGACAATTTGCTGTGAAGGACACAGGTGCACATTATTATCCTAAAGGCAAATATTCTTGACAGGAAAAAAATGACATTGGGAGTCAAAATAAAGAGACATTAAGTTCTGCAGGAGGCAGTGTTTGCTGAGGCTGCTTTGGAGAAGAAGTATTATTAAACTGGTTTAATTTAATTTTTAACATTGTTTTTAAGAAGGTAAGTTTATTCTGAATAAAAGGAAGAATTTCCTAATGTCGTTAATTTAGGGAAGACTGTTGTGGGGGGAAAACCCCTCTTATGTCCACCTTGGCTAAGTTGAGACCATACTGAGCAAAATATTGCAATTTAAATATAGTTCTGCTTGTGTATCAGCACAAAGTATCATTGTACAAACCTGGGTGCAACAGAATCCCTGCTGAAAGCTTAAGATCTAAAAACTATGTCAGGATTTTTAAAAAACAAAACAAAAACATGAAGTTAATAACATTTTAATCATGTGCTCATAGTTATATAAAACAATCCAGTGACCCATCAAATACACCTCTCCTCCCATAATATGCTGTTGTACACAGAATTCCTTTCTGATGCCCCCCTTCTTTCCCTGCCTTCCATAGAATACTCATAGAGCAGGGCATGTGGGAAACCTGGAGATGCCATTTGGCCAGGGGACGTACAAACGGCAAGCACTGAATCATGCACAAAATTTACAAAACAGTGAAATCTTGGAATAAAAAAATGTTCTTGGTGGATACCAAGAAAAACTAGCACCTAATATTGAACATGCTTTATTAATTTGAAACATTTATATACCCTTCTGTCTTCTGAGCATTTCAGGAGCCAAGGTGGGTAACAGCAATGTAAAAACAATTTGATAAAGCAAATAGATATAAAAATACCAAAGCCAATGTAAAAACACCTTATGCTCCCAAGCAGAGAGATTCTTCCTCTACCTAGGCTCAGACATACAAATGTAGCAGTAGATAAACAAACTGAAAGTGGACCTCTGCAACTCATGACCTATCAAAACAAACAAGCTTATCAGCCATATTGGTGCTAGAACTCAGTTCTTCAGGGAATTATGCTATTTTACAACATAAGTATATGGCAGATCCATGTTTCTCTTTGGCTTAGGAGTACACAAGATGGAGAGACTGTTTCTACAAAATGAGCATGAAAGAATTTGGATCAGAATGATGTAGTATTTTTTTTTTGTAGCAACTGGTGCTATCTTGTCATTAAGTTCCACAAATATGTCTTTTTAGTCAAAAGTATTTAGCAAAAAATGCATTATTAATCTCCTAAACCACATTGGTTATATAAGAAAGATTAATAGATATGAGATCAAACTGAATCATCTGTAATCATCATTTGTCAGTTGACCTGATACAAGTTTCTAAAAGGGAAAAAAATTCTACAAGCAAAAACTGAATAACTAAAATACAATATTCTGCAAAAATTTGTCCTTTGGGCCTCTACTTACTTGATTTTTCTGTCCAAGTTTGTGTTTTGCATCCACCCTGTTTTCATCCCCCAATACCGCCTCATCTGAGTCTATCAGAAGAGCCCATGCCTCAGTTTGGTTTTCTCTTTTCTACTATTTCCATAAAGAGAGGAAAGAAAGAGTGCAAGATTTATAACTTCTGATGTCTCCTCCACTTATTATCCCTTTTGTTCTCTTCCATATGAAGAAGAAGAAGACTTCAGATTTATACCCCACCCTTCTCTCTGAATCAGAGACTCATCCTGCAATACTGCTCTTGCTGTGCTTTCTTCTGCTTGATTAACTTCTCCAAGGGACTACATTATTGAAGCAGTTCAAACCATAGGCTAGATAATGACAGTATAGGAAGTCTACATTGCCACCTTCTTTCCTGCACTTTAGTATCTAAATCCCATTGACTCAAGATATTAAAGATTCTAACTTTCTTTTATTTCTGATTCCTGACTATAATTCCTTACATCTTAAAATTATAAGGCCTTATCATGAAGTGCCCAATAAAACACTGTGCTTTTATTTCCATTCATCTTTGCTTCCACTCAAAGTAATTCCATTTACAAAAGCTATTATGATCTGAGTTATAAACCAAGGAGCATCAGACAGTTTTTCATTCCATATATGATGCCACAACCAAAATAACCAACTAAGAGCAAAGATGAGGAAGCATAAATAACATACATAAGCTTAGCTGTTCTTTATGGCACCTCATTTTGACTGAAAGATATACTTGATCTGAGCTTCTGTTCTGTGATTGGCAGAAAGAAAGAAGCAGAAAATTAATTTCTAATTCCTATCATTTTAAACAAATTACTTTTCTAATATCCTTTGCAATATGTGACACCACTGAGGGGGCATGAAAATAATATGACTTTTGTTATAAACCCCCGGACAAAGAATGTACTAGAAGATACATTGACATAAATATTTTACAGAATGTAAAAATGAGGATACTGGACATAATTTCAAGCCATTTCATGGAAGAATTTTCTGTAGAGCATCTCTTGTCCTTTGTCGTTAATGCTGAGGCATATTTTCTTTTAGTACGAATTCATCTGGCATATTATTGATTATCTCATAAATAAGGCTAACTATTGTTTGATATGGTAATGACATTTTAGTGAAATCCTAAACAGAATTACACTCTTTTAAGTCCATTGAAGTCCAGCCAGTTAAAAAAGTTACCAAATAGTGTCCTGATTTCAGTGGAGCTAAATCATCTTTGTATATTGATTATAACTGTCTATACAGATTTTCCTCCAAGGAGTTCATTGTGATCTTCTCTACATCCCTTTGCTCCTCTAACAACCCCGTGAGTATAATAGCAAAAGAAAGAATGGCCATCCATTGGAGAATAGGCTTCTAGTCTATACTTTAATGGAAATCATGAAGTGGGATTACTTTTCCACAATTTGCTTTATGACTGTATGGGAATTCCCGGTTCTGGTCCAACATTCTAACCCCTAGACATTCATATAAGCCATTTCAATTAAGAAAGCTGTTTCTTTTGATCGCCCAGACACATGTCACCTTCTCATTCTTCTCCTCATGAACCACATTAGTAGCCAGCCATTCTGCAGTGACAAGGCCCTTTCCACTGACCTGAAATTTGTGTGTATTATCCAGTTTGTGTGTATTATCCACATTTTCCCTTTTGAAATCGAAAGGCAGGATATAATCACCACCAAATCTAGTCCCCTGAGTTTGGGAGAAATTTTGACTGTAATTTGTGTCCCAAGTAATGAGATATTGAGGTTGCATGTAGAAGCAGGAATTTGCTGGGCTGCTTCACATAGAAGACTGGATAAGTCCTACTCAAAGAAATGTGTTAGCCAGCAACATTGCGTGGATTCAGTCTTCTTTAGAGTTTTACAAAGGATCTCTGTCTTGTGTCAATACGTTGTCTTCAAAAAAATATGTTGTTTGTTTTATTTGAGCAAATACTTTGCTTGCAAGAGGAGGAGAAATGCTACCTGTTTTCTTCCATAACTTACACCAGAAGAAACAAAGCAGATTTGTTCAGCTGTAAAAAGCCTTGTGCTATGAGGTCATCATGTAGTAATAATGATTGTTGTGCAGGTTGCCGCTTGGATATTCAGAGGACAGCATCTTACCTTTTTGGTTTGTCGTAACAACATGCCTACCAAGTATATTTGACAGGAAACAGCTAATAGGTCTTTAAAGCAGGTTACTATTTTCAGGTCTTTAATAGTCTGTTTCTCAAATTAGAAAAGTGGTAAAGGTGAGATCTCACCCCATTGTTCTGTATTCTCTTAGAAAAAGAAAAGTTCTTTTAAAAATTGATTACATTGATATGATTCTTGTAATATAGAAGCCAGATTCAAAGGCAAAGCCGTTTTTATGCTGATTCAAAGCAGTTGTTAAGAGGTCTGTTTCTTCAATGGACTGACCCAACACACTACAATATGCTGAGTGCTGAACTGCTTCAAAGGAAGAGAGGCAGAGGTGGCAGCCCTAACCAGTATCCACCTCCCCCACTTACACAGAGCCAAGGCAGGGAGGGAACCAGCAGTAGAGCAAACAGGGGAGTTAAGGATTTGGCAGAAGGCCCCATGGCTGACACAGCAACACCTCTCCAAGGTCTCAGCTATCTACCTGCTCCCAGTCGCAGTAGCCCTGCAGGAGGCTTGAGGATACCCTTGCACCTCATCCCATCCATGCAAAAGTGAAAGTGCATGAGTGGAGGAAGACAAGGAGCCATCAGTGGCAAGGGCAAGGTCCAGTCCCAGCCAGGGGGGGAAAAGCAGGAAGGGTGTGATAGCTGTAATATAGTGGGTTCAATGCAAGGAAGAGGCGAGGTAATAGTGATCATAGCTCTTTATTTTAGTACAGTATAGTATGGAGCTGTACTCTAAGACTGGAGAACTGGGCCAACGGAGCCAACTATATACAACTCAGGGTTCCCATGAAAGCATGTTATTGGATCATTCAAACCAGCAGGAGTCCCGTGATTGGAGCAGGGCAGCAAGGATTTGGATCCTACTGCCCATTGTTCTGGAGTTCCCAAGCTCAGTCCTTCAGGCTCCAATGAGCCAGGCAGGAACACCATTGATATCCATACTTATGTAAGTGGCAATATTTTTTTCCAGTACTAGTATGTACTTCCTAGCTTGCAAGCACAAACTGTCTCCATGGACTTCAATACTGCAGTGTCAAATTGTACCTGTCTTTTGTATGTGGGTAAATGCAGGCAACAACCACCCACCTTACCATTTGTTCATGTCATATCCTCATCATGCAGAATAGAAAATAAGGGGGAGAAAGGAGGATGTCCTTCTTTTCACTTGTTAGAACTTGTAGAGGACAATATGTTCTGTGCAAATCGCTCTATTACAGTTGTACGGGTTTAGTGCAGCATTATGCTTGTTAATGCAAAAAAAAAACAACAGTCCATATTATTCTCTTCTTTTGACACCAAGATTATTGCCAGGTAAAAAGAAGAAAACAGCTTCAATGCACTCTTATATTTCCTCATTAATTGGGCACTGGTGGTCATTTTAAAAAAACCCTTATAGTGTTCTGGTTACTGTGATTACCAGACTGAGGAAAGAGCTTACCATCAATTTCAGTCTCACAATGCATCTCATGACTCAGAGATTTATTGCAGCTTGAGTTTTGGTAGCAGGAGCTTACTCCATCAGATGCCAGAAGTGAGTGCAACCTGAGATTAACAATGCCATCCTAAACAGGGTCACCCCCATGGGCATGAAAACATATAGGTTTGTTTAGGATTGCACTGTTAAACATAAAAGCATGTATTAAAAGCAGAGTTATCTTTCATAAGGACACAGGATTCCTGACACCATCGTCTCAGAGAACGGGACCGCGTTCACCTCCTGGGAATTCTGGGAGTTCTTGCAGAGATACCTAATAAAACACATACGGTCCGCCCCCTTCCATCCGGCCACCAACAGCCAAGCAGAGCGGATGGTACGCACCAGTAAAGAGGCCCTGGGACACATAGTACTGGTTGACTGGGACCACCGCCTGACCGCCTTCCTATTTGACAATAGAATCACCCCCAACCCAGCCAAAGGGGTGAGCCCAGCAGAGTTGTTTATGGGGAGGAAGCTGATCACTAGGCTGGACCGTTTGCATCCTGACCGGGCCACCAATCTCCACAGCTCTCCCGCAATCAGGGAAGTGGCTAGGGGGTTCTTTCTGGGGGATCCAGTATACGCCAGGAACTATGCTAGTGGCCCCGAGTGGGTAGCGGGTCAGGTGCTGTGTGTGACGGGGTCCCGCCACTACGACGTCTCAACAGAGGGGGGCCAAATTCTGCGGAGGCATATAGATCAGATGCTCCACCACACTTTGCCAGAAGAGCCGGCTGCAGTATGGAACGAGGAGGAACCAGCAGCCGCCCCGCCGTGGAGAGCTACCCCACCCCTGCCGATAGCTCCGACCAAGCAGGCAGAAGGGCCACACCGGAGCGGGAACGAAACCCCAAGAGTAGGGACACTAGCAGAGCAGCAGGACACAGACAACCATAGGCCGGCGGTACTCCCTAGTAGGGAAACCGCCGCCCCGTTCGCCGCAGCAGCCGCAGCCCCGGTAACCACTCCTACTCCACAAGTAACCCCAAGGAGGTCGACCAGGGAACGCAAGGCCCCCGCTTACTTGCAAGACTATGTGTCCTGAACTAGGGGGGGAGGAGTGTTATGTCTTGAAACATAAGCTGATGTACCGCATGGCGATCGCTACAGAGGCAACCCCGCGGGTCCCCAGATGTAGCTCGCCAGACGCCCCACCCATCAAGATCTGTGGCAGGAAGTTTGACTGACCAGGATTGGACTGGTCAGACTGGGGGACAGTTCCAGGTAATGTATATAAGCGGGACCCAGCCCACGTGTTTCCTCTCTTGTAATGGACTACTGAATAAAGGATGTTGCCTTCAACCCGTTCGCAACTCAGTACATTACAGTGGCCAAGTGCAAAGTAATGCACATTGGGGCCAAGAATCCCAGCTACAAATACAAGTTGATGGGGTGTGAACTGGCAGAGACTGACCAAGAGAGAGATCTTGGGGTCGTGGTAGATAACTCACTGAAAATGTCAAGAGAGTGTGCGTTTGCAATAAAAAAAAGGCCAACGCTGTGCTGGGAATTATTAGGAAGGGAATTGAAAACAAATCAGCCAGTATCATAATGCCCCTGTATAAATCGATGGTGCGGTCTCATTTGGAGTACTGTGTGCAGTTCTGGTCGCCACACCTCAAAAAGGATATTATAGCATTGGAGAAAGTCAAGAAAAGGGCAACTAGAATGATTAAAGGGCTGGAACACTTTCCCTATGAAGAAAGGTTGAAATGCTTGGGACTCTTTAGCTTGGAGAAACGTTGACTGCGGGGTGACATGATAGAGGTTTACAAGATAATGCATGGGATGGAGAAAGTAGAGAAAGAAGTACTTTTCTCCCTTTCTCACAATACAAGAACTCGTGGGCATTCGATGGAATTGCTGAGCAGACAGGTTAAAACGGATAAAAGGAAGTACTTCTTCACCCAAAGGGTGATTAACATGTGGAATTCACTGCCACAGGAGGTGGTGGAGGCCACAAGCATAGCCACCTTCAAGAGGGGTTTAGATAAAAATATGGAGCAGAGGTCCATCAGTGGCTATTAGCCACAGTGTGTATACATAATTTTTTTTGCCACTGTGTGACACAGAGTGTTGGACTGGATGGGCCATTGGCCTGATCTAACATGGCTTCTCTTATGTTCTTATGTTCTTAAGTCCAACAACAGGACTTTGAGGCCAAGGCCTTCCCCTGGTGTTGCCTCCCAGCACTGAAATTCAAAGGCTGAATACTTCTGTAAGTTCCTCTGAGACACCGTAGCTAGTAGCTACTGTTATATTTATCCTCCTTGAATCTGTCAATGTTTGATAATTTTTCTATCCCCTTTTAAAGCTGTCTATGCCTGTGACCATCCTCTGCCAGTGAATTCCATATTTTTACTCATTGTGTAAAGAAGTATTACCCTCATCTACGGCTCCGAATCGTGGGTTTTATACCGTCATCACCTGCGACTCCTTGAGCGCTTTCATCAGCGCTGCCTTCGCACCATCCTCAACATCCACTGGAGTGACTTTGTGACCAACACTGAAGTTCTCAAGCGGGCGGAGGTTACCAGCATCGAGGCACTGCTGTTGAAGACGCAGCTGCGCTGGGCAGGGCATATTTCTAGGATGGAAAACCAACGCCTTCCCAAGATTGTTCTGTATGGCGAACTCTCCACCGGCCATCGAAATAGAGGGGCACCAAAGAAGAGGTACAAGGACTCCTTGAAGAAATCCCTTGGCACCTGTCGCATCAACCATCACCAGTGGTCTGACCTAGCCTCAGATCGCAAAGCATGGAAGCACACCGTCCACCAGGCTGTCTCTTCTTTTGAGAATGCATGCATAGCTGGTCTTGAGGACAAAAGGAGATTGAGGAAGAATCGCACTGCTACAGCACCAACCCTAAATCAGACTTTTCCCTGCAGTCACTGTGGCCGGACCTGCCTGTCCCGCATTGGTCTTGTCAGCCACCAGCGAGCCTGCAGCAGACGTGGACTATTGTACCCTTCTTAAATCTTCATTCGCGAAGCCAAGCCGAGAGAGAAAGAAGTATTTCTTTTCGTGTATCCTGAATCTACTGCCCATCAGCTTCTTTGGATGTCCTCATGTTCTAGTATTTTGGGAAAGGGAGGAAAATTTATCTTTGTTAATTGTCCCTATGCATAATTTTATAAACCTCTATCAATTTTATAAACATTTAGTCATCTTTTTTCTAAAGTGAAATCTCCCAGATTCTTCAGCCGTTCTTCATGGGGAAGCAGCTCCAACTCCCTAATCATCTTGGTTGCCTTCTTCTGTACTTTTTCCAGTTCTGCAATGTCCTTTTTGAGATATGGTGACCAGACCTGTAAATAGGTTGCACCATAGATCAATACAGGAGCATTATAATATCAGCCATTTTGTTTTCAGTCCCCTTCGCAATAAACCCTAATGTAAAGTTTGCCTTTTTCACCACTTCAGCACACTGGGTTGACACTTTCATTGAGCTATCCGCTATGACCCCAAGATCTTTTTCCTTTAGTCTCAGCAAGTTCTGACCCCATTAACCTATACTTGAAGTTGGGATTTTTGTTCCAGTGTGCATTACCTTACAACATTAAACTTAATTTGCCAGATTGTCCCACTCACCCAATTTGTGGAGATCTTCCTGGAGCTCTTCACAGTCATCCTCAATCTCTTTCCAGGGTCAATCCATTCAAATAAACAAACAAGATTCTTAAAAGGAATCAACAAGTAATAATTGCATGCCTTATTTATTTTTTTTAAAGCAATAATTGTGAACACACTAGACTTTTGCAGGCTAGTACCTGAAAAGTGGTTTGAATAGAATAATTAAAATAACAATAGTACTGCTACTTGGGCTACAATCCTGTGCACTTTATAGCTACTAACATGCCACTGAAATGATAGCATTGGTATTTTAAACTGTGTAAGTATGGGCAAGACTGTAAACTTTGAACAATTTGTTGTCTGAATTGACCATCATATCGATTGTAGACTCCCATCCCAATAGTTTAAAATTCCATACTATGTTTTCTTATACTGCATTTCATACAAGTTTTATTTTAAAAAAACCTTGAAAGATTCCTGTTGCAAATAGGGATGAAACAAGACAATATGGGGTAATAGGCTATTTTCTAAGTTTCATAACCTATGGCACTTATCCATAACTGCAGGATGTCATTTCTAAGTGAACTCAGTCTCCTGTGGCCACTTTGTTCCTTCCACTAAGGTTGATTTAGTCCATTGACACGTTCACCTCCAGGTTATCGATTTTGGCTGACATTTGATTCAACCTGTTAGCAGTTCTCTGAATCATCTGAAAGAATGGTCAGAAAGAAATAACCCTCTCCATTAACTTCCTCTTCAGCTTATGATAGTCTCAGATGAAACTTGGAAAAAAACCTGTTGAGTAAGCACTGTCAAAAGAAAACTTTTTTAAAAAATATAATTGTTCGTTAATACACTTATATATATATATGGCCCATAGTAGGTTTAACAAGGGCCACTGTACTATCTGTAGCTGAAACTGAAATGGCGAGAAGATGCCTATGTGCAGAAAGAGCAGGGCAGGTGTCACCACCTGACAACCTCCCTGCCCTCCACAGGGCGAGACACCTGCCCTAATATCAAGCTATCCTTATGGCTCTCAATCATCAGCCTGGCAAATTGGCAATGCCTCTGGCCCACCACCTCCAAAGCCACTTGTTCTGCAGGGATAGGCAAGACCAGAAATCTCCAAAGGAAGTTCCCCAGTCCCAGCTTTGAGCTGCAAGGCCCAAAGGCTGTTCCTGGTGAACCCCTTATTTCTAACAGGAAGATGCCCAGGCGCTCACCATCTCCTCTTTCTTCCTTGCATTAAATCACTGTGCCCAACATATTTAACTGCACAACTCACTGTTGCCAGTTTCCAGCTCAGCTGCAACCAGTGTAAATCTCCCTGGCAAATCTAAGAGGTGGTGAAAAATTCCTACCCAACTCCAATAGGCAACTGATTTAAGCCTAAACTGAAAACAGGGCAGTAGGGTGGGCCGAGCACAGCATGCTGTCCGTTGGGTCAATGGATGGTGCTAGACTTTATACGTCTACCCCATGCCAGAACATAGAGTTTCCCAAAATTGGTGTCCATTGCCTTCCTCCTGCCTTGGGAGCAAATCAGCTCCCATCCACCAGCAGAGTCTGATAAGTAAGTAGCCTCATTGTGGGACAGCAGTAAGAGGTGACCAACAGAGATCCCTTCTGCAAACTTTGTGTTATTTCAGATTCAGGTAGTTAAGGAATTTAAGCCCTGCCAAAGAAGATTTAGCAGCAGTATTATTTCTTTTTGTTTTACTATTTGTTTGGCTCAGAGGTTATGTCAAAGCCACAGAAAATTAGTGTTTCCACATAATAAGAATATGTAACATCCCATAATACCATTTCATTTTTTTTCAGCCTTTTAGGCAGAAGATTCTTAAACATTTTATCTTGGTTGTAGGGAAAGACCCAATATGAGATGGATTGACTCAATAAAGGAAGCCATGGCCTTTAGTTTGCAAGATTTGCGCAATACTGTTAACAATAGGACATTTTGTAGGTCATTAATTCATAGTAGGTCCACAGGGCACAGCAGAGTTCATGCCAGTCACCCCTTAAACTCCTGTTGCCTCATTTCCCTGCCTCATTTCCCACTTGGGGATGCTCTCAAAAGAGACCATGCTGAAAGGCTGGTATGGGACTGCCAGAATCCCTGCCACATCACCCCTCCCTGTGGCATTGGAGTCAGCACTCCTCGTTCACTTTCCTGGAGGTATGCCCCACTGCATGTCATGAGACATACTGCTGGGTACAGCTGTCTGAGGTTGCCTCATATACACATGGAACTAGCCTTGGCTGTAGAAGCCTATTTTTTTGAGACAGAACCCAGGGTGCATGTGAAGTGTAAGGAAGAGGTGAGTGCATATTCCTGGGCTAATCCCCACCCCTGCTCTCCTGTTTGTATGTAGTTGCTCCTTCAGTGCGTGTCTCCAGAGATGGAGTACCCATATAGTTACTGAAATGAGACCTTTTACTCATGCAGCCATGAGATTTTCTCCCTCAGCCCTGCAATTGCTAAATGCCTCCTCTGTGGTGCTCTGTGTCCCCTCTGTGCATTTCCCACCACCAGGGTGAAATGCTGTGCACCCTAAGGGTGTAGGTCAGAGACAAAGCCCCATGCTGCTCAATGCTCACTCTATCATCTGAGCTATGAGGCATCCTGACTCATGTTTATTTAGCAGGATTGTTGTGATTGGTGTAGTGGAGAGACTCTGGAAGCTGCTGGGGAGGGGTATGATTGACTGTAGCCATAGTCAGCATCTTGTACTTTCCTTTCTTTTTATACCCTTAGAAGCACATTGATTCACAGATCTGGACCTTCAAAACATCTTTCTTTCTTTCTTTCTTTCTTTCTTTCTTTCTTTCTTTCTTTCTTTCTTTCTTTCTTTCTTTCTTTCTTTCTTTCTTTCTTTCTTTCATGACTTAATATAGTTATCCATCATAATCTAAAAAAATCTGTATTCCAGCAGGGCATGGGAGGGTGTATCAATCCTATTATGGCCACAAGGGCAAATTCTGTCAGTGTATAACCTATTCAAAAATCTCCCCTGAAAAACCATTGTTGGTGTGATGTGCAGTCTTGCAAACAAAAAAGCTCTGCAATCACATGAGATGGTAAAATAGTGTAGGCTTTTTTTTTTTTAAGGTTTTGAATAAGAAAGACAAAAAATAGGGGTGAGCAAACTTTGGGCTCTCAGAATCAAACTACCATGGTCAATTTCCAGGACTCACTTTTTGATCTGAGCAAATGCTCTAGTTTTGCCAATCTCAGAAATATTATCTATCGACATTCCAACTGTCACCAGTTTCTAATCCAAGGCTTTCATCCAAATTGATTTGTGGGCATCCCAATTTAAAGTGGCTAACAAACCATCTTTAGCACAGAGTTGTTTTAATCTCAATTTGAAGGCATATAGCCATGCTCTTGCTTCCAAGGATATCTGTCCAAATTATGCCTACAATATGACATTTGACGCACAGCAGGGAAAATTCAATATTTTCTTTAAGAATTGGGCTAGTGGTTGATCTATACTCCCCCCCCCTTAATGTGTAAGGACCTATTTGTCAGTCTTGCACATGTTTTTGCTAAATTGTTCTAAATGGGGGGGTGGTCCCAAGATAGTTCCGCTGAAAATAAAATTCCAAATAGGAGAAGGCCTTGACTTGTTCAATATTGGATTGTTGATAGACCATTGAGATGCTTTGGTGTAGTGGTTAAGTGTGCAGACTCTTTTCTGGGAGAACTGGGTTTGATTCCCCACTCCTCCACTTGCACCTGCTGGAATGGCCTTGGGTCAACCATAGCTCTCATAGGAGTTGTTTTTGAAAGGGCAGCTGCTGCAAGAGCTCTCTCAGCCCCACCCTCCCCATAGGGTGTTGTGGGGGGGAAGGTAAAGGATATTGTGACCACTATTTATTTATTTATTTATATTTCAACTTATATCCCGCCCTTCCCACCAAAGCGGCTCAGGGCGGCTCACAACACACAAACTTACATAAGTTTATCTTAAAAACATTTACATAATAAGGATTAAAACAGTACATTAATAAAACATAAAAACCAGCGGTCTGTTAAATGCATTCTAATTCCATCCAGAAATTCTCAGTGTCAGTTAGTTGTTGTAGGCCAGCCGGAAGAGGACTGTCTTACAGGCCCTGCGGAACTGCCCTAGGTCCCGCAGGGCCCTCAGCTCTTCCGGCAGCTGGTTCCACCAGTAAGGCGCTGTTACCGAGAAGGCCCGATCCCTGGTGGATTTTAGACGGCCCTCCTTTGGCCCGGGGATTAATAGCAGATTTTGTGAGCCCGATCGTAGTACTCTCTGGGGAACGTGTGGGGAGAGACGGTCCCTAAGGTAGGCAGGTCCTAGGCCATATAGGGCTTTAAAGGTAATGACCAACACCTTGTACCGGACTCGGAATGTTATTGGCAGCCAGTGCAGATCCCGAAGCCCCGACCGAATGTGCTCCCATCTTGGGAGCCCTAGTAGCAGCCGTGCAGCGGCATTCTGCACTAACTGCAGTTTCCGGGTTCGGCACAGGGGTAGCCCCATGTAGAGGGCATTACAGTAGTCCAACCTCGAGGTGACCGTGGCATGAATCACCGTTGCTAGGTCGTCGTGCTCCAGGAAAGGGGCCAACTGCCTCGCCCGCCTAAGATGAAAAAATGCAGACTTGGCAGTGGCTGCTATCTGAGCCTCCATTGTCAATGAAGGCTCCAATAGTACCCCCAGACTTTTGACCCTGTGCGCCGCTGTCAACAGCGCCCCGTCAAAAACTGGCAGGGAGATTTCCCTTCCCGGGCCACAATGACCCAAGCAAAGGACCTCTGTCTTCGCCGGATTCAGCTTCAGCCCGCTCAGCCTAAGCCACTTAGCCACTGCCTGTAACGCCCGGTCCAGATTTTCTGGGGCGCAGGCAGGCCGGCCATTCATAAGTAGATAGAGCTGGGTGTCATCAGCATACTGATGACAACCCAACCCATACCTTCGGGCAATCTGGGCAAGGGGGCGCATATAGATGTTAAATAACATCAGGGAAAGTACCGCCCCTTGAGGCACTCCGCAATCAAGCGTGTGTCTCTGGGACAGTTCATCCCCAATCGCCACCCTTTGTCCCCGACCGTCGAGGAAAGAGGAAAGCCATTGCAAGGCCAACCCCTGAATCCCCGCATCGGCAAGACGGCAGGCCAGCAACCGATGGTCGACCGTATTGAACGCTGCCGATAGGTCTAACAGCATCAGCACCGCCGAGCCACCTTGATCCAGATGCCGCTGAAGGTGATCCACCAGGGCGACCAGCACTGTCTCCGTCCCATGGCCCGGGCGAAAGCCAGACTGGCAGGGGGCAAGGACAGAAGCGTCCTCCAGGAAACTCTGTAGCTGCAACGCCACTGCCCTCTCAATAAGTTTGCCCAAAAAGGGCAAATTTGAGACCGGTCGGTAATGTGCCAATTCGGCTGGGTCTAACGTTGTTTTTTTCAAGAGGGGACGGACCACCGCCTCTTTAAGCGCTGATGGAAAATGCCCCTCCAGTAGGGATCTATGAGACTCAGAGTATGGGTTGGGATATAAATCCAATTTCTTCTTCTTCTTCTTCTTCTTCTGGAGCCAACTCATTCCTGCCATGCCAACTCCTTCCTCACCAACACAGAGGGTTGTGCTGATAGAGTTTTGGTGTGGGTCCACATGAAGTTGTCAGGCTGGCTGCTGGCCATGGTTCAACACCAGTAGGATGCTACAACAGTGTTATCTTTGAGCTATACCATCATAGGGAACAGTGTTGTTTGCTGAACAGTCCCCTGCTCCAATATTGCACTTTTAGTCATGTTTACTCAGGAGACCCACTTAGTTCAATGGGGCATACTGCCAGGGAAATGCATGCAGGAATGCAAAATTCTGATGTATTATAGCAATGCTTCTGGACCATGTTAAGTGAGTTCAGATTCAAGTCTGTTTATGTATGTTCATTTAGCTGATACAGCCATTTCAAAAACCTTTGGGCTACTTTGATCACACAGGAATACATCAACATTTCACGAGAAGGTAGTAATTTGTCATTTCACACTAAAATTATAAAAGCTACACTTTAAAAAAAGGTCTTAAAAGTGTGACAAAATGAAGGAACAACTCAGAGGAGGGAGTGTCACTGTGGGTTATAATGGATGAAGCAGCATATATTAACTGTGAAGAATGATGAAGATAAAAGTGGAAAGAGTGATCAGTGGTATAAATAACTAGGCTAAATATTCAGTTTATGATGAAATCTACTACTGCAGAATTAAGAGCCTAGAATGTTCTGGAACAAGCGGGAGCTGTACAAAAGAGACGGTCTCCACTTGTCCCCGGATGGAACCAGGCTGCTGGCACTTAAAATCAAAAAGGTGGCAGAGCAGTTTTTAAACTAAATCTTGGGGGAAAGCCGACAGGAGATGAAATGTCTCTGGTTCGGGAGGACTCGTCTCAAAGAGATGAAGGGTTAGCTGCTATTTTTCTACCGGGTAAAAGACCAGAGTTGTCCACTGTGAAGGTGACAAACAATATGGACTGTCTGCCAGAGTCTCGAGGTGGCAGGAGGAAGGTGGCGGGCCTAGCTCGCCTGGGAAATTATAGATGTTTGTATGCAAATGCTAGAAGTGTTCGAAGTAAAATTGGTGAATTGGAATGTTTAGTGTTGGGAGAAAACATAGACATTGTGGGAATTTCAGAAACTTGGTGGAATGAGGAGAATCAGTGGAACACGGTGATTCCTGGATATAAGCTATATCGGAAGGATAGGGAGGGAAGGGTTGGAGGTGGGGTGGCTCTGTATGTCAGAGAGGATATACAGTACAGTAAGACTGAGGTCAGAGAATTAGATTCACTTTTAGAAATGCTTTGGGTTGAAATAGAGGGCCCAAAAGGAAATTTAACTATGGGAGTTTGTTATCGCCCACCAAATCAAAAGAGAGAGGACGATTATAATATGATGGAAGGCTTAAAGATAGCGGCTAAACGTAAAAACTGTGTCGTAATAGGTGATTTTAACTACCCGCAGATTGATTGGGTCAATATGTGTTCTGGTCGAGAGAAAGAGATTGAGTTTCTTGATGCTCTCAATGACTGTGCTATGGAGCAGATGGTCTCAGAACCTACCAGGGGTGGGGTGATCCTGGATTTGGTCCTAAGTAATGCCCAAGACTTGGTGAGAGATGTAAAAGTGATTGCGCCGCTTGGGAGCAGTGACCATAATGTTATTGATTTCACCATTTGTATAAATAGGGAGTTGTCTAAAGACCGCCACAACCACGTTTAACTTTAAAAGGGGTAAATACACTGAGATGAGGAGGCATGTGAGGAGGAAACTGAAAGGAAAGGTACATACGGTCAAAATCCTTGAGGAAGCTTGGACGCTATTTAAAACTATAATCCTAGAAGCTCAGATAAAATACATACCACAAGTTAGGAAAGGCACAAACAGGCATAAGAAAAGGCCTGCATGGTTAACAAACAAAGTAATGGAAGCTGTAAAAGGTAAGAAGGACTCCTTTAAGCGGTGGAAAACCAGTCCAAGTGAGATTAGTAAAAGGGAACACAGGCTGTGGCAAATCAAATGCAAGACTGTGATCAGGCAGGCAAAAAGGGACTATGAGGAGCATATTGCAAAAAACATAAAGACCAACAATAAAAATTTCTTCAAATATATTAGAAGTAGGAAACCAGCCAGGGAGGCAGTGGGGCCCTTGGATGACCATGGGGGTAAAAGGATTACTGAAGGAGGATAGGGAAATGGCTGAGAAGCTAAATGAATTTTTTGCCTCCATCTTCACTGTGGAAGACGAGAACTTTTTGCCCGCCCCAGAACCACTAATTTTGGAAGGGGTGTTGAAAGACCTGAATCAGATTGAGGTGACAAAAGAGGAGGTCCTACAACTGATAGACAAATTAAAAACTAATAAGTCACCGGGTCCGGATGGCATACATCCGAGAGTTCTGAAAGAACTCAAAGTTGAACTTGTGGAGCTTCTAACAAAAATCTGTAATCTTTCATTGAAATCTGCCTCCGTTCCTGAGGACTGGAAGGTAGCAAATGTCACCCCCATCTTTAAAAAGGGTTCCAGAGGAGATCCGGGAAATTACAGGCCAGTCAGTCTGACTTCAATACCGGGAAAGTTGGTAGAAACCATTATCAAGGACAGAATGAGTAGGCACATTGATGAACACGGGTTATTGAGGAAGACTCAGCATGGGTTCTGCAAGGGAAGATCTTGCCTCACTAACCTGTTACATTTCTTTGAGGGGGTGAACAAACATGTGGACAAAGGCGACCCGATAGATGTTGTTTACCTTGACTTCCAGAAAGCTTTTGATAAAGTTCCTCATCAAAGGCTCCTTAGAAAACTTGAGAGTCATGGAGTAAAAGGACAGGTCCTCTTGTGGATCAAAAACTGGCTTAGTAATAGGAAGCAGAGAGTCAGTATAAATGGGCAGTCTTCGCAGTGGAGGACGGTAAGCAGTGGGGTGCCGCAGGGCTCGGTACTGGGTCCCATGCTCTTTAACTTGTTCATAAATGATTTAGAGTTGGGAGTGAGCAGTGAAGTGGCCAAGTTTGCGGATGACACTAAATTGTTCAGGGTGGTGAGAACCAGAGAGGATTGTGAGGAACTCCAAAGGGATCTGTTGAGGCTGGGTGAGTGGGCGTCAACGTGGCAGATGCGGTTCAATGTGGCCAAGTGCAAAGTAATGCACATTGGGGCCAAGAATCCCAGCTACAAATACAAGTTGATGGGGTGTGAACTGGCAGAGACTGACCAAGAGAGAGATCTTGGGGTCGTGGTAGATAACTCACTGAAAATGTCAAGACAGTGTGCGTCTGCAATAAAAAAGGCCAACGCCATGCTGGGAATTATTAGGAAGGGAATTGAAAACAAATCAGCCAGTATCATAATGCCCCTGTATAAATCGATGGTGCGGTCTCATTTGGAGTACTGTGTGCAGTTCTGGTCGCCGCGCCTCAAAAAGGATATTATAGCATTGGAGAAAGTCCAGAGAAGGGCAACTAGAATGATTAAAGGGCTGGAGCACTTTCCCTATGAAGAAAGGTTGAAACGCTTGGGACTCTTTAGCTTGGAGAAACGTCGACTGCGGGGTGACATGATAGAGGTTTACAAGATAATGCATGGGATGGAGAAAGTAGAGAAAGAAGTACTTTTCTCCCTTTCTCACAATACAAGAACTCGTGGGCATTCGATGAAATTGCTGAGCAGAAAGGTTAAAATGGATAAAAGGAAGTACTTCTTCACCCAAAGGGTGATTAACATGTGGAATTCACTGCCACAGGAGGTGGTGGCGGCCACAAGTATAGCCACCTTCAAGAGGGGTTTAGATAAAAATATGGAGCACAGGTCCATCAGTGGCTATTAGCCACAGTGTATGTGTGTATATAAAATTTTTTGCCACTGTGTGACACAGAGTGTTGGACTTGATGGGCCGTTGGCCTGATCCAACATGGCTTCTCTTATGTTCTTATGTTCTTATGTAATGTTAAATGAATCCAAAACAAAGGGACCTATATTTAAATAAATGAATATAGAGCATAAGTATAAATTAGTTATATAAAAATACATATATTTAATACAAAATATTTTTAAAGAACAATTCCAGGCCCTAATAAAGCCTTAATTTAGATTAAAATCATTCAGTACTCTCAAAGACCTTATGCAACCCTAACCAAGTGTATTTTGGCGTTATGGCCTTCTTCAGTGGTCTAATACTGCAGGCATGCACACAAGCTTGTGTGCAGGATCGTTTGCAGACTTAAATCTGTAGACAGCTTGAAATAAAGTAGAATAAATGGCTGGCAAGTAGCTAGAGATTCATGCACTTTTCAATTTAAGTTCTCAGAGCAAAGAGCCACCAGTGTAAGTTAGATTTATAAACAGAGAAATGCCCAAACTGCACTAACATTTTCTTTTTAAAACAAAAACAAACCCTGAGGTTGAAAATTCTGAAAATCAAAAGTATTTAGATGAATATAATTCCATCTGAAGACATAAAGAAAAAAGTTGGTTTATTTTACTAAATGACCTCAAGGGAACTGATGGTCCAATGACATGGAAAAGAGGCATTCACTGCCATTGAGCTAGAGATTGATTTGCCCCAGTCCCTTTTCAAATGAAGCTTAATGCCGGATTGGTTGTAAACTGAAAACAGTCATCCAGTGGGAAGGCAGAAAGAAAAGGCTATATATTGTTGCATCTGAGTTGCCAATCCCCAGATGGGGCCAGGGAATCCCCCAGGTTGGAGGTCATTCCCCCCACTTCAGGGCCATCAGCAAGCGGGGAAGGGGAGAGGGAAATGTCTGCTGGGCATTATAGTCTATGAAGACAGATTCCCATAGGGTATAATGGAGAATTGATCTATGGATATCTGGAGCTCTGGGAGTGCCTTTTTTTTTAGGTAGAGGCACCAAGTTTTCAGCATAGCATCCAGTGTCTCTCTTTAAAGCACCCTCTATGTTTCAAAAAGGTTGGACCATGGGGTCCAATTCTATGAGCCCCAAAGAAGGTGCCCTTATCCATTATTTCCAAATGGAGAGAAGGCAGAACTCCCTTCAGAGTTCAATCATGCTTGTCACACCCTTGCTTCTGGCTCCACCTCCAAAGTCCCCAGATATTTCTTGAGTCAGACCTGGCAACCCTACTCCTGACCCAGATTTTTGCTGCTCACTTCTGACCCACTCATTTTATCTGGAATATCAAGGGATTAGCTAGTAAATTGTCATCTGGGGCCAAGCAGGAATTTAGGGGTTTTCCCCCAGATTGACAGTTGGGTGGAACCTTTTGTCTCTGTTTTGTGATGTCCAGGATGTGTTTTAAAAAGAGGGGGGAAAGCTTAAACTAGGCCTGGTCCTTTGACTGTTTAGGCCATAACAAATTTGGCAGGGATAGGACAGGTTGTTCATGGTAAGGCTGAGCACTCTGAGCCATCAGGCATGATGGAGGGCATGTCCTAGACTGATTGGAGCTTGTGAAGGAGCACCTTCGGTGCAGCTGAGCAACATCTCACCAAACCTGGTAGTGACTTTACAGCACATCAGGTAAGGGGGCTTGGCCTGGGCACCTCTCAGCACATTATGTGTAGGCAAGGACAAACAAGGCTGGCAGTAGCCAGGGACTCCGTTTGGAGCCAGGGTGTAAGCCAAATTGCCCTCAAAAGAGGTTGAGGAATTAATAGGTGGGCAACTATGGCTCAGAGCGATCAAGAATCTATGTATACAGGATTCTACTTCCAGAAATTCTTACTAAATTGACTAAGGACACTAATTAAGTAAATTATGTTTTTAATTACAGAACACTATAAAACACACATACAAGGTAATGGATACATACAGCACACAAGCAGGCCTAAGAAAACAGAGAGAAATATATATAGGTAACACAAGGATGGGCAAACAGGGTGATAATTACCAATTGTAGTCTTCAAGGAAGGCTCCAATGGCGACGAATGAGGGAGATGGGGGGAAGGACCCTCAACTGATCAGGTATCGGGCTCGTATTTAAACAGCAGGATAGGGGTACTGTCAGATGCACACCTGGGAGACCTTGGGTCAGAGGTTATAAGGACTACCTTGAACCCTTAGGGGGAGGAGGTCCAGGGGCTTATGACACGTGGTCAGATGGGGCATGATGCTGTACCACATGGTACATTACCTCAGAGAAATGGAAGGTTCCAAAGTGACAGTTTGGGCAAGGCATGGGTGGATGCATGAACGGAGGTGATTAAAACAAGCTATACAAACTTATCTGAAAGTGACAATAGAGAGTCAAATTGCTACCTAAGGTGTCACCCGATCTACACAATAGCTCTAGCTCTGACTGAAGCGTTTCTTCCTCTTCTTCCTCTTCTGCTGGCACCCTTCTTTGTCGAGAGTTCCGTTTGACAAAAGCTTCGGCAGTCTGGCAGGATCCACGCCTAAGATAAGCTTGATTATCTTATGCAGATGTTAGCCTTTGGTTCATGGAAACATGTTGGAAGGCGCTTTACTGGACAGCTCATTGCGGTGCGGCTTCTTCCATTGCAACAACCGAGGCTGTGCACGCACAGAGCGGCTCGAAGCTCATCTGCACTTGTGGCTAACACATATCCAGAGATGTAGATTGTTGCTGTAAAGCTGAGGCTTTTGCTATCCATATAAGTCTCTCAGAAAATAGTGGACAACGTCCATTTCTTAGAGCAGATGCATGTGAGTTGAAACTCCAGGCACTCTGGCAACCAAACTGGTGATCATAATGTCCACAAAGAAATAGGGGGGCTCTTGCTCACAAGGGTGGATTCACCAGAGAAAGCAGCCACTAATTAAATATTAGCATAATTAATAGATTATGTAGATCAGCTGTTTTAAATAAACTAGTTAAACCCTCTATGGTCTCGTGTCTTAATCTGGAGTACTGGAGCAATGATTCATGCTGCTCTGTTTATTCTCTCTATATAATCCATTTCCACTTTTCCTTTTATAATATTCCATTCAACATAGTCTGTCCACTGATGAAAGATCTCTTGAAACTTGCACATCTGTCCTTGGAGGGCCTTTGAAGATCAGTCCATTTGTCATAAATGATGTTTTTTGTTTTATTTTACCATTTTTATCTCATCTCCCCATAGGTTTAGTAACCGTCATGACTCCAGCATGGAGAACAAAGTTGCATAGCTGTTGCTGTTGGTTTCTGAGAATAAACTGCCTGGATATAGGGGTGTGCAAAAATAAAAAAAATTCGAAATTAATAGGATTCAGAAATATACGGGGCCAAAATATTCAGAATACCATATATTTTCAAATACCGGTATTCGGAATAGCCACATATACTGGAGATGTATGGCTATTTCCGAACATACGGCCCCATTATACCCTATGAGCCATTGAAATCAATGGCAAAATAGGGTATAACGGAAACTGCCTGGAGGGGAGGGGGTTTGAAGGAGAACCCCCAAATTTGCAGGGGACTCTCCCCTACGACCCCCCCCCCAGTCCCAAAAAGATTGGGCCAGGGGTTCCCATTCCAGGGGCACTCAAAGAGGGTGCCCCTATCCCACCATTATACACTATGGGCCATTGAACTCAATGGCAACATAGGGCATAATCAGAGGCTACTGGGTGGCAGGGGGTTTGAGGGAGAGCCCCCCAAACCCAAGGGAATCCACAGGGGACTCTCCCCTACAAAACCACCAAGTCCCAAAAAGATTAGGCCAAGGGATCCCTGTCTTTGGCTCCCCAAAAGGCCCATTGTCACCAATGCTGGGGAAAGCCCAATTAGCCACTTCCTCCACTATAATTGCTGTGGGGAAAGTGTTTCTGGCCAGAGGGGGGTTTGAGGGAAAGGTAATTAAAAGGCCCCAAAACTGCAGGGCAGCTTCAGGGGACTCCCCCACATTCAGCCACCCTGGCCCAAAAACACTGCACCCATCTGTGGGCACCCCCAAAGGGAATACTGTTCCCAATGGTGAGAAAAAAAAAACAATAAGAGCCACTTTCCCCACTGTAATTATCATGGGAAATTATCTGGCCTAGTTGAATTTTGAAAGAAGATAAAGCCTAAGCTGGATTAATATTTTTTTTAATTTCAAAAAACACAATCCCTAATAACACCCTTATTAGTGGGGCAGCCTATTTAATGGCCCTAGCCAAACCGAAAGCACCCTCAGATTCCAAAAATAGCTCTATAAAAACATGAAAGTGACCCACCCCACACAGTCCACACACCAACCCCCTTACACCAACCAGAGGTAATTAAAAAAAAAACAAAACGTGACAGAAAGAAACTTAACTTTTTAACCCCCCCCCCAAAAAAAAACCAGAACCAGGAAAAGAGACAACAGGACAGTGTAGCAGGAAGAGCCCGCTCTATCTATCAAGGCAGGTGTCCGTAACAAAGGAGGCTTGAGGCAGGATCAGGAAAAACAGCTAGGATTTATTTGATACACACGTGCGGTCTCAGACCAAAGATGGGCGTCTGAGCAAAGATCATATGCCCAAGCTGCCCCTATATAGCAGCACACATTTGCATTAAAAGCAGCTTACAACAGAACTATGCTGACATACAAAATTACCACATCTCACACCAAGAGGTTCTGATTCTGCTTGCCGTCCTTTAGCTCCTCTTGGTGTGTAGCCCTAACCACAATCCATCTTTTGCCTAACAAAAGTCATTTACATCAACACTGTTTTTGCACATTCAGGACTATTCTGCATTTAGCCTCTTCCAACTCAACCTGACCCCCCCCCCCAAGCCGCAGCGTTTTTAGCATAACATTTCATGGTAAGGTCACATGAGAGGCCTGCAATGCCCTCCATCAGCTAAGCAAGTCTAGGCATGTCTTATTAGGCTCAGTTCTATTGATTCTTATATCCTAATACATTCTTTTCCCATAAAATCTATATTCTTTCTACCTATGCCTTCTTCAACAGGATGCAAAACCAACAGCAACAGATCCAAACAAATCCAACTGAAAAAGGCCAACAAACTCAACTGTTAAAAAACAGAACATTTTAACAATAAAAAACCTCAGGCCAAATCAGTCAACACCCCCCCCCCCCAAAAAAAAAAACCAGAACCAGGAAAATGGACAACAGGACAGGATGCAAAACCAACAGCAACAGATCCAAACAAATCCAACTGAGAAAAACCCAACAAACTCAACTGTTAAAAAACTGATTTTTTTAACAATAAAAATTAGGCCAAACAGCCCCCCCAAAGAACCAGAACCAGAAGAGAAAAGGAACAACAGCAGCACAACACAGCAGCAACAAATCAAACACAGAATCCTTTTAAAACAGTAAAAAAAACTTGACTTTTAACAATACAGGAACTTAACCAACCCCTCCCCCCCCAAAAAAAAACCTTCACCCTAACCCCAAAGTAAGATATAGGCATATTGGCAACCCCCTCACCCCCCTAACCCTAACCCCAAATAAATTACCCACCCACCCAAATCTGGATAAGTAAAGGGACTCTGAGTCTTAAAAAGTTCTTTCACTTTTATCCTAACTAAAATAAAAACAAGAACCCCAAGACTGTCTTACCTTAGATGTCTTCTCCAGGCAGGTCAGGCAAGGCTGAGAGAGAGCAGCAGCAGCCGAGGTCAAGGGCCAGTGCAGCACAGTCTCTCTCTCACACCAACACAGTAGCAATGGAATGGAGTCCAGCTAGGCAGACTCCTTAAAAAGATTCTCTGGTTCTACACAAAGTTTCAAAAAATACCACTGCTCTGTGATTGGCCAGAGAACAGTGTTTACTTGGATACCCAAGTAAACAAAAGAACAACAATGTTGCTGATGGCTAGGGGATTAGCCAAGCCATCAGCTGCACAACAGCCCTGCAAAGCATGCATTTTGCAAATGCATGCTTTGGATTGGCTGCTGGGGCTCTTCTCCCCCTCCCCCTCCTTCCCTGATCCCAGGGAGACTATGGGAGAGGCGGGAAAAGGCTTCCAAAGGCGGGAAAAGAGGCAAGCAGCTTCCCTGAGGCTGCAAAAGCTCCTTTCCCGCCTTTTACATTGAGTTCCATATACTTCTGAATATTGGATTCGGAAGTATACGGCGCCGTATACTTCCGAATCGGGGTATTCGGCGGTCTGTTTGGTTCGGCTGGATATCTGGGTGATATATTACTGGTGCATTAACAGAGGCAGGATATGGCCAGAGCAGTGTTATGTGCCAGCTTCACTCTAGGATTTTACTTGTCCTCTTTTTTTTGTCTGAAGGAAGTAGAATTATTTTTCTTTTTATTTCTAGATAGACATTTTCTGGATTATTAATTTCTGCTAATATTTGTACTTATTTATGGTAATTTATACATAGTAGTTAAAATGTTTTTGATCTTATGCAATTGGGCAATTTGATCTTGTTTGCAACTGTCCTTGCAGTCTGTATAATTAAGTAAGGGATTCCCCCACCCAATTTTCATTGGTTTACCTCAGGACATACTTTTCTGCCCTAATTGTGCGGACATATATTTTCTTCTGGTTCACATCTAGCAAGTGGTAGATTTGCTGATTTGTGAAGCAAATTCTAGTTTATACTTTATATTTCCACTTTTCCAAACTAACATATTAAATTTCAGGGCTTTTTTTTCTAGGGGAACGTGAGTTCTGCAACCTCTTAATGGGAACAAAATTCTCAAAAAAATGTTTAGACGTTCATGAGGGGTACCCATGTGTTTCTCCTTCATTTTCCTCTTGAGAGTTCCAGCTCCTCTTTTTCCAGTAGGATTGCCAGGTCTGATTCAAGAAATATCTGAGGACCTTGAGGGTGGAGCCAGGAGCAAGGGTGTGACAAGCATGATTGAACTCCAAAGGGAGTTCTGGCAGCCACATTTAAAGTGACTGCATGCCTTCCCTCCATTTGGAAATAATGGATAGGGTCACCTTTTCCAGAATCATAGAGTTGGACCCCCTGGTCCAATCTTCTTGAAACTTGGGGGGTGTTTTTGAGGAGAGGCGCTAGATGCTATGCTGAAAATTTGGTACCTCTCCTCAAAAAAAGTATCCCCCCAGAGCCCCAGATACCCACAGATCAATTTTCCATTATACCCTATGGAAATTGGTCTCCACAGGGAATAAAGGAGTGCCCAGCAGACATTTCTCCCCCCCACACACACACTTTCTGATGACCGTGAAGCAGGGAGAGGTCCTCAAAACTGGGGAATCCCCTGCCCTGAACTGGAGATTAAAAAGGTAAAGGTAGTCCCCTGTGCAAGCACCAGTCATTTCTGACTCTGGGGTGACAGCTTCCTTTGTCCAGTTCTCTGGATCCCATGGGAGAAATACAAAGAAAGCACCTTTAAGACCAATGAGTACTAATATTTTAAACATGTTTTAAGTTTTTTAAACAATATATTTGTTTTTGTGTCCTTTATAAAGTTTATATCTCTGCTACCTAATCTTAAATAGGTACACACATGACCCAGCCTGACATGGCTTGGCCCAACCCAACATGGCCCGGCACAACAAAGTTTCATTTATGTCAGATCCAGCCTTCACAACAAATCAGTTTGACACCCTTGCTCTAGAAAAGAATATTTTAAGAAAAAGGAAATGTCTGCCCAACAGAAATTGTGGGATATACTGGTGGTTTGACGCTTTAGGTTGGATAAGACAGAGAGTGAAGAGTGATAACTTAAATGCAGCACTGCATTTTTTTGGTAAATATGAGAATGTCAGTATAAACCACAATTCCAGCTTGAATTATCCCCCCCACTCCTCTATAAAATGTAACGCCATTTAGCCATGTAAGTCTGCAATGCCTTGATGTCCCTGCTCCAAATTATGGACTGGTGGGGCCAGAAAAAGCACAGTGTAATGATACACAGGGATCCTACATTTCACAGGGCAGAGGAGTAAGAAGAATGTCATTTCCAGCAGCTATTTTGTGTCAAACACATGTATTATAACATAATTAACAAGTCAGATGTTTACTGTTATGCTCTTCTTGAGTGGGTTTTTGATTGATTTTGCTATTGAAATTAGAACTGAGAAATGGATGGAAGCTGGAAAGAAGAAATCCATTTTACTGTTTAATATATATGTAACATAGGGATGCCAGCCTCCAGGTGGGATGTGAGGATCCCACAAAATTACAGCTCATCTCCAGAATACAGAGATAAGCTCCCCTGGAGAAAATGGGTGCTGTGGGGAGTAGACTCTATTGCCTTGTACCTTACTGAGATCTCTGTCCTCCCAAGGCTCTACCCCCAAATCTCCAGGAGTTTTCCTGCCTGGATCTAGCAACCTTACTGTCAGCTGTGGGACTATCTTCAATTAAAGTAGACCTCCACTGTTGTCAGAAGGTTGACTTTATTGATGGATAGTCAATCAAAATACTGTGTCAGATCTGGCTCATCTGAGGGGTGGCCAGAGTTTTATATCTTCTCTAGGGCCGTTATGCAGCCTGCCAAATTCTACAGTGCAAAAGCCCAGGCAAAACAATACAAATTGGTTCACACCCCCTCCCAGACAATAAGCGCTTTGAGCTAGCTCTGGGATGAGATAAGACAACCTTGAGGAGGCAGTTCCAAGGGGAGAAACGAATACTTATAACTGCTACACAGACAGAGCAAAGCAGGCACAGTCCACACTCCCCATATTCCCAAAACAAAGAAGGAAGTCAATATGCAGTAACTCAAAAATGGCAAGGGCATTTGACAGTTACCCCCCATTCCTCCCTGTGGCCCATGGGGATCTGGCAACCCTAGGTACAGCTAAATATCAAGTGTGTGTGTGTGTGTGTGTATATATATATTCTGGAAAATTAATCTGCACAGTTAAAATCTTATGAGCTAAACATGCACTTTCAAAGATGCTGTCTACCGGTTTTCAAATACTGCAGGGATATAACAAAGCCAATATTATAACTCTACCCTAAAAGAACAATAATATAGGTCACAGTTGGTTCAGTGTAATCAAATTTTAAGTGTCTGTCCACTTTGAAAGAATCAAATAAATCTATCACTACAGTTGTCCTTCAAGTTGTACCTCTTTTCATTCAAGACAATGTTACTGTTTGTGTAGGATTTATGCACCAGAGTTACTAAACAGAACACTGCAGCCCCATTCCCTAGTATTTCAGCTGTCTGGCTGCAGGAAGTTGGCAGTAAACAACATAGGCCAGATCATTCCTTCCTCTATCTATGCCTTGTTTTAAAAGGTGAAAAGTGCAATGACTGGAACAGAATTTACCTCCCCTTTTCTCTAACAAGTTTTGCAGACAGTTTAACATTTCTTTGCTCTCTTACTTTTCCTAACATTTTTTTTCTTTTTTCCCCCCTTCCTGCTTCCCTTTGCTTTTCACTATCCTGTTTGCAGTTGTACTTATCCTCCATCCTTTACTTTTCTCAAGCATCTTTGACTACGATTCTGCAGCCAGGGACTCTGGCCTATATATCCTGTGAGTGCTAGATTAATTCCTCTGAGAAGAGGAATAGTAAATAACAGTTGCAGCAGTGGCAGATGTAGTAGTACTACTACTAGTAGTAATAGTACATTTGTATCCAGTTTGAAGGCCTTTGGATGTATTCTTAAAGTGATAAAAGATATGCTTTAATTTTCCATGTCATGCAACTGATCTAGATTTTCCTGGGTAGAAGCTACCAGAGGCAGGGGAGAAGGGAAAACTAAAGGCAAGGGAAAAGATAACTGGCAGGTGGGAAGGAGAGAAGTCAGGAAAAGGAGAGAAGCTATGGGGCTTTTAGGAAATGAGAAGAAGAAATAGTTGGGGGGGGATGAGACGCCCCGTGCAAGTTCTTGCAGGTCCCCTGCTTGTTAATTTTCCATTTTACAGTTCTTACCTTTTATGCACAATCACTGCTAACTGTCTTGTGAGAGCCTTTCTGCAAGTTCTGCTCTCATCATTCAAAATACATAGCTATTTGTTATTATAACCCTGGTCAGATGTAGTCTATAGAAATAGTACAGTCTTTATACCTTGACTTTTTAAACTCTTCTGGTCCTCAAGGTGGCTTATAGAAAATAATGTAACTCTTACCACATAATCAAAACTTCCCCAAAGTGATAGTAATCCAGCCGGCAAATACTATATTCACAGCATCAGACTTACATTACATCACATACTACACAAGCTTACATGAGCCTAGAAGTTTGTTGATGCAGAGTAATCTCTTTGGAGGGAGCTACAATTAGTGCCAACACTGAAAAGGCCAAATCCCATGGTTTGATCTCCATACCTACTTCTCAGCAGAGTATGTCAATAGCCCAATATTTTGCTAAAGGCAGTGCTATCTGAGTAAGAAATTCTGCTTGTGCCACTGAACAGAGCAATGCAAGCAAACAAGAGTGATAGAAGAAATAACACCAAAGTTATTACAGATTCACCAGAAATAAATTTTGCCTGTTTTAAAACACCTATTTGTCTTTACTCAATTAATCCAGACTTGCCTGTATAGGGGGAGCTCTACAGGAGTACCTCCCATACTTTTCTTTTGTTTGTATCTTGTTGCTTGTCCACACTGGCCATTCATAAACACTGTTTATTGTAGGTAATGTGACTGGGAAAGCTAGGGAAGGAGGTATTTATTTATTTCATTGTATTTTAAATGCCCTTCTCTGTCAAAGCAGAGCTCAGGGGCTGTAATAATTCATTATACAGGATTAAAAATTTTAAAATAATAAAAGCAAAATAGGTAACCTAAAAAGATGGCATTCAGAATTACAGCAGTACCACTGCCTCATGGGAAAAAGCAGGTGTTGGTGGGAGTGCCAGTAGGATGTAACCATCACTGTCCTAAATGAAATGCTTGTCTTAACATCTCTGCTTTACAAGCCCTGTAGAAATGTAACAAGTCCCACAGGGCACGGATGTTATTCAGCAATGTTCCACCAGGTTGCAGCCAGGGTGGAAAATGCCCTGGCTCTAATCTAGGACTAGTGGACGTCTCTTGGGCCAGGGACCACCAGTAGATTCTGATCTACCAAGTGCAGCGTTCTTCTGGGAGTACACCAGGAGATGTGGTCCTGAAGATATGTGGGTTCCAGGCCATTAAGTACCTTGAAGGTGAACACCAAAACTTTGAACCTGAACCAGTACTCTACAGGAAGTGATGTGAGGCAGTTGGCTAGGCTATACTGGGAAAATAGATTATGATTGAGAAACAGACTGTGAACTGTACTGAAGGCTGAGAGCAAACTTCCACTTGTTCAGGACCTGAGTGCTCAATCTTGTATTCAAAATTGCATGCAAATAACAGAGCATATTAAAATAAGTGTGCATTCTCTATCATGGATTGTTGATGCAGCAAAGGCACTTGACATTTTTTAAAAATAAGAAAAAGAAATGAAGTTCATGATAATTCTCACAGAATCAGCCTCCTGTATAAAACATTTAATGTTTAAGTGAAAAAGCCAGATATAGAAAATGGCACTTCCTTCCTTGAAGGTCAACCAGAGAACAGAAACGGTTTGGGTACCTGTAGAAACTGACTAATCTATTGTGGGATAGACTGTCTACAAGCTAAAACTTATAAGCACATGGAAAGAATTATAATGAGCAATAAGCTCTAAAACACTTGCATTTAATCATGATGGGCTGTGCTTTAAAATTTTATAAGCGCTATGTAAACATGCAATGAGCTGTGAAGGGTTAATGCCTCACAGAGCCAGAGAGCCTTGAGTGACAGGCTGCTCCAAGAGATCTGATTGGTTAGCAATAGCATCAGTTGAGCAGAGAAAGAGTTGAGGCCTGAATGCAGTCTAAATTCAGCATTGACTGAAAAGTCTAGTTCTAAATAATGTGAGTCTGACAAAGAAGGGTTTAGTGCTGATGGGGTTTGTGCTTAGCCTTGGCTGAGAACAGTTTCACACAGATGGAGAACTGGGAAGGTTAGCAGGAGGAGTAGGTAGTTAGGTGAAGATTCTCATTAAGGCCAGAAAAGAGGTGGCCAAACTGTGGCTCAGGTCGAGGAGGAACTTAATGCAGGTTTATCTCAAGTAAATGTGCTTAGAATCAGGACCTCAGTCAGCCTTTGAGTGCTGACTCATAGGCAACTATTTCCACCATGTGTGAAGCAGGGAAGGAGGGGGAAATAGGCAGGCTTACAAGTTCTTCTCCTCTACCACAGAGGTCACCCAGAGACCTAGAGAGAAGAAAGAGAGCTCAAGAGCTGAGAGAGCCACTGGAAGGAGGGATGGAATTAAAGAGGACTGCACAGAGCCTCCCCCTTAGTTTCATAGCTTTTGTAGGAGCTGTATTTACTAACCTCGGTGTCAAGGCAAAGGTGGGACAGCCATTGTTCTTAAGAAAGGAAGAAAATAGATTTAAAAGGCTGTTCCATCAGAAAAGGAGAGAAAAGCATAGGGAAAATCTTGCCTCTGAGGGAGGGAAGTGAGCTAGGTCTTCATAACATGTTACATTTCTGTTCCCACCTTCTTCCATAGCTAAGTAGTCTGCAGCTACAGGTGTGAAGGGGGTGGGGTGTTGGAGAAAATCAGTAAAAAAGCTTTCCCCATTTTTTTCCAAGAACTTCCTGAATTTTTTCAGCTAAAACAATTGTAAATTTTGAGGCGCTCTTAAATAGTTTATCTTTTGGATAAGGTATTTCAGTATATCCAGCATATTCTCAAATATATATTCTTTCTTTAAATTTGACCAATTTTGATAATACTCTAGGGCAATTCACTATTGAAGAGTTCAGTGTTTTCCATGTTATAAAACTTATCCAAATATGCTTTGTGTCATAATATGACAGTATGAGACTGTTTATAAACAGCAAATACTGCATTTTCTTTACTACAAAATTTGTTTTCTAACCCCTTTCTAATACCCTGGAGACATGATTCAGGGGAGGAGGGCACTTGGTCCAATAGCCCTGCGTCAGGAGAAGCTGTTCGGCAGAAGTGGAATTACCCCTACTAGTTCTTCCATCAGTGGAGATGAACCAACTTCCCCAGGATTGGAAAGAACTTATTGGGGAGGTGGGGAACAAAAGAAAGATCCATGATCCTTGTATCCACCAATTGTTGGATCAGACTCCTTATAGTTTCATTTCTGAGGCAACCATAAATGAGATAGCTCCCATTTAAAGGTAACATGTTGCTAATACCCAACACACCTTAATGTCCACATGGGGGCTTTTATTTATTTATTACACTTCTGTCCTGCCTCAAGGTGGTCTGCACTGGGTTCTTAGTCAACCTTCCATCCAGGCACTGAAAAGATCCAAAACTGTTTAGCTTCAGCAGGGTTGCTGCAATATCATATGCCTTCCAAACATATTCTGGGTCCCTACCATCCTCTGGGTGTATATTACGTAAGTACTCATGTACATTGAAGCAAATTCAAGCCTGGATTATTAAATGTCTTATCATGTAATGCTGAATACTGCAGTAAGTTTTGAAAAAACAAGAGAGAGGGGAAAACCTCTTGTGTTTTACCAGTAAACCATTTTTTTTACCCGTAAAAGATTAGTCTTGCTTCTCAATGAGACTCAAGGACCAGACTGAAAATGTTCTGAAGAGTCAACTGGGTTCCAGATGGGCTACAGTATGACTGCTGAGTGCAAGCAGCAGAACCTTACACAAAATAAATAGATAAGTGGGAAGCCTGACTGAAATTGGTAACAAACTTAACCAAAGATAAACCCTGAAGCCTAGAGGGTATTGTGAGTGTGTTTGGGCCTGCCTCAGATACTGTAAAATAAGAAATGTCTGCTTCCTTGTAAGAAACAACTACTTTTGTTTTCTATAGTGATCAAGTATGGAAATGTGAAATGGGTTTTAATTGAATTTCTTATCAAATTTGCTCTTAATGAGTTCCCATTGTTGTGTGTATTTAAGATTGTAATTAGCTCTTGTGTTCCTTTGCATATTTAGCAATTGTATAAACAACACTTAACATCTGTTTCTACACGGTCATATTGCAATATGTTGAGACTTGGTTTCATCTTTGAAAAATACCATGAGTAGAAATTGAGTCCATGTGGATGAGCCTTTATAATCAAGTACAAATGAATGCACTGCTGCCCCACTTTTTCATTCAGTTGCTGGCAAAGGGGCATGCCCCAGATTCTAGCACCTGGGAAAAGGCTGGTCTTAAGAAAGCTCCAAGTCCATGGTGTTCAAACTGTTCCTACGAAGGTTCCTTTGCAAAGTATCAGGGGTTCCTCCTCAATGAGAATACTGCACATGGCAGGCAAATACATAAGGAAATTCCATATGTTTGTGCTTTTATTCATCTACTTATTTGAAATATTTCTACTGTGCCTAACAGAAAACAACAACAAACAAAGATTGGACAGATCAGAATAAATAGAAGAGCGCCCTTCCTGACCTTTAAAGGGGCAGCAGGCAATTTGACAGGTTCATCAAATTGTCAGTGGCAGGATGGAGGAAAATAATGTGTGTGTTTTAAAAAAAATACAGCAAGTTCCATTTCCATGGAAGTACAATGGTTACCTGATGATGAAATGCCACGATGGAAGAAGCAAAGCAGTTTTTTCTAAGGAGAGATTTCCATAACTTGATGCCACTGGCAAAAAGGCCCTGTCCCATGTGGCTACCAGATGGGTCCAGACTAAATTCTCTGTCAGCAGAACGAAACTTTCCTGCCTCTCCCCTCTCACTGCAGCCCACTGAACTCCATGAAATGCTGCTTCTGGCAGACAGGAATTACATGAGGGGAGCTCTGCATAAGAACATAACATAAGAACATAAGAGAAGCCATGTTGGATCAGGCCAACGGCCCATCAAGTCCAACACTCTGTGTCACACAGTGGCAAAAAATTTTATATACACACATACACTGTGGCTAATAGCCACTGATGGACCTGTGCTCCATATTTTTATCTAAACCCTTCTTGAAGGTGGCTATACTTGTGGCCGCCACCACCTCCTGTGGCAGTGTATTCCACATGTTAATCACCCTTTGCAGCAAAAAGGGGGAACTAGTGGAAATTGCCAGCTTAGTCTGGACCCAACCCAGTGGTTTTGTGCTAGTACATAGAGAAGACTATCAGAAGCGGATCTCAGAATAGAAGTAGGTTCATAAGGTGATTTTCAGAAGCTTAGTCTCATTTGTCCTACATATATTCCTTTCATTTTCTCTTAATAGATGCTCTAATAAATAGAAACCATCCAACGTTTGTGGCATGCTCATGATGCCATTTATTTGTCTAAACAGATTAAGAAGTAGGTCCATAAAAATTGTTATTAGTGACAGGCAAACATGCCTGTTACGTAGTGAATTTACTGCTTCACAATAGCTTTCGTGGGCATCTGGGCAACTGCAGGAAACACCACAGACTCTGATAGATTTGAACTTGGAACAGCAACCAATGTGTAGTCTTGGCATGAAGCTTGACTGCCGTGATTTGGTATAGGAATCGGGCAGAGATGGCCTCTGCCTCAGAAGGAGAACACATATGAAAGGGCTGCAGTAAGAACAGAACACCTGCTCATTATATGTGACCTGTCTCTACACGATCCACAGAAAACAATGATAAAAGCTACATCTGTCTCTCACAACATAAAAAATGGTCTCTTGCAACTACAAAAAGCAACAACCACCACCCAACAAATTCCTTTAGGCATCCAGTGAAAAAAAGTAACTAACAAATATAGTTACCAGCCATCATTTCCAAATAGCATGGGGAAAATCTGGAATATTTATCATATTCCTATGCTGAATCTCATGAGTAATTTTCATTTTGACTCAATGTCATGATGAAGAAACCTGGAAAGTGGAGGAAGTGAACTGGGGGGAAAGGAGTGGGCACTCAGGAAAACCAGGAGTCAGGAGGAAAGGTACAGCCAGAGAATAGAGATGGGGGGGGGGGGAAATAGGAAGGACAGTCGAGATGGGGAAGAAACCCACTCTGTGGGTTTGGTATAGGGGTGTGTTGTTCATGCAGGTATATAAGTGGGGGCACAGCCCAGCCATGTTGTCTTAGTGGGTAGCTGCTAATAAAGCATGTTCCTGGTTGAACTCTTCCATGTTGAACCCAGTGTTTAATAGTGTCCATGCTCAATCTGAAAAAAGCTGAATGTTTGTGACCATCTAGAATCAAATGCTCAGAACTGCTGAATGAACAATTTGGTTGACAAGGATGTTCTCAAAATATATGCATGTGCACAGGGATGCCAATATTTGTCCATTCCTACCCTCCCAAAAGTTATAAAGCATGTCGAGAGCAGCAGGCAACAGTTTGCAAGCCATTTTGAGTCACGTTCAATTTTGAGGGGGCTTGAGTCCAAGTTGTAAATAGTGCAAGCAATTCGACCAGGACAGTTTGCTTTTTGAAGTTCATCCGTATCATTAAATCTGACATATATATCCTGTGCTTTCAGCTGGTACACAGTTGTTCCCATTATAGCTATGTGTTATAATTTCTTCAGCCCCATTGTTCTAGAGTTGGTACCTGACTTCCCTCTCAGAATTATTCTACTACTGCTTTTGCCACTGATGAGAAATGCTATCCCACTACACTTGTTTGGCCGGCATTTTGACCCCTCGGTGACATTTTAAAAGAAGGAAAGTGAAGGAAAAGTCATGAACTTTCCAGTAATGTCCTTAGTTTCCTTTTAATAGTCATTTCCAAAATTATTATGATCCGGTTAAAAATATCTAGCGATTATGCCCTCTCTTTGGGGACAACTAAACTATGCTCAGTGCTCTGCAGTTCCTGTTATAGAATGAATTTTTTTAAAAAAATTAAGTAGCAGGTCATCTATAAAAACTTGGGAGGGGTTAACCCATAAAAGCAGGTTTCTAACTGTTATGGCTGCAAAACCACGAGTGTGAACACTCATGGTGAAGTTTTACCCTTTTATTGACAAGGGTGAATTTTCTTTTTCCATTCATCACTTTGTAGCCCTCTACAAAGTTGCATTAGCAGTTTCCCAGCTACAGAGCGCAATCCGTAGTTACAAATGTTCAGTAAAATTCCAGTTATATTGTTGCTAGAATTGCCAGAATTTTTCCGGCAGCCAGCAGGGGATGGTGGGGACTTACCTAGACAGAGAAAGGTGCAGGCTTCATCACTGGCATTGCATAAGAAGTGATCTCGTTACACTTCAATGTGGCTTTGATGCTCTGTTACTTGGGCAAAAACTTTATGGTAAAACTGGCTTCTTCCATAGGGCGTTTTCGCACTCACCTTCAGCTGGCGCGACCCCCCTCTTCACCACGCAGGATCTGCGCGGATTTCGCACTAAACGCCGCGGAGCAGCCTTTTGCGCCGGAAACTCCCGGCGCAAAAGCCGCTCAAACGGAAACCGCCAAAAAGCAGTTTCCGTTTGAGCGGCTTTTGCGCCGGGAGTTTCCGGCGCAAAAGGCTGCTCCGCGGCGTTTAGTGCGAAATCCGTGCAGATCCTGCGCGGTGAAGAGGGGGGTCGCGCCGGCTGAAGGTGAGTGCGAAAACGCCCATAGAGTTTTACTCAAATACCACAGCATTGCCTGGATGTCATTGGTCTGATGACATCACTTCCTGTGTGACACTAGCAATGAGACCTGGGCATTTTTCTTTCTCCAAGTAAATGCCCTGGTGGGCAGCTGAGCCTAGTAGCGAGGAACCCCTACCTGCACTGGGAGGTCTGGCAACCCTAATTGTTGCTCCCTATCTTCTTCTCAGTCTTCATGCTCTCCTCCATCAATACAAATTCTGTGGTTACCTTGTTGAGCCTTTGGCACAAATGTTTTTACACAATGTTTACAGAAATGTTATAGGCCTCCAATTTTTATCTTCTACATCTTGGATGTAGGCCACCCTTTTCACCACTAGGTAACTTATCTTTGTTTTGGGTCATGGTGGAGGACCTCTTATTTGCATGTGTTAAGAGCCATGGATGATTTAAATCAAGCCATCTATATAAGCAGAGTATACCAAGCCATGTTATATTGTTTTTCATATCCATTTTGCTAATATCATGCCAGGAGTTCCCTTCATGGATGATGGACCTTCCCTACCAAACATTGCTCAGAGAGCTTGTACCCTTAAAAAAGCTTATGTTAAAAATAAACCCTGACAAGAGTACAAATATGAACTTTTAAAATGACTCCAGAGATGAGAGAGTGTTCCATCTGGACCATATGTGAGATAAAAATCACCAAGAACCAATTTATCACCACTCAAACCATGCTGTATCCACTGAAATGACAAAAAAATAAAATAAGTGTTAGAGAAAATTGGAGCTTGTCAGTTCACAAGTGTGTGATTTAGAGCTTGCTATCATTAAACACCACTAAAAAGCTCTGCTGTCAAAGGGAAATGCAAAGTTATGCATTAGGAAGATAACGACCAAAACTGCTGCCTTCTGGATGAGCTGAGGGCTTAAGTTGTAATATATATACAGCCAAAAAGCATAGAATTGGGAGTAATAAAATCAAAGGAATTCAAAAAGCAAACTGTGTAAAATGGGGGGCTTTAAATTCTCCTCTGGAATCATATTAGAGGAATACATTTCTGGATTGGCCCGTTTGTGGTTCAAGGGTGAAATGGTACAATTTGAGATTGTTGGGAAAACTTTGTTTGGGGCATGGGTAGCATAATACCTTGAGCATGCTGATTCAGAAATCAAAGCTATATAAATCTCTGGTCCATTGCTTAAAATTCCTAAGTTCACCATCCATGTGGGGCAATAGGCCTGAAGTGAGACACAACTGACTAAGCCTTATTGTGGAAAGACAAAACTCTTGTATTTGCTAAGGGGAAGGAGGACAATTTTATTTCAGCTAATATATTTATAGGTATTTTACAAAGCAAGAACCATAAGACCATGAGTTACTAGCATGCTATTAAATGCAAGTTACCTCAATGAGAGTGAAGATAGTAATTCGTGTATATATCACAGTTGTCAATCAGGCCAGAACAGGTGTGAAAGTTAAGGGGGCAACATATTATCATTGCAAGGATAATTCCACATCTTAATTTGGAGATTCCCACCCCATGCTTTTTCTTTCATGACGCCTAGGGTTAGCACTAGATTTTACACATCCCTGGGTAAGCTTCATGTTGAACTTCACTGAAAACCACTGAGTTATGTAGAATCCTGACAGCTTCTCAAAGAGACTCAACCACACCAATAATGGAATAGACAAAAAAAAAGCTATACTTGAATGCATCCACATTGTAATTTAAACTGTGCTTTGAAGCTCTGAATCAGCAAACTGTTCACAGCATATGAAAATCATAAATTCAGCTCGCTTCCATGGGCAGGGGTAAGATGTGAGCTGATTGTGTCTTGCATAGACTCCTGCCCTTGGGATTCCACACTCCTTTGGGCTGATTATATGGCACAGGAGCAAGCAGAGGGAATGGGGCCAAGAAAGTCGCATGTAGAGAAGACTTCTCTTTGCTCTGCATTTAACCTTGAAAAGAGGTAGCTGGAGGTGGGACAGGGAACTGGCGCTATCTGCCTGCAAAGCTGTCCTCCCAAATATTGCTTTTCATTTTCTAACTTTGGATTTGTTATTGTCTTTGTCATTGGCTAAAAGCCTCTGGGGTTTTGACTTTATATATATAAATATATATATGATTGTACTGTTAAATGTGCTTATCTACCATAACATATGACTAGTGGATAGCTTGGTGATGGGCCAGGGAACATAATACAGAGGTGAAACACTTGTTGGGAAATTATCTAGTCAGGAGGTGATTGTTCTGCCACCTAAGGATGAGATAATCCTTACAGATACTGTTGGACTTGGCTCTCAGAATGCATAGTCAGAGTGACATTGTTTCCAGGAATGCCTTTTACCCGTTACATATTCTGCATAAAACTAACTACCTGTTTTTTCAGCCAGTCTGCCTATGTTAATCCATGCTACTGTTACCATAAAATTAAATTATTGGCAGGTGTTGAAAGCTAACTCAGAAAATTCAGTATGTTTCAAAATGCTGTAATTTGTCTTTTAATAACCCCCCTGATGTTTTCAGCACATAACACCAGTTAAGAATATTCACATTGCCTGTGTGTTTGCAGAGTCAGTTAAAGGTGCTGGCTTTAACCTTCATGAGTTAAACATTGTACTCATTATACAAGGGTTGTCAGTCCAAGCCGTGGTGGGCAGGTATGGCTTGAGGAAAAGTCTTTTTTTCCCCTTTTAACTCAGTGATGAGTTAACAATGTTTTAATTCAGGGATGAGTTTATCAGGGGTCATTTTGAGGAAAAATAGGTGGTAGAGCTCATCCAGTATTGTTATGCACCTGCCACCCTTTGTCAATGGAAAAGGAGGTGGAACTCTCAGAAAGGTGCAGGAGCTGCACTCCTGTGAGCTCCCACTGAATCCAAGGCCTGAGTTTATTGTTAAACTTTGATCACTGGTGAAAAAAAAATTACTGACCTGCAAAGTCATCAGAGTGACTTTCTGCTCTCCTTTTCTCTTCAAGGTACAAGGTCCTATTCTTTGCCAGCAATGTTCAACTAGGATACTCTTGAACTCTCTTCTCCCTCATTAATGGTTTTATTGATGCTTTGTGGGATGCAGGCATAAGGGAACCAGTGCAAGAACCATTTGAAGGGGCATATGGACATATGAAGCTGCCTTATACTGAATCAGACCCTTGGTCCATCAAAGTCAGTATTGTCTACTCAGACTGGCAGCAGCTCTCCAGGGTCTCAAGCTGAGGTTTTTCACACCTATTTGCCTGGACCCTTTTTTGGAGATGCCAGGGATTGAACCTGGGACCTTCTGCTTACCAAGTAGATGCTCTACCACTGAGCCACCGTCCCTCCCCTTCAGTTCGGTTGCCAATCTCCAGGTGTTTTTTTTTAATGCTCTACATGCATCACCCCAGTGCCCAAAGCACCAGGTGAGGTGGCTGTTTTCTCCAGCTTCTCTTTCTTCTTCCTCACTGGTGGCACGTAGCCTCCCCAACTTGAATCTTTTCCATCTCCAACTAGACTAGCCAGCTGCAGATCCCCTCCCCCCAGGATGGGGTGAAAATACAGAAAGCATAATCTGCAGTTATGTTCTAGGCACAAAGTACTGAGGAAATTCAGTATATACAGAATAAAAGCAAATGATCTGAACCAAAGGCATAATGATTCAAGTGCTGAGAAATATGGAGTAAAAACAGAATGCAGAAAGGGCCTTTCCAGGAAAATTTCAGGAATCTAATTGTTCTACTTATCTAGTAGTTCAGTTTATTACCATCAAAAATCAGTTAAAAACTGAAATAAATAAGATGTGCCAGCAGCTCAAAGCTGCTTTTATTCTTGCCTGATGATCCCTCTCCCTCCTCCTCTGTATGTGTAATAATATTTAATTGCACAGTGAATCAGATGGGTGTGTGTGTTCAGTGGCAGGCCAGAACAAGTCCAGCCACATTGATGTCTTGCAGCTCTCAAATATCTGGCATTTATTCTATGTGGCTTTTATGTTAAGTGAGTTTGGCCACCCCTGTTATATGCCATATTTTATTTCTTTGTCCGGCTTGAGCCATAGAAGGCTGCTTCATGATTCATTCTTCACATGGATCTAAAATGGCATGTATAGGGATATTCTTAGGGGTCAGTTCTACCTTTAGGTCATCCAGAAATCCAACAAAAGATTTGTCTCTTGCACAGGTAATACAAGATTTTTATTATTCAGTTAACTGTTCAGGGCAGAGTGATAAACTGGTATTTTTTTTCCTGACTAGCAAATTTAAACCATAATCTAAATATTGAAATATTGATAAACACCCAGCACATAGGAGGACAAGGCACAGTAATAAACTGAAGTAGTGGCTTTACACCCTCCCCCCCCAAAAATGTATGTGATAGCAGCCCAAAGAGCTGATCTCAGTGGCTTAACTTAAACTTCCAGCTAACCTGTTTCTGGTAGTGGTATTTACCTCTCATTGAGGGCTATCAGTCACCAGTCAGAGGAAGATCAAGTTGAAGAGAACCTTGAAATGACATTGAAAACATCAAATAACTAGCTAATCATGTCATAAGTGCATTTATTGTGCAAATTATATTATCATGTAAATCAGTCCTAAAATCTGCTGCGTCAATATATAAGTGATTATTCCAACAAGACTTGCTGACAGTCATGCGAACACAGACACACAACCCCTGTTGTTGTTTTTAAAGGACATTGTGGTAACTGTGCAGGATCTTAGGAACACTCAGGCAGCCTTTGCAGAGACACTGGCAACGTTGGTGGGAGAAGTGGAGAGTAAATAATATAAAAATACCATCCAACTAGTCACTAACATTAGGGAAGAGCAGAGAATTAATAAAGTTGTAAGCCAAAATGCCCTCAAAATGAGGTTGGGGAATTGACTGGTGGGCACCTGGCTTAAAAAGGATCTAGAATCTATGTATACAGGATACACGTCCAGAAATTATTGCTTAAATTTACCAGGGACACTAATTAAGTAAAACAATTACAATTTATTGTAGAAAAATATAGACACACATACAACTCATAAAACATACATACAGTCCTAAGAAAAATAGAGAGAAATTCAGAGCTAACACAAGGATGGACAAACAGGGTGATAATTACCGATCGTAGTCTTCAAGGAAGGCTCCAATGGCGACGAACGAGGACTAGGGGGAAGGGACCCTCAACCGGCCAAGAATTGGGGATGTATCTAGACAGGGGAACTGGGGTACTGCTAGATGCACACCTGTGGGGAGCTGGGTCACAGGTTATAAGGACTACCTTGAGCCCTTAGGAGATGGGAGGTACAGGGGCAGATGACAGGTGGTCAGCTGGTACATGATCTCAGAAAAGGGGAGGCTCTGCAATGACCATAAGGGCTGGACTTATGCAGTAGCCAATAGCCAGTTAATTGGCGGCCCCTGATTGGATGCTCATAGCTGGCCAATGAGCAGACTTGGCCTTAGTTACCTGATTGGACTTCCAGGTAACAATGGGCCAAGGAGGAGGTTCCAGGATGACCATTAAGAGAAAGAATGGGAAAAATTATTAAGGTGGGGGGTACTTAAGTCTATCAAACTTATCTAAAAAGGTGACAATAGATGGCCAAATTGCTACCTAGATAACACCCGGTCTATACAAATAAACTTGGCTCTGGGTGATGTTCTTCCTCCTCTTCGATCTTCTATTGGCACCAGTCTTTGTCTTGAGTTCCATTGGACAAAGGCTTAGGCGGTCTGACAGGATCCACGCCTAAGATAAGCTTGATGGTCTTATGCATAGGTGACATCTGTTGAGTACGTGAGCCTCCCGCTTCACTGTTATGGAGTCTGGCACTGCAGGAAGATAGCTGCTGGTGGTGTTAGCTTCCCAAGATGGATTCCATGGTTGAGGCTGGAAACCGCTTGCCTGGACAGTTCCTGGCGGTGCACCTTCTTCCACTGCTATGGCCGAGATGGGGATCGCACAGAGTGACTGGAAACCATCTGTTCTCCTGGTTAGCACTCCTCCAGAGACACGGAGTGCTGCTGCAATGTTGTGGCTGTTAGTACTCATAAGTCCCTTCCAGTCTGGTAGACAAAACCCACGTTCTCCTGGCAGATGTGTCTGAGTTGAGTCACCAGGCATCCTGGCAACCAAACAGGTGACTACGATGTTCTGGAAATAGGGGTATTATTCTCACAAGATGGGAAGGGAACAGTTCCTTGGTTTGAATGCTTGCTTGCTGTTGTCCACATTTCTGCTCTCTCCATCTTCAGTCCTTGCCCATATTTACATATATCTGCAGGAGCCAGTCAGAAAGCACCAGAAATCTAGGATAGATGAGTGACCAAGGAGCTGACAGTTGTTGCTTCTTCTCCTAGCTGCTGAAGCATCAGCAGTCAGGGATGTTGTCCAATCCATGGTGGGACTCCTTCCAAGACACGGGCCCTAACAAATAACAAGTTTTTGCAATGAATGGTTCTAGATCCATGCATACTTGTCTCTGAAATGCTAGTAGCATAGCATCTCTGAAGAAGTGTGGCATCAGGTTTTTCAGTATGGCATTGGAACAATTCATAAAGCAGCTTCACCACTAGTGCAAAAAATATTTTAGAGCCGCTTATGTTAATGTAACCCTGGTAATCTAAGTAGGACTAAACTAACGTAAGTGGTAAGTGAATTATTCCTTAGGGATGTCTAGAAACTTCAGGCACTCAGGGCCCTCTGAAATAGATCTAAGAAGAACATTTTAAAATTATAAAAACGCTGCTGCAGGGGTAAACCTTTTTAAATGTTTTGTTCAAAAAGTCAGACCTTAAAATGTGATTCCTCCTGGCCCTGCAGCACTGTGGAAGCTCTACTGGGTCTAAATAGAAACAGAATACTGAGAATCTTCCTTTTATGGAGTTGATGTCTCAATCCTTGCAAGACTGCCAAGTACAAGACTTTAAAGCAGTGACATTTTTAGGTACCGGAAAGGGGTGGGGGATCCCATTTACACTCTTAGAGAATCCTTAGTCTAAAAAAGGAACCCAGCATTTTCAGAGACCTTTCACAGCAGTTATTCATTTTGTTTTAACCGATCGTCTTTACGCTGCTGCTTTAGTTTAACAAACTTTTCACACAACCACTGAATCAATAGCTATTGCTCACATATAGAGAAGTCTGTTTTCTCTTGTGTCTCCTTAGAGATTCTGCCTCTCTTCCTCCTTCCCACCTTTGCAGCCTTGTTTGCTAGCCAGCATGTACAAGTAAAATGTTTGTCTCTGGTCCCTGTATAACACAGGGGCAAGCTGCTGGTCTCACTGGAGGTCAAGCCATCACCTCCTTATTCCCCCCCCCTCCATCAGAGCTTCTTTCTGTGTCATCCCCACCCCAGTCTGTAAGGCACAGGGATTCAGGGGTTGGCCTTACAATGGCTTTCCTCTTTCCTTGAAGGTCGGGGACAAAGGATCGCGATTGGGGGTGAGCTATCCCGGAGGCGCACGCTTGATTGCGGAGTGCCCCAGGGGGCAGTTCTCTCCTCGATGTTATTTAACATCTATATGCGTCCACTTACCCAGATTGCCCGATGGTATGGGCTGGGTTGTCACCAGTATGCTGATGACACCCAACTCTATCTACTTATGGACGGCCGGCCTGCACCCCAGAAAATCTGGACCGGGCGTTACAGGCCGTGGCTGAGTGGCTCAGACTGAGTGGGCTGAGACTAAACCCGGCGAAGACAGAGGTCCTCTGCTTGGGTCATCAGGGTCCGGGGGGGGGGGGAATCCCCCTGCCGGTTTTTGACGGTGCACCGTTGTTAGCGGTGGACAGGATCAAGAGCCTGGGGGTACTATTGGAGCCTTCCTTAAAGATGGAGGCTCAAATAGCAGCCACTGCCAAGTCAGCATTTTTTCATCTTAAGCGGGCAAGGCAGCTGGCTCCCTTTCTGGAGCGCGACGATCTAGCATCAGTGATCCATGCCACGGTCACCTCGAGGTTGGACTACTGCAATGCCCTCTACATGGGGCTGCCCTTGTGCCAAACTCAGAAGTTGCAGTTAGTGCAGAATGCCACGGCCCGGCTGTTATTGGGGCTCCCAAGATGGGAGCACATTCGGCCAGGGCTCCGAGCTCTGCACTGGCTGCCAATAACATACCGAGTCCGGTACAAGGTGCTGGTCATTACCTTTAAAGCCCTATATGGCCTAGGACCTGCCTACCTGAGGGACCGTCTCTCCCCACATGTTCCCCAGAGAGTGCTGAGATCAGGAACCCAAAATCTTCTTGTTATCCCTGGGCCAAAGGAAGCCCGCCTGAAATCTACCAGGGATAGGGCTTTCTCTGTAATGGCACCTTCCTGGTGGAACCAGCTGCCGGAGGAGGAGGTGAGGGCCCTGCAGGACCTTGTTCAATTCCGCAGGGTCTGTAAGACAACCCTCTTTTGGCTGGCCTACAACTAACCGGCATAGAAAATTAAGTGTAGTTCTAATAGACTTCTGATGTTTTAATGCTTTTAATGTTTTAAATGTTTTTAACTGTGTAAAATGCCTAAAACTTAATATTGTTATGTTAGACTTCATGTGTTGTGAGCCGCCCTGAGCCACCTTGGTGGGAAGGGCGGGATTAAAAAAAAAGGCAAGGAGGCTGCCAATGGGGACTTTTAATGAGATGTGTGCCTATTTCTATTTGAGCCTACTCTTCACACTTGACAAAGTATACTTTTATTTTGGTACTGCATGGTGTAAAGTAGGAATTGGCCCACAGTATATTTGTATATGGATTTCTCCTTCTAGCAGTTTGCTCTAGATTATGCCTGAATGTAAATAGCATGGGTCTGCTTCTGCACCATTTCTGTTAAAGTAAGTGTTTTAATTCACCACTGGAAATACAACTAATGTAAAATAGTTTTCCCTTTTGGGGAAAAAAATACAACAAGCACTCGACAATGCAGCTGTTTGTGAAATGAAGTAATTTTACTGTATCTAGTGGGAATTATTAACAGGAAGCTATTGAGCAGTGCTGCTATGAAGGCCTAATTTGGGATTCATGAAAATCACTGAGAATTTAACATCTATGTGAGCAGAGTAAACATTTCTGGTAATCTCCACCTTCCTATTAAAGTAAATCTAGATTCCTTTTTTCTTGCAGTGAGTGTGCTATTATAAATGTACTATAGAGTCTCTTAGACTATCCAAATGTCATTGCTGCCCTGGGATCATACTCAGGGAGGAATGAGGATCAAAGTTTGGGCTTGCATGCTCTTTCCGCCATTGTTCCTGCTTCTCTCTCTAGAGGAAAAGTGAGCAACCAAACCAGGAGATCCCATTTTTATTTGAACTCAAGACGGGTGGATCGCTCCTGTTCTGTTTATCTATATTGTTTTAGAATGCTTGCTTCCCCCATTCCTCCTCAATTTTGGTTTAAATCTGAGGTTTTCTCAGATTAATTCTAGCATAGGATCATGCACAGTTGGCTGCAATAGGCTGACACTTCCCATTTACTTTAGTCTACACTCTTTATCAGTATGCACACTGATAAAATACTGGGGGGGGGGGATTATGCAGTTGCCTGCACATGTTATTTCTTGTGCAGTTGTCCGCATAAAATCCACATTAAAGTAATCTTGATCCAGATATCCTTCAAGATCTTTTTTGTACTGTTTTATCAGTAAGTAACAAAGGAGGAGGAGGAAGATGCCTATAACCTGGAGGCAGTGACAGCTGCAGCAGACTGCACATACACAGCACTGTCTGCAAAATTTAGGATGCTTTTAAAACATTGGAACAATGGATAGTTCGTAATGTATCATTTCCACTTTAGTGGGGAAAGGCCAGCTAACTCAGAACTTCAAAATCTGGGCAGAAAGTAAGGTGACAACAACCATCCCCAAGCCGAACAGAGGATGTTTCCTGACCCTGCAAAATTAACTCCCTTTTAAACAGTGTATGTGTTGTCATGCAGTCAGTGGCTATGCTGTGACCACAGAAATTCTCTTTTCAGTCGCTTCTCCCCACAGAGAGAGGAGAAGGAAGGGATATAAAAAGGAACAAGCCCAAACCTCTCCTTGGATATAATTAATGGAAGGGAGGGTTAACTTCTGAATTTGCCTCTTTGTTCTGTCTGCTGCATGCACCTTTGTCTGCTGTTCTAGCCTGTAGCTGTTTACGATTTCTGAATTTACTGTACTGCTTCCCTAGTGACCTTCATTTTCTCTGCTCATTCCTGTCACCTTTCTCTTCTCCTTTAAATTCCTCATCAACACTCAGCTCTCTCACAAAACGTTCTTTTGGCTTTTACTTACATTTTCAGCATTGTCAACATCTAGTGTCTCTGTGTGCCAACTACACTGATTAAGCAGCCATCTGTTGGCTATCACACCACTTAGGGTGGCCTGTCTGGCACCAACCAGGTCCCAGGCCTTTTCCATTGTGGCTCTGTGGACTGGAATCCCTGAAGAGGTGAGGGGCACACCCTTCCAGGTGATTTTCAGGGAGTACTCAGGGTCTGCTTGTTTGCCAGGGCTTTTTTAGAGGTTTAAATAGCAGCTATCTTTTAAGGGGAGGGGGAGATTTGGGGCTTGCTATTTTACATTTGGTTTTAGCTAGGGATGTTTGAACTTCATTGTAAGCCACCTTCAACCAGGAGATAAGATGTGATATAAATGTTAAAATAGTAAACAAATAAACATTCATCGCCATCCACACACCAGCATCCAACCCACACTATGTCTTAGGCTAGGGGTGTCCAATGGTGTGTGTGCCAAGTGTTATTAGAAAGTGGACTGGGCCAGATGAGGCTTTTGCGCAGCAAGACTTCTGATGATTAAGCACAGTGATAGGCTGCACAGATTTTTAAAAATGTTGTTATGGCATTAGCAGCTACCCATGTGCAAAGATCTTCACTCTGTGAATGAAGGCAAGCTGGAGGTATGCAAGAAAATATTTTAATGTTCATTTTAAAATACATTCTATTAAGAATGTCAGTCCTCAGTTAGGGGCTGGGGATCCCTCAATTTTGGGGGCTGCCTCCAGATGCCAATCAGCTGGCCAGCAGGGGGGAAGCCCCACCCCCAACAGTCATATATGGCCCCACTTGAAAAGAGTTGGTGCTATGTGCACTTGCCCCACAAGCAGCAAATTCACAGATTTTCTACCTGAAATGTTAGAGCTACCATTAAAGTTATCCATAACTTCACTTCCTTACATTTTGCAATTTGCTTTATTTACTGAAGCAGCCATTTTATGGTTGACTCTGCCTCCTGTAGCAGCCATTTGTGGTTGCACTTACCACCCTGTGCCATGATTGCAAAGCTGCCTGCCCACTCAAAAGATTCGGGATCCCCGGTGTTGGCAAGCCTTCATCTCTGTTGTCTCTGTATAAGTGCCAACTATCTCAAACTTGTATCTTCAAGACATCTTAAGTATGGCCCTAAAAATGTAAGTTTTGAATGATGTCAAATAAATGTAATTCACAGGTTCACTCATCAGGAATCCATAACAGGTGGAAATCCCTGATTAGGGTATACTCTGTGGCAGATCTAGATTTGCTTGGGGTTTTTTTGAGCAGGAATGCACAGGAAAACACTTCCGGCTGGCTTGGCATCAGGGGGTGTGCCTAATAGGCAAATGAGCTCCTCCTGGGCTTTTTCTACAAAAAACCTGTGTGAAACAATTGTGATATCAGGGGTGTGTGGCCTGATATGCAAATGGATTCCTGCTGGGCTTTTTCTATAAAAAAAAAACCCTGGTAGAAACTAATACAAAGATACCCTCTTAGCAGGATTTTTTCCAGTATACAGTGGTAACAAAAATGTTAAATAGTAAAAGTAGTAGCTTAGGAACAGAATTGTTGATTATGTCACCAGTTGAACTACATTATACATGTGAAATCTGTGGTCTCACTTCTTCATTGATAGCGGGTGAATATGTAATATTCATTATTACTGAATTTTCTGGGAAATTTATTTGGGGTAGTAAACTTCAAATATTAAATAATCCAAATATAATTCAGCACAAGTAATCTAATATAAATTAATTGCATTCTGTATTTTATGGCACTCTTTGCAAAACCACCACGTATCAGGAGAGTGCAGGCGAATGTCAATTACTTGTACAAGAAAGGAGGCAGTTCTATATAGAATCTGAGTTGAAACATTCTAGATGCTTAGTTTTAAAGTGTGTTCCTAAGCATAATTACTTGGAAATAATCCTACTGAGTTCAGTGGTATCAGAATCACACTTTCCCCTCACAAACTGTGAGATTATCACAGTATCCTAGTCACTTGTACCTGAGCAAACATAAAAACAAAGTCACTGGGTACGTTCACACTGCTTTGCAACTGGATTTTTACTGTGTAAGAATAGCAAAAATCCAGTTGCAAAACACATTATTTAGTGTAGTGTAAATGCAACCACTGAAATAGCAGCCTTTCTACTCAGAATCTTAGATCTATTCAATAGGGCTTGGTTCCAGAAAAGTGTTCTCAGGATGGCACTTTTAATACGCTAATGGATTGCTTTCTTGCAGTTGCTTTTATATTGTTATATAGACCTTTAGTGTCTATTTTGAGCAAAATACCATAATAGGTAGTCTAAAAAACTGGCAGCATGTCCAGGCAGGGGATTCCAGAGAGAAGAGACAGCTTTCAGATACATTAATTTAATTGATGTCCATATGGTCTGCCACTGTCCATTTCAATGCATGTGTTGTGGGTTTGATTCCATAATCTATCTATACAGAGCCAAGCCCAGGTACACTTTACAGGAGGTTCCTACTGATTGCACTTTACAGGATACTGTGAAGTAGTTTATTAATGCATTTTTCAGAAGCAAAACATAAAAACTCTGTTTCATTCATGGGAGATTGTATTATGTGTGAGATGAAGAGAGAGACTCATGGTGCAAGCTTGTTCTGGGGCCAGAGGAAAGATGCTTGGGCCCTGCATCTCTGGTTGCTTTTTGTCTAGCATGAAAGAATCTTCACTGCAAATATACTATATTTATCTTTCACGTTTTTGAGGGGTTGGAATCAAAGCTGGGTCTTTCTCAAAACATTAAGCATTCCCTGTGGTCAGGGCCTTTTTTTTAGCAGGAATGCACAGGAACACAGTTCCAGCTACCTTGGTGTCAGGGGGTGTCATGACTCACTTACCAATTACTGCCACCACTCTGGGTTAAGGGTCTCCTCCCTTGAGAAGGCCCAGAGTGCCCTCCCAAGCCCTTCCAGGCCTCCCTTAGCTTAGGCCAAATAACAGTTGTGAGGACCAGGCAGAGTGAACAACAGGAAAAAAAGAGGTTTATTTAAAAGGGCTGTGCAATATAACAAATAGGCTTCCCAACCCTCCCGCCCTGGCAGGGGACCCCAGGATTTCCAGCCTCTTCCCCCGCTCCCCAAAAAAAGGAAGCGGTGGGAGGGGGAAATGGCGCCAAGGAGCGTGGCCCAGTGAGTGGCAGGGGCCACGCTCCAGCGGCGTTTGTCCCGGGCTGACCGCCCTCTGGCCGCTTTTGGCCTTGCTCCCTCAGCGAAGGAGAACCAGTTGTCTCCTTTGGATCCTCTTCCGGCTTGGCTTCTGGTCCGTGGTGTTTTTGGCCCGGCCTGCTACAGCCTGGGGATGTCGCGGTGGGCCTTAAGGCGGTTGCGGGGGGAGCTGCGCAGGCAGGAGCTGCCAGAGGCTGAGGAGGAGGAAGAAGAGGAGGAGCAGCAGCTCCCGGCATGGTCTGGGCAGAATGGAGCGAGCGGCAGGTGAAGGAAGCCCCGGCAAGAGGCGGCAGAGCGCGTCGCCAACCTCTTCAAGCTGGTGAGAGGCCCGGGAGGGCTCAGCATCGCTTGCGCTGCTTCCTTCCCTTCGGCAGCTCCCGCGGGGAGGAGGGGGCTTCTGGGCCAGGCTGGGCTCTGAGCTAGGATTGCCAAGTCCAATTCAAATATCTGGGGACTTTGGGGTGGAGCCAGGAGTTCAGTTATGCTTGTCACACCCTTGCTCCTGGCTCCGCCCCTAATGTCTCCTGGCTCCACCCCCAAAGTCCCCAGATATTTCTTGAATTGGACTTGGCAACCCTAATAACAAACAAGGTGCATAAAACAGTGAAAGGGGTGAAGGAGAAAATAACCAAATGCCCTAACACGTCTGTACTTACTGTCCCTAAACTGTCAGTCAGACCTGGGCCTACTCACCCTTCCTCACAGGGCAAGGGTCTCTTCCTTGCAGCACCTCTTTCCCAGCTCTGCCTCCTAGGAAAAAAAACACCCCCTGCCTGGGCTTGGCTCTTTTATCTTATCCTCCCAGGCCCCACCCCTCTTTGGGCCAGTTTCCCTCCAAAACCTGGCCACCCAGAGGGACAGGAGGGATCCTGGGGAATGTAGACTCTTCCTAGTAACTCCTAGGCAGGCTTCCCTGGGGCCTCCAGGCCTCCTAGGCCCAGGATCATGGCAGGGGTATGGCATAATATGCAAATCCTACTGGGCTTTTTTAACAAAGAAAGCCCTATACAAAACAATGGTGATGTCAGGGGGTGTGACCTAATATGCAAATGAGTTCCTGCTGGGCTTTTTCTGCCAAAAAAGCTCTGCCTGCGGTCATCATTACCTTTAAACAATCCTTATTTTGCTTGGCATCAGAAGGCCAGCAAAGATGGGGTAGAGTTAACTTCCTTTGGAAAGAGAGTTCCATAAACTCTGTGCCACAGGGTTGTTGTTTTTTAAAATGTATTTGTTCCAGGTAGCTGCCTGGTATAACTTGGTAAGGGTAGCTGATGAGGAAAATCCTAGTGAGCAGGTAGAGTCACATAGGAGAAGGCGGGAGACTTTAGACCTTGTTTTTAATCATAAAGCATTCTGTGTGCAAAAGAACATCTCTCATTTGGGACTGCTGGGGGAGAAAGGAGGAGATATGGCAACAACCCAACGAGCAGGGTGGATTTTATTGACCAAGCACTTTGTGGCACTTTGGCATTAACAGAGCCATTCTAAGTGGAGTTCCACCCTTTTAAATCCACTGTAAGAGCCTGGCATCATAGCATCCATTGCAAACCTTGGCTGCAGACAAGTAATGCATATCATTCACACAGACGTTAGCCTGTGGAAGGCAATCTTTTCACTCCGAAAAAAAATCTCTGTGCGTATATACAGCAATATACAGGACTACACTGGCTGCAAGAAGAAAATGACCCACAGGTGGGGTTGCCAGCCTCCAGGTGGGACCTGGTGATTCCTTAGAATTACAGCTCATCTCCAGACTACAGAGATCCTGTCCTCCCAGGCTCCATCCCAAGATCTCCAGGAGTTTCACAACCCGGCTCTAACAATAAACCCTGCTGGTGGAGAACTTGCAACCCTACCCACAGGATGCAGGTTTTTAGACCCTAGTTATAGAAAGGATATCATGAAAGGGGGGGGGGGGGAAATTACATGCGTTATCTTTTCTATCCTCAATGTATTGCACATGCATAATTTATTCCTTCTCCATATTTTGCCATGTGTACAAAATTTGTAGTTTGCATACCCTGCCAAATTTTATAGTTTTGTAGGATTTTAATATCCTTGTCATTTTGGGAGGGAATTAATAGCAGCAGCAAGTCTTCCTCCAACCATTGGCAAACTCACCACTGTTAATTTCCAGGAAGAGGTCTTGATGTTACTATTTTAGGCCTCTGTCAATAAGCACTTTAAAAAGGTGCCACATGGCTGGGAACTATGATACATCATGGAGAATAATGACAGCATTTTGTAGGCTGATCAAAGGTAAAATAGGTAAAGCATCTCAGGACTGAAATGCTACTAAATTTAAAGTGAATTTATAAAAGCAAGGTTACACAGATCCTGTCTCAATGTGTTTTTATTAAACAATTGGACTGCACCAGTTTGAGAATCAAGATCAAAAGGTTTTAGCACTGGGATTTAGCACTGGGATTCACATTCCATTGTTTTCAGTAAATGTAAGCAACTGGGAGGTGCACAGCATTCTAATTATACTGCAGATGCAATACTCTTTAATATGCTTTAACCTGTCACAAAAACCATGTTCATGTATTAAAGTGAACACTCATACATCCTGTATGTATGTGAATACATCTGTTTGTAAGAAAGAGCCAACACATATTCACCTTAAAATTGAAGCCAGGGCATTGTTTCATACATTCAGCTATACAAGCATTGAAACTAACATGAGAATTACTCAACACACATTTGAGTATACCTTACACAGATTGTACAAGTCTTCATTGTAACTTTAAAGGAGGCTACTATGGACAAAGTTACTGGCTATCCAAGCCTTCAGAAGTTTGAGAGCTGCAAAGCCACAACCTTTACAAGTGCGTTTTTATGGTGACCATTATACGCACAACTGAATGCAAACAATTTCTCCCCATTCTGATCTAAAATTTAGCTTCTCTTCCTCATGTTTACATTTCTTACAATTGGATAGTGTCCTTCTAAGAAACAGATGTAGGGCTGATACGTGCACACTTACGATTGCATTGGGGTTGCTAGTTTGCCATGAAAATGATGTGGTCTGCAATTAGCCTTCTGTGCCCTCTCTTCTACTCATTTTATAAGGTTCCCTTTATTCCAAGAGTTGTGACTTAGAGTCTCCATGAACATAAGAACATAAGAGAAGCCATGTTGGATCAGGCCAATGGCCCATCAAGTCCAACACTCTGTGTCACACAGTGGCAAAAAAATTTATATACACACATACACTGTGGCTAATAGACACTGCTACAGACCAAAACTGGCTCATAAGACCTGTGGACTTTATGTGGCCATCTGTGTATTTTGTGTGCCTCAGTGTCTAACTCAGAAAGCCGGAGAACAGCTTTTAGGTCCCATTTGTTGCCACACAGCTGATAAGCTGTCAGGTGGAATCTTTCTTTCCATATGCATTCTGTACTGAATCTGCATTTCATAAAATGTGCACCAGTGAGGAATGAGGTGGAAATCTGTCATTTCAATACAAATAGAAGGTAGGAAACCTGATGTGCTGGTTAGGGATTGTTACAGGGCAAGTAGCATATGCTCATTACTTTATAGTAAAAAATCCTATGTCGGGATTTTTTCAGGGTTTATGTTCTGAGCAGCTTCAAGTCTCATTGGGTTAAAAATTGGTTTCTAGCCCAGATGCACATTTGTTTTGCAAAAATAATATTTAAATGGGATTAATTTTTGATTTAGAGATCAGCAAGAGAATATCTCAGTTGTTATGTATTTGTTTTTGGCAAAGATACATACCCATCCAGGGGTGGAAGCAACATTTAGTCACTTTTACTAAAATGCTCAAATCCTCCTCAGTACTCGAGAGAGAAAATTCTATTGCAAATCTGACTGGTTTGATCTTCAGATCCTAATCTAAACGGTACAAACTCCGTGCATATGAAAGGCAGAGTGTTTACATTCATTTTCTCATACTTGTCCTTTTGAAATATTCAGACTTTTTTGTTTGACTGAAACAAAAGAAAGATGTTAATCAAATGAGCCACTTGGGGGTTTAAACCGCTTTGCTAGGTACATAGCAGTGAATGTTTTTTATCTGCTGGGTCCCCTGGGATGAGTACAGAACTCCCTCTAAAGTTGGGTTTGGAATCAATCCAGCAGCCAAATTCCAACACAGAGTTAGGCATATGGTTTGTTTTCAGTGGGTTTAAGCGTACCTCACTGTGTTCTGGTCTGAGCCTGTACTGTGTGTTTAAAGAGAATAGGGCATGGAATAAATGAGGCTGTGGATGTGTCCTTTCTAGTACACTGACTATCATGGCTGATTTCTGGTAAGGGAAACAAAGAGCTTGTTGCCTTTCTGCGTGAAGAGGTGAAACGTCTGTTCTGAGACACAACACCTTGTCTGCCCTTTCCAAAGACAGGGAGATAGCAGTGTGTTTTGTTTTATTTTTCCCCTTAAGAGGGCCAGCTGTTTCTTCCCTATGAACACAGAACAGCTGACCAAACAGTGTGTGTGATGTGAAATCCAAAGATGGCATTTTTGTTTCTCGAAGTGTAGAGCCAGTTTTAATGTTGTGGTCAATCTTCCCATGCATAAATTTACTTAACAATCTGACAATACAGGAAGCTGACCATGATGTCCTGAATTGTTAAATTTAGCCTTTAGCACATATAAGAGCTGGCTGTAAGCACACTGGTGTGCAATTACTCAGATAATTAGTATCTGGAATCAGGAGTCACCAGTGTGAGTAAGGGAATAACAATCCCATTCAGCAATAAACAAATCTTTTCTCCCCCATCCCCCACTTATATTGGCAAGAAGTCCTCAGAGGAGAATAATGTGATAATTGGTGTACATTATGCGATAAGTTCATTGCTACATGAATAGTTTTGACAGTAGTGCCCTGGCACATTCTTAGTAATAATTATTTTAATTGCATAAAATAGCATAGCAGTTAATATGACATTTGCACCATATATTTCAACAAGGCTTCAAAATCCTGTTTGGTGAAACTATGTCAGTTCCTACAAAATACTGTACATAGCAAAGTAAAGGAAATGTGGCTGCAGAGCTGTATAATGTGTGGCTTAATCATCATTCTGTGATCTGTACTGGCATGTGCCCTCTCTGTGCATACTTCTTGCTATGCAAAGATGCTCAGAGGTAACATTTTACTGTACCAGGTCTCCTTTCAATCTGAAATGTATGTCCCAGATGGGGTTGCATGATTGCTCCTTGGTGCTTGGCTATGCACGTCAGGGGAATGCAAAGCCAGCAAGTAAATGAAATAAATTGAAAAGTTAAAAAGTGAAAGATGAAAGAGTGGGGATAGGTGAGTGCAGTCAGGGCTGGTGCCAGGCTTTTTGGCACCCTGGGCAAAGCCTCCCACCCCACTCCACTGGCCTCTCCCTCCTCTGCCAGCCCCCCACCCACCCCTGACTTCTAGCTGTGGACAAAGCCAGGCCAGGGCCCCATTGCTGCTCCCCCCCACACACAAAGAGCAAGGCTGGAAAAGAGAAGCCATGTGCCTCCTGTCCACGTGTGTCAAGCAGCTGCTTACCCTCTCTCTCTCTCAATCCTGACCTGACCTATACTGCCTGCCTTGCAGGGCTGTCATTGGGGGGGCCACCTCCTCATCTTTGATCCTGGTGGCTTCTACACATGCCTGTCCAGTGCCAGGGGCTGTGCAATTACCCCCAGTTCAGGGTCATCTCAAAGTATCTGAGAAGCAGGAAAGTGAGGTGGAGAGAATTATAAAAATAAATCTACCCTCAAAAAATTTATCCTGGCTTGGAGGGCAACAAAAGAAGAGGTGCAAGAAAGACAGCCAGTTTTGTAAAGTTGGTGAGGAGGCAGGGAGAGAGGAAGCCTCTGGTAGGGCAATCAGCCAATGCCTCTGCACAAGTTCCCTTTCTAACAACTGCTGGCTCTTGTTTTTCCCTACAGGAACTAAGTGGCCAGGGCTGGTACGAAAGTGGGAGAGAAAGAGATGCAGCGCTGGCTGCGAGCTCTCCCTTTCTTTTTGTGCAATTTAGACTGTACTGGTGAGGCCGACAGTGATGGGTGGAAGGAAGAAGCCACCGTCAGCCAAAGAAGATTCTGTTGGAGGAGGCAATGGCAACACATGCCCAGTGCAGCTCGTTGAAGCCCATGGACTGCCCCATCCTGCCCCAAGGAAAGGGGCCTATGGAACTCCCTGCACCGCCAGCCAGCCAACTGCCTGGCAAGCCTTGTGCTCCCTGGCCACCACCTGCCTGCCCTTGGTGTGGCCTCTTCAGTAGCATTGATCCTGGATACAGCCTGCCCAGGGCACTTGCACAAGAGGAGGCTTTGGAAGGGAGTTGCCAAGGGGTCCCTGAGCCCCGAGGGAATCCTCTGCCCCCTCACCCCTGCCACCACAAGTCATGTGGGGGTGCCCAATTTGATACCTCCCTGAGGGCCACCACCCAAGGTGACATCCTAAGGTCGCCTAGTGTGCACGCCAGCCCTGAGTGCAGTACAGGGGCTTTGCAGCAGAGGAGTGCACAGTCACTAAGGACAACCAAGCAAACAAACTGGAGAAGAAAAACTGGAACATTTGAATAGTGGTGGTATAGGCAATCAGTCTATAGATACCGATGTAGTCATCATACATATGGTAATCTCAGTAGACAGTAGCAAAAGTTATAAACATTTTTAGGGACTATTCCTTTATGGTACATCAATCTAATTATTTTATTTTGGTGTAACTACTTTATTGCATGTATCATATTTTTGAGTACAATCTGCCAATATAGTAGAAGATGTCTGGTTCCTGACTTCCATGGCAATTCATATTTTGATTTTATTTTGCCAGAAAACATTATAATTTTAAAAATCAGAAAGTTGTGTTTTTTTTAAAAAAAAAAATCATTAGCAGACCCGTGATCAGGTTTTCTTATACACTGTTGTCAACAAAGAAAAAAAAATCATATTTCAATATATATCATTCATCACAATGGAAAGGATTAGATGTTGTCAAAGAAAGGACATTCCAAAGAGAAGGGTAACCTCAAAGAAATGTGCCCATTTAACAGATGGGGAAACTGCATTCGTTGTGCTAAAACCAAACTGGGCTGAACTCCCTGAGATTCCTGGTTCTCTGTAATGAGGACTGTCAGTCATAAATATATGGAAAGCCAGAATGGTGTGATGGGTTAAGTGTCTGGGGATCCCCATCCTGACATGGAAGCTTGCTGGGTGACCCTGGGCCATTTGTATACTTCAGACTAACCTAGCTCACAGGATTGTTGTGAGGATAAAAATAACAGAGGAGAAGAGAATTATGTAAGCCACTTTGGGTACCCATTGGGAAGAAAGGTGGTATATAAATAAATAACTATATTATTGAAACCTAAGGAGACTGAAAGATTTGGGGGTCCATCTATCTGAGATGTGGCCCCGTGGTACAGAGTGGTAAAGCAGCAGTACTGCAGTACTGTGGTCTGAACTCTCTGCTCAGGATCTGAGTTCGATTCCGGCGGAAGCTTGATTCAGGTAGCCAGCCCAAGGTTGACTCATCCTTCCATCCTTCCGAGGTCAGTAAAATGAGTACCCAGCTTGCTGGGTGGGGGGGGGGAGTGTAAAAGACTGGGGAAAGCAATGGCAAACCACCCTGTAAAAAGTCTGCCATGAAAACGTGAAAGCAACGTCACTCCAGAGTCGGAAACAACTGGTGCTTGCACAGGGGACCTTTCCTTTCCTATCTGAGAAGGTACTCTTTGGTTAACATGTATTGCAGAATCTTGCTTCACCATCATCAAAATACATTTCTGTGACTCTTTCTTGTAATTTTAGCAGGCCAGTGAAGTTGAACCAGTGTCTTGTATTTGTAGTCTTGTATTTGTATGAGTACAGATAAATTAGCTGAAATATATATGATTTTTGCCTTGGTAGAGGCAAAACAAATAGTATTAGTAGATGTGCTATATTATAATTCAGTCTAAATCTAGGATGGAATAGAAATAGCGTCTGGGAGATTATTATTATTATTATTTTCATATGGCACTGTGTGCAGTATTGCCAGAAAATCCCAAGATTGTCTCGTGGCCAGAAGTTCTAGCTCTTTTAGCATTATGCACCACTTGGTGGCAAGCTAGACTTTTCTGGGGAAAGTATCACTAGAGGCAACGAACACATTCCTTTTTAGAAGACAAGCACCTAGTGCAATATGATGTCATATTGCCGGGATATGGGTTCAAATCCCAACTCAGCTCCAAAGGTCAATGTGGGACAAAGAGACAATCATCATCTTTGAGCCTAATGTACCAGAAAGGGTATCTGTGAGCACAAACTAGGGAGAGGGAAAAACTATACTGCCCTGAACTCTTTGTAGAAAAATGGGATTGGCCTGTAATAAATAAATAGCCCAGATATAAGAGTGAAGGGGTATGCTCATTTGGTGCACTCTATACAGAGAAATCCTTATTTATCTTTCTTCATAAAGAGCAATAAATGCCTCTATTTTATGTAATGCAGTGCAGAGGCTGAAATGATAGGTTGTTCTGGTAGGCTGATTCCTGTAAGTCTACAAAGAGCATTTCTTTTGGGACAGCCGCTCTACCTGTCTTGTAGAGGCTGATGGCTCCAGCTGGGAGGATTGAAGAAGAGTTGCTACTATCATGGTGTGAGGTCAGGTTCATAAGCATGAGCCAGTGACTCAGTAGAAGAACCCAGGGAAGTTCAAAGAATACAAGAAAGCGTGGGAAGATACCTTTTTGGAAAGTCTGGGAGAACAAGCCTGGTAGAATGATGATGATTAATCAGATGTCTTGAGAGCTGCAAGCACAATGGAGGAAACAGCTAACAAACCCATTCAGTGATTCTCTTACATCAACAGCCTGTTAATGCTGCCATAGCTTTGCTGGTATGCAGTACTCTCCCAGAGGAGAAACTTAAAGAAAAAGCAATTCTACTTCAAGGAATAGAGAGCAGCAGCAGGACCAGATTCCATGGCAGTATCTTGATACCAGCTAATCACAGAAAAATATGTCAGTAACATCTCTAAGTAAATCATTCATGGAAGGAGCCAATCTACACAGCAATGCTAGCACCCCTCTATGACATCACAGTGCCCTACCACACACATGCACACAAACACACACACATAGAGAGATGGAGAAGATAGCAATATAACACAGCTCTCTTAGCTTATGGGACACCAAGGGTGATCCTTTTGACAGGAAAACACACAGGAGTTGTCCAGTGGGGCAGCCGCAAGGGAACACAGAACTACACTTTTGCAGAAATTAACCTTTCTTTCTGTCCATTGGCACACTGAGTAAAAAACAGGAGGGGATTCAGTACTGCCATAAAGAAAGATGGAATTCAAGTGAAATGCTTTGCTAAGTACCCATTTAGCCAGGAACAAGGCATTGTGAGAAGGCAAGGTTCACATCAAACAGCTATAAGAGCATACAGAAGGAGGAACACCTCATGAGGCATTTGGAATCCATCCTTGGTCATAATGATGAAACTAACCAGATATATCAGAACTGAAGCAACAGCAGAAGAAGCTCCAGCCCTGTGCAACAGCAGGTGTTTAGTGCAACTGAGGTCTCATGTTCAAATCATGGCTTCAGGCACCAACCAGAGAAGACTGGGAAATGCCCCCCCCCCCCAACACACACAGCACAAGAAAGCATTAAAACCAATCAGTGACAAGAGGCCACTGATATGTTTTGGATTCTATTCATTTTCTTTAGGCCCCACTTAGAGATGTGCTGTTCCATGCTCTTTAGATTGATCAACTCTACCTTTGATCACTCTCCACTTTAGCAAACTAACCGCATGGCTCATCATGGCAAAAATGATAAGAGAGGGGGAATTATGAACCCTTAGAGCCCTGTCCCCTCCTTCCTTTGCTGTAGCAAAAATAGCCAGAAACTGGAGAATCCTCAGAATTCCCCTCCCAGACATAGCCATTCAGAAGAAATTGATGTTATTGTTGTTTACCAGTAGAGGTCAATAACAAGCAAGGCTGCAAAAGGGTCTGGAAAGCAGGGATTCTGGTGACACAAAAGAGTCAGCATGAGCAGATATAGTATGTTTCAACTATCGCCAAAACCAACAGTGCCCCCTTCAACCTCAGAGGGGGAATCAGAACTTGTTTCTGGATTTAACGTAGAGTACACAGCTATGCTAACATCTTAATAATAAATACCCTATCATGCATTCTTTTCCTTTCATCAAATCACCTACAGACCCAAAACGAATTCACCATAAATCTTATACTCAAAACAACTATACTAACACTAGGCTTTCTAAGGGCCCGTGCCTCCTACCCCCGATTCTGATATGATCAACTAATACACCTTCTATTAAAAAAAACTTCCTACCAATCACTCTAGCCACATGCCTATGATACATCTCAACTCCAATCTCCTTAGCAGGACTACCACCCCTCAACTAAGCAGGAAGTGTGCCCAAACAACCCAAGGATTACTTTGATAGAGTACACTACAAAGGGTAAAGTCCCCTCTCTTCCCTAGGCTAGTGGGCCACAAACCCTACACTACAAAGCCCAAAACTTTGCATACTACCAAATATACTACCCCCTAGTAAAGTTAGCTAAAAAAGCTTTCGGGCCCATACCCCAACAATGTTGGCATTAACCCCTTCCTATACTAATTAACCCAATAGTCTGAGCAGTACTAATCACTAGCCTTGCAACAAGCATTATTATCACCATAATGAGCCACCACTGACTACTAGCCTGAATGGGCCTCGAACTAAACACCTAAGTGTCCTACCAATTATCATACAACACCACCATCCATGAGCAACTGAAGCAACAACAAAATACTTCCTCATTCAAGCTGCCAAAGCTGCACTAATTCTATTCGCAAGCACAATCAATGCCTGACAAACAGGACACTGAACCATCATACAACCTAACTCCCCCACTAGCCATAACCACCACCCCTATAGCAATCATAATAAAACTGGCCATTGCCCCAGCACATTTTTGATACCCAGAAATTCTTCAAGGTTCTATTATAACCACAGCACTAATAATTTCCACATGACAAAAAATTGCCCCCTTAACACTACTCTACCTCATAATTAATCACCTCCCCACAAACACCAGGTCTTGCCGTAGGTCTCATCCATGGTCAGTATTGCACCAGCGGTGGAGAGCAACATTGCCTTGATGTGTGTTTGTTGGCTGCCTGCACAGAGGAGAAAAGACCAGGAAGTGGAGCAGTTATGGATAGCAGCTGCAACAGACCGTATTTATTTTTCTTATTTGACCTGGAATCACAATTTTCAATAATCCTAGAGGAAGTTCACAATATACATTTAAAATGCCAATAACCAGAAAATCAACGAACTGCTGAGATACCTGCAATGTGAGACTAAGGCCTCTGTGCCTGGTGCCAAGCATGTAAATGGTGCCACCTAGTTCCCACATCTAATTCTCCCCCCCACACACACACACACATACACCTTAAAGACTAACACGATTTGTGGCTGGGTATGAGCTTTCATGGTGCTACTGGACTCTTTTCTACTGCTAGAGGCAGACTAGCAAGGCTACCCATCTTGATCTGTGAGGTAGGTTAGGCTGAGAGGATGTAATTAGCCCCAAATCACCCAAGGAACCTCAATGGCAGAATGGGGATTTGAACCCCTCATCAGATCCTTAGGAAGAGAAATCCCACATCCCAGTAGTGCTTTGGCCAACTGTCAGACTGGCTTTTTTCCATCTTAAAAACTTTTTTTCATAAAACCCACATGCACACACACATTCCTCAGGTTTCATCTTCCTCAAGTCCTTATGGGTTCATGAACTGAGCCAACTGGGACCATCTTAGCCACCTTGGAGCAAACAGCTTTTAATAATCTTCATAGATCCTGGTCCCAGTCCCTTTAGGACAAACTGCTCAGAGTGATTAAGCACCAAATTCACAATAATATTTATGAAAGATGAATGGTTGACAGTATGTTCCCTCCATGCCAGTCTGGGTCAGTCTTAACATCATGCATTCCTAAAAGACAAGCAAGGAATGATTGTCCAGTAAGATATATTCAGGACGGGGGGGGGGGGGGGATGTTTGTTTTTTGTGACCTTAAAATGTTATGTTTGTGACCTTAAAATAAAGGGAATGTCATGGATAGCTGTCCCTCCTATACTAACACCCTGTCATTTCATAGACTTGGCTTGCATCCAAAGCAGCAAAATTGTTTCCTGCCATGGCAATCTTAAAACAGCCTCTCCCAAAATAAGCAATTTATGTGTGGATTTCAAGGGCAGCAAAAGGGTTGCAACTTGCAATTGGAGGAGGGGGTTAGGAAACATAGAGAGATGGGGGGTGGAGAGAGAGAGAGAGAGAGAGCATGTTAAGAAATCCCTTCCACTGATACCTGGATGGGTTGGAGCCATCATTTGTTTGGTTCTATTGTTGTTTTAATATAGCTCTTTGCTGTGCTGGGTGCTTCCAATCAGCACTCTTTGCCTGCTCATAGAGTGAAACTGTGACCTGAACACAGTCATTTTCATTGCTGTTCTTAAAGAGATAAAGATCTTATCAAGAACATGTCAAGAAATAATAGCATGTACATTCTTCCCAGAGCTACTGCTGGGCATTCCCTGTTCGTTTTGATAGGACTTTCACAGTTCTAGGTGCATAATAGCACTCATGCAAAACTAATGTGATTGGCTCATTTAATGACACTGTAATAGAAAAAGACCTGGACATGCCAGCAGAGGGGAGGTCTTCTGATTTGCACCATTTAAACTGTGGATAGCTTCTAGCCTCTTTCTTCACTTCTGTGTTGTTGGGGCAACAGTTTGGAAAATTATCTTACAATTTAGTTGAATGCATACTCGTTAAGATAACCTGGGAATCCTGGACTTTGTGCTGCAGCCTGTGTGGTTAATTGAAATGCAGTGATGAAGGGCTGATGGTTCGTCCAGTAATGTAATAAGCGGCTTCTCAGTCTCTCTCCTCTTCCTCCTACTTTGTATTATCAGATAATTCTTGCTTTCATACTGGGTTATCCTATCTATTACTGGCAATATATGTGCAAATGTTACATAAATAACATTTCATTGCATTTGTGAATCCTGTGGGCCAGAATAGCATCTCATCTATGGCTTGGATCCACTACGGGGGTATCTACAAAGATTTTCATGCACTGTCCCCTCGTGCTGAAAAACCTCTAACTCTCCCTGCATGCTGAATCGGGATGTCCTCCCCAGGAGTGTTTTCAGTAGTGTTTTACAGCAGGAACAGGAATGGAAGGAAGTCAGACTTTGCTAATGGAAATCCCTTCTGTCAACAGAAATTACCATGAAATCCAAGCCAATATCTGGCATTCACCCTCTTCATACCAAATAAATAGCAAGTGGCAAGAGCATATTATTTCAGATAATTTGGGCCCAGTTTGTATGCTACCATTGCAATGTGGCTGTCAATGTGCAGCCATTTCCTTGTCGTTGGCTTTTGAGTTTCATCAGAAATCTAACATATGAATTGGACTAATGCCATATCTTCAATCAGGCCTCTGGCATGGGAAAGTAATTCAAGATCCGGGCAACCTATGTGATAAGATACTTGTACATGAGACAAAGAGATGGATTCCCCAGAGCAGGTTTTAGAAACAAATGGGATTTCTATCCACAGGGTATGACTTTGCCAAGCCACAAAAGGAACTCATAAATTAGGCCATCACTTGCTTGAAATCAGGGGGACTTATCCACAGAGCTGCATGGTAAATTCAATGCAGGCAGCATGGTTTCTTGACCTGCCGTTTTTGAAGCAACTCTGTGCCATCAGACAAGCCATCTCCAAACCTCGGAGGAATGGCAGAAAAGGTCTCCACTGCATCATGGCAGAGGCAGAAAAAAGAAGCAAACTGTATGTACACAAGATTTTGTATGTGCCAAGAGGAGTTCTTTGTGTTGCAGTTAATGGCATTACCTTAGTTAAGTCTGACTGATTTACAAGTTGGTTTTCAGCACAGGTTACATTTTCTTTGCAGGTAGGAAACAAAAACAGCCTGCTTCCATTATCCTCTTCCCGCTGCCCTGCTGCCTGTAATGCACTGCACACCCAGGACTCGCATGCCTGCGGTGTAGTTGAGGAGTGAAGGGAGGCTTGTGCTTCTGTATGGCAGCAATCATGTAATCCATCCCAGCTGCACTAATTACGTCTTGGAAATGACAGCTTTCAGCCAACCCACCCATCCAGCAGCTGCCCAGTCATTCCCATGGCCAGTCAACCCCTGAGCGCATTAAGTGCGTCTCAGAATGCATAACAGAGCCTTTCTGTGTTAAGCCACATCAGCTTCCTTTAAGCTTCCCTCTTTAATATTTAATCACTTCTGATAAATGTATTTCATTTGGCTTCAGCAGTGTGTCACAATAAGACAAGATTCAGGAGAACTAATCAAATAAATTTGTGAGGTTAATCAGTAGCAGGTACATTTCTGGGGGGGGGGGTCCTCCATGTAAAGGGTGTGTGTGAGAGAGAGAGAGAGAGAGAGTGATTTTGTGCTTTACTGGGCAGGGTCCTGAAAGAGTTTTTTAATAGCATATCTTTGGGGAGCTTTCTTCACCCAGGACTTTTCTGTTCTGTCTATAAAAGGGCTTGGAAAACGTCTGTTGTGGCAAGTGTTGAGCTTACAGAGTGTTGGGTGCATGGGGTGCAGGATACATCCAAGGTGGGGCAACGTCACTTGCACTTTGAAGCAGAAATGGTCAGTGTAAGAAAAGTCCCTCCATACAGTTAAACGAATCCTAAATGGGTGATTCAAAGGAAGTTTCCAGGGTTTGAAGGTGAAACTATTCCCCCCTCCCTCTCCCCTTCATCTTTCCCCTGACTTTAAAGTCTTTAAAGTGCCCTAGGGTGAAATTGACAGTGTGTGGCGTTGCGGGAGGCAGAGTTCCTGCATCTCCATGCATAGATTTCTTTGGCAACACATGAGTATGAAGCTTGGGGGAGGGGTGGAGGTAGGGAGGGCCTGTGCGATGCCGAAGTGGGGGGGGGGGGGAGAGAGAAAATGAAAGATCTGATTCTAATACTCGAAACACAAAATATGTGAAAACAATCTTTATTTAGATTAAACTGAGCGATTCTCCTTTGCAACATCCCCGCACACACACTCTTGGTTCATGTGAAACGAAAAATTATTCTTTCCCCCTCCCCATTGCTGTTTTTCTCCGCACAAGGAAAACGTGGGTTGATACCATTTTATTGTTCTGCTGGGGAGAATTTGAGAACGAGCTTTTGTACTTTCAAGTGGCTAATCAAACCAGGCATTTTTAACGAAAGGACTGGTGATGGAAAAGCCCCGGCAAACGATCCCTTCCCGTCAGTTCCCCTCCCTCAACACACACCCGCACATACACCTTTCCCCGCTACCAACATGAAGGGGAGGGAGGAAGAAAGGGCGAGTTGGACAGAGTGATGTCTGGAGGGCGAACTCGTGTGTCTCTTTGGCGATGTAGTGCCGTGCTAAAATCCACCTCTCCGCTGGAGCCGAGCGGAGAGAGAGGGAGAGACAGCCAAACAGAGTGAGCGAGCGCTGGAGTAGGTATCATCGGCGGCTGTCGGTTTCCAGGGTGAAATCCGCAAGGCTGAACGTTAAAACCAACAAGAGGAACAAAATTTCTCCGGCAACCAACAACGGTTTTCTTTAAACAAAAAATAGCACGGAGACGGAGGGGGGGGGAGGGGCTGAATCAGCCAATCTAATCTGTGTTAATCAGACAAAGATTTCGGAGCTATCTGCATTGAAATTAATACATTAATACATACACTACTAGCAAGAGACAGAGAGGTAACAGCCTCACAAAACGTGGAGCGAGACCCAAGCAGAGCTTCTGTGAGGGGGGGGGGGGGTGGAGGAGCCACAAGGCTCTTTTGTTTTATTCCCCCTCCGATTAGTTTTTGCGGTGATCTGAGCAGTTAGGGAAGCGGCGGGCAGCGCTCGAGGCTTCCGTTTCTGTCGCCGGCGGAGAGCTTTTTGCAGAGCTGGTCGCGGTTTCAGCACCAAGAGTTCTGGACAGCTCACCGCGCAGCAGAGCTGCCTCCCCCCCCTCCCTCACCGCCTCTTCTCCCCCTCCCCCGCTGCATTACTGTACAGCTGGAGATGCATCTAAATTAAGTCCTATTCAACAACAAGTAGATCTCTTCTGTCCGGGAACCACACTAGACTCTGCTCTCAATTAAACTGCATTTTCTCTTCACGGAATTGACCGTCAGCCGTAATTATCCCGATTTTCTCTTTCTCTCTTGTCTCTCTCTCTTTCTCCCCCCCCCCATCTCTCTCCCTCCCTCCCTCCTTCTCTCCCTCCCTCTCGTTCTGTCTCTCTCTCCCTTTCTCTCTCTCCTCTTGCAGGAACGACTCTTTGGGAACCTGGTCCACCCAGGGATGTAAAACTGTGCTTACCGATGCATCCCATACAAAATGCTTATGTGATCGTCTCTCTACCTTCGCCATTTTGGCTCAGCAACCTAGAGAAATAGTAAGTAACGCGGGGGGGGGGGGGAGAGAATCTGAGTTTAATGCAAAGGCTGGGAGGATTTTTATGTGTCTATCATTAACCCCAGAAATATTTCAGATGTATGCCTTGAGAAAGGAAATGTATAAACGTTGAAGGTTGAGAAGACCGGCTGTTCTATTATCTCTGTCAGTGGCTCTTAGCTCATGGGAATTAATTACAGATTTTTAGATATATAATTAGTTCCAGGGTCTAACAGCTCCTGTTTTCACAAAGAAAACTTAACAACTGTAATATGTTGAAAGAATTTCCTACTTAATCATTATTCCTTTAGTACCCCTCCCCCTTTTAAGGGGAATGTGCAAGATTTTTCATTGTTGCTAGTAAAATGAGAAACCTAGCTACTCTAGTTAAACAGATTGCAGTTCTGCATTGGGCATTTTCAGTACAGGGACTCTGTGCTGTCCACAGCTTGTAAGCGAAACAAAATGGAAAGTATATATATAGAGAGAGACTGAGATTCTTTTAGTAGTAAATAAGAAGGATTTGACTTCAATAAATATGAAAAATGGGATAAGATATACGTTTTGCCTTGCCTGGATGACAAATCGTGGCTTGATAAAATATAATGTAAAGTGGAGCTGTGAAGTTTTTTTAGTAGCATAGTGCTAAATCAAGTGGTGTCCTACTGAAATAATTGCAAACTTTGAGGTCTAATCGTTTTATTAGCATTAACAAATACTATGCATATTTTAGCACCAAAAGCCTGGCAAGAAGGCTTGAGTCTGAGGGACTTGAGTCTGGTTTGCCTTTCTGCCTCAAGGTCATTTATTTTTCATCTCTTATAAATATTAATCGTTAGAACTGCTATATTTTTAAATGTCCAAATCTTTCAAATGCTGTATACGGTTTGTTCTGAAATTAGTATTTCTCTTATCTGTCCAGAAACGCAAGGAACATGAATACTGGCATGAAGGCCAACTTATTGTAAAGTCAGAAAGTTTGATATTGGGCTTTGGTTTTGGATAAGAAACTGGGTAGCACTCAGTTTGTGAGAATGAACCAAGCTATACTGCTCTCTGTCAGGGGGGAAAACAATTTTAAATTATCTTTTAAAATACTGGGATTATTTGAAAGATAGTAAATGTTAAGGCCTCTCATTATTAAATGGATAACTTCCCCGTTTTCTTTCTTTCTTTCTTTTTTGTCTGTTTGTTTTTGTTGATTGATGTAGTAAAATAGTAAAACTCCAAAGCCAGCAGGAATACTTACTTGGTACGCTGTAGGTACCTAGGCCTCAGAAGCATGAGTAGCTTGAAGTGAGGCTAAAGTTGGAAGTGGTAGGCCATGTTAACTGTACCTGTGAAATGGTGGCTTGTTTCCAAGTCAGATGTGCACCTCCCCGGTTTTAGTTTCATTCTTTAGTTACTAGAACATGGTTTTTATCTGATAAATCTTTGTTATGACCCACAGATCATGGAATCATCTGGTGCACCCTCAGTTACTCTTATAGCAGGCAGTGGCCTTTCATGCTTGGCTTTGGTTACCCTAGCAGTTGTCTATGCAGCACTATGGAGGTATGTAGTTGACTTGTGTGGTTATGTAGTAATGTATTATTATCCAGAATTCAAGGGATATTAAAGAAACTTTTCTATCTTCATCATTTTAAAATACCTTATGGAGGAGTTGTTAATAACTTCTTAGAATTTGTAAATAGGATGTGATTAGGATGGAAAGTTTTCTTCTTTATCCTGGCTTACTACTCATTAAAAGTCCTTTTTTAGCTCATTATTCTTCAGTATGTGTGATATATGCTTTTGCCCAATCAATCATTGTGAGAGTCAAAACCTCAATACTCTCCATCATCTTCAAGAATTTTCCCATTCATTTCACTGGAGAGGGATATGTGGATTCCTTCAAGTGGGAAAGCTCACATTCCCAAGAGGTTCATATAGCTATCAGAGTTTATGTGGGATTTTCCATTGGAGCGATTTTCTTCATTATGGTAATCATATCTCTAATAAGAGACTTATCTCTAAAGAAGCACTGAATAACAGCTACTCCAATACTTCCAAATTCTTCCAATTTTCCTTTCATTCAGTGACACAATGAAATGCTGACCTTGCTTACCACTCAAAAAGGCCTCAATAACAGTTCTCTCATAGGCCCACTCCATATGTTTAATGTGGTCTTAACACAATGGTCCTTGAGCATCCCCAGGATGCATTTACATCAAGAATGTGTCCAGTGAAGTAGGATTTCCTCATGGCAATTTCTTCATCTTGTTTCTACAAAAAATTATCTGTGTTGATGCATTTTTGAGGATCATCCCATGAAAACAAGGTAGATGAGGCCTGTAGATCATATTCAAGCCTTTATTGGCATGATTAGACATATACAATAGAAGGTCAGCCAAATTGCAAAGTCCATACAAAGTAAGGTTAAAAGTACAAGATAAAAACAGAAATAACAGCATAATGAAGCCTAATACATACTATTTATATTCATGAATGAAAGCCAAGGAAAAAGAGATCAACTGTTCCTTGTTAGAGAGGGAAAAATGAATAAACCAGTTAAAGGGAAAATGATCATGTTATGACTACTGCTAACCATTTCCCTGACATATGAACAAACTGGAAACCTTGAAATTAATTTAAAATTCAGAAGGAAAAAAAAGTGTTGAATGTACTGCCCATAGTTGTGGATGAATTATAACAAATAAATGAGCTAAAATATTGATTATTAGACTATGAGAGATGCATCTTTATTGACAGTGAGTTTTCTTTAATGCAGGAATCAGGATGCTTCTTAGCACCAAAAAATGGCCCCAGGAGATGGAGGTGTTGTACACACAAGCTAACCCCTTCACAGGGGTTCAATAATAGTCTTATCACCTAACAGTAAGGGGGTTGAAGTTCTGGTGCAAGTGCAGTCAGGCATAGCAAGGCCATTCCAACACCTCCCTCGTCCGGTGTGCATGTAACCTTGAAGGGTAGAATCATTTTTATCATTTTTGTTTATGAGTAAAACAAGCTTCTACTAGACTTTGATTTAAAGTCAGTAGTCAGATGGAAGCTTTGGGAACTCAGCCCACAGACTGCCAATTGGCCATCCCTGGTTTAATGTAAGGAAGGCCACTGGAAAGCCTGACAACTTTCTTGTTGATCCAAACCTGGTCAAAAAGAAGTAGTAGTAGAAGAAGACTGCAGATTTATACCCTGCCTTTCTCTCTGAATCAGAGACTCAGAGAGGCTTACAATCTCCTATATCTTTTCCTCCCACAGCAGACACCCTGTGAGGTGGGTGGGGCTGAGAAGGCTCTCACAGCAGCTGTCCTTTCAAGGACAACTCCTGTGGTAGCTGTGGCTAACCCAAGACCATTCCAGCAGCTTTAAGTGGAGGAGTGGGGAATCAAATCCGGTTCTCCCAGATAAAAGTCCGCGCACTTAACCACTACACCAAACTGGCTCTTGTGCATTGCTATCCATCAGTGTATATTGGCTTAAATCCTTGAACTCAACTGGATTGTAGAACAGACCAATAACTTAAAGCAGGGAGGTCTCGAGGCTACTTTTTGCTTTTGCGAGGACAGATGAAGTATCTTTAAAAGTTTTTTTTGTGACAGATTGATTTGCTTTCCTCTTCCTAAGAAATTATTCCCTGTGGAGTAAAGAAAGTAAAACATGCCTTTATTCAATGTACAATGTTTTTCTTAGAAAAGCTGTAGATTTTATATATATATTTGAAATGGTCACATGGTCATTATACCCCAGAAAAGCAAGAAAAAGGGTTTAGCAGTTTCCTAAAGCACTGAAACCTCAGGACCAATTTGAGCTTATTTTGCCCACATGCTTCATTTTTTTTTTTTTTTTAAAAAAGCTTTTTCATTGCAAAACTGAGATTGTTCAGAATTCATGGCTGTATGTTGCAAGAATGTAAATCAAGAATAGTACTTACATGAATTAGATAATAAATGTAAGTTTAAGCCCATGAAGTCAAATGGATTCCATTTTCTATAGTTTTGACACTGGCACTAATATGAATAGGCATAGTTTTAGTTTATTAAATCTGATATATTTATACTGGGTTGATTCCAAAGAATCACTTCAGCTCACAGAAATTCATTAGTGAAAGACTCCACCACTGGAACACTCAGCTTGTGAGCAGAAGGAGCCCTTCCATAATAGAAGAGCCTTCAATGAGAGCAAGACCTTCCATTATATGAATACCTTAATATATATATTAAACCACATAAATACATCGGCAAAAAGAATATTGACCATCATATCAAATATGGGTTCTCTTTCACCAGCTCTCTCATAGAACAATCAGCAGTAACAGCCTGAGAAGGTTGCAGGTTATTTCTTGTTCAGAGCACAGTATTCCAGAAAGGAACACTTTATTTCAGGGGTGTTGAACTCATTTGTTATGAGGGCCAGATCTGACATAAAAGAGACCTTGTTGTGCCGGGCCATGTCTGGTTGGGCTGAGCCATGTCAGACTGGGCCATGTGTATACCTATTTAAGATTAGGTAGCAGAGATATAATTTTTATAAAGAACACAGACAAACACAAATATATTTTTAAAAAACTTTCTCAGGGATGGGGGGGGGGAGCCTCAGTCAATAGAAGGAAGAGAGGCTTGGCTCATAAGCTCTGCTGTGTGATTGAGAGAGCCTGGCAAAGCAAGCTATTTCTCCCCCCTTCCTCCCCAAAGGAGGAGCCTCAACCAATGGAGAAAATAGAGGTTTTGCTCTGTAACTCCTGTGCAATTGAGCAAGCCTTGCAAAGCAAGCTGTTATGCAAAAGGAAGCAAAATATAGGAAGGAAGCAGATGACAGCCAGTTGCTCAGGGGCCTGATAGGAGCCCTCCGGGAGCCTGATTTGGCCCCCAGACTGCATGTTTGACACCCCTGCTATTTCTTATTATGTCATTTCACTATATATTATCAAAGGTGTGAATTTATGGAATGATTTTGGAGCAAGTGCTTTAAAGACAGCAACTTTTCTGCAGGTACAGAAGGTTTGAAGCATAGCCTCATGCCCTGTTGGCCTATACAGCTTCTCTGAACCAACATTCAAAAAGTTATACAAAAATACGTTACTTTTGTTTCAGAGGCTTCAATTAGCCAAAGCTCCCATCAGAATTTGCAGTTAGTAATCAATATCTCTCAAAATTCAGCAAATAGTTCTTTTGAATATTTGTCATTTATCCTAAAAAATAGTTTCCAAACTTAATTTTCCAAGTGAATTAGAGAGCAACATTTGTTGTAGTTTGCACAGTCCTATTAGTTACAATTGAAATCCATTCAAAACTCAGCTGCTTGACAATGAAACAGATTACATGATTTCTTCAGAACACAGATTATTTAGTAAACACAGTCTACAGTTATGATTAATTGACACATTAAACTTCACCTAATAAGAGTTTGTTAAGTTTGGAGACTCTGCTGCCAAGTAAATGTAAACTCTGCTGCTATATAAATGCCCATACTCTTATGATAGCATAGGCATGATAGCATAGGCAATACTCTTATGATAGCATAGGCATGATAGCATAGGCAATACTCTTATGATAGCATAGGCATGATAGCATAGGCAATACTCTTATGATAGCATAGGCATGATAGCATAGGCAATACTCTTATGATAGCATAGGCATGATCCTTAAAGCTCCTCTTGCGGAAGCAGATGGGAGGAGCTTAGCAAGGAAGTCCAGTTCAGTCAACAGGGGTTGTACCAAATCAGTTCCCAGCAGATTGCAGCCACTCATAAGCACCTGTATTGGAACTAAATGTTGCTGGCTTCAATATGTTAGGCTGAAAGTGTGAAGGGTGCCAGACTGCATCCATTAACGCCTCACCATAATGAGTCCAGTGGCACCTTTAAAACCAACAAAGTATTATTCAAAGTATAAGCTTTTGTGTGCATGCACACTCCCTCAGATACAATGAAACAGAATTTCCTCAACCATTACATATAGGACGAGAGGGGTGGGGTGGGAGTTTGGTTGTCCGGAAGAGTCAAGATGGTTAATGACAGCTAGATACAATCTAAATGTATTTGAAGAAGTATACTTGCAACACAAAAGTTTATACCCAGGATAAAACTTTGTTGGACTTAGAGGTGCCACTGGACTCAAACTTGGTTCTGCTTAGACCATCACGGCTATCTGCCTGAATCTATTACCATAACTGAGTACTTGTTTCAGTTATTTTATTTTCTTATGCAATGCTCTTAATTATTATGTTGTGGAGTATGCTTTCTTAAAAGTACAAGCCTTTCACTTCAGTGAAAAAAAGGGTTTTTATCTCTTGTAAGAACTGGCAATGTTAATGAATACTTATTTGTAATAAGAATGTACAATATTGGTATGCAAAGCAGTTAGTAAATGTTTTGTTGTATGTGCTTACTTGGGCAGGTACATCAGATCTGAGAGGTCAATAATTCTAATTAATTTCTGCCTATCTATTATCTCATCAAATATCCTTATATTGGTTGGACAAACACAGACACATAATAAGGTATGACTGAACTGTCTTTACATTTTAATAGCAATGTGGTTTTTGTGTAGCTGAATATACTGGGGTGGGAAATTACTTTGCAGAATTTGATAGTATTTTCAGATGAAATATTAGAAAGTCAGAGTGATTCAAGATATTTCTTAATAATTCCCCTATCCCATCCCTTGTGGTATTTTTCCATCTGGATAATTACAGCTTCTCTATAGCGGAATTGTCAAAAATCAAAGTTAAAACAATTCAGACACAATACATCAAAAGCACAAATTCTGGCTCATGGTGATAGTTGTGATGGAATTGTGCTAGTGTTTTTGTCTTTTACTAGCAATGTGGTATTCAATAGGCAACTATAAAAGAAGAGTATTTTTCTGGGGCATTTGAACAAGGTAATACTATAAATGCTGTAAGGCTAAACAAGATGATACTGATTATGACAATGGTGATAATTTGTGTGTCCTGTGCATATATTGTTCAGTCTGTGTTTGGAGTGTGTGTTGTTTTTATTCTAAGTGGTGTATACTGAACTTCTGCAAATTTAGGCATTTTCTGTTAAATGGGACATGATCATCGGGTGTAATAAACTCTATCCAGTTAAACTGAGTACATGAAGTTAGTCAGTAAGACTAACAGTCTGATCTAAAATCAGTGCCCCAAGAGTTCTGTTGAAATCACTGGGCCTTATGTTCATTAAATGTAAAATGCAAACGTACAATGGCCTAAACGGTTTGTGGAATGAAAAAAGAAGTATTTGCCTTGTATCTGGGTTTAGTGTGTGAGCCCTGTCATCTGCAGTCTGACTATCCTGTGGTTTTCTGATAATATTAATATTTGTAATTGTTAAGGTCAATAGAGTGGTTAAAGAGAGAGGCAAAGATCCATAATCAGATTTGTGGTCTGGTCTTTAAGAGTTGGTTCATATGCATGGAAGAGCATGTCAATACTTTGTCCACAGCTGCTCATGCAGCTAGGTGTCATGTTGCAGCAGATAACCTATGGCAAATATTTGGGATTTTGTAACCTTGCTCATAGAAGTTGATAAAATTAGGTCAGTTTATGTCTCAGTATTTCAATCTTCAGTAGGACATCGATCAGGCTGTTAGATAGGTGTATGCATTACATCAAGAAATAATTGTTACAGTTTTTGTTGGTCCCATTTTAGAGGTTGTAAACCAGACACTTTTTTCATTTCTTATTTTCCCCTTTACTTATAATAATGCTTTCTACCTTTTGCTTTGACATAACACATTCTAAGACTCTTCAAAAGGCAAAATCTGGGAAAGTAAATGCATGTAGGGTCAGAGCAGGATTGCATGCACTGGTCTGACCCTAGCCCCTATAGCTGCTTGGTAAAAGTTGCAGTCAAGAGCCTGAGAGCCCCAAGATCCAGATCACATGTGCAAAGCCTGCAGATGTGCATCAGTTCATGATCTATGCCAAATTAGGTAGGGATAGGGACAGTGCCAGCAGCAGCAACCTCGCTTCCCACTGTGCAACTTGCAAATAGTTCTTGTTACTCTGAAAAGATGCTCAGAAAAGGTGCTGCCAGTGGAACTTTTACCATTAGCTTCAAAGCAACATTCAGTTCCTCCATTCCTAGCATTTCTACTGTGGAGTTCAAGAGGTATTTGGTTGATCCTGTCTTCTTTTTGTTATTCCTCTTAAGAACAAAGTATTCTTTCCCATGAGATGTCTTTGGTCACGCAGCTATGAATATCATTAAAATAACAACTCAGGCAAGCAATGATAAGCTGTGTTTATAAAGATCTAAAAAGCAAAGCATTCCATACAGGCACCCATCACATAACCCCATAACAGTTTGATAGTCGTTTCCCCAAGTTGTAGTCTCACACTGGAAGGAATATATGTGAATGTATCTCCAAATTCATCATCAGAGTCTTATCTCCTGTGGTTCTTTTCTACGTAACTGTTGGCCTGCCTTGAGGAAGCAGAGAAAGTAGTCATTGGGGAAATTAGTCCCCATGCTTGTAAAAGGGGACCAGTGCTCCTCAGTCATTTAGAGCAGTAATTCCCAAACTTTTTGGTGTTGCAACATTCTGCTGTTCTTTGATTGATAGTCTCACTCTCTCTCACACACACACACTTTCTCCTAAACAAAATAAATATATTTGACATTATATTTACCATGAAACAAGTGTAAAACATTTTCAGATATCACAAAAACAGGCCTGGGAATTACTGCTTTAGATCATCATCACCCTTATCAAATGTATCTGCTGTCAGTGAATAATCATTCATTATTTCAACTCTACAAAGTTATTTTGAGGTTTAATATCCTGCTTTTTGACAGTTGAGTATCTTAAGTGTGATATATTCCCCCACCTCCTCTACATTCCAAAACAGCAATTAAACTGAACCAAAGCCACATTTCCTTATAATGCAATCTTGAGTTTACAAAGGGCATTTTTTTTATCTGCAGCTTCTCAGTCTGTATATTCCCTTAACAAATTGCTGAGAAAGTACCTTGAATGAATGAAGGACAGATTAAGATGCTCTATGCCAAAATATGTCCTCATTAATTACTAGCAAAATTTGATTTTAACAGTTTTGTTTACTGCATAACTAATATATTCTGATACCAGCCTCCAAGTCTTGTCCTTTGTGCAGTCTCATCATTTTTTTGCCAAATTGCCAAGTATGGCCACAATTCAGGAAAGTTTTGTGATTAAACTTCGATGCAGGATTGTTACTGCAATTCCTTTCTAATGAAAATTAAACTATTGAAAGAACCCAGTGAAATAACTGGTGTCATTAATGCTTTCTTCCAAGAGACTGCTGCTTTGGAAATGGGAAAAGCAAACTCATTATGTTTATTCTATGGGTTGCTGATTCAAAGTATACATTTAAAACTGGATCTAGGCATATATTTTTCCTATGTGGGTTGTGTGTGTGTTCATTTGGGAATATTTGGAAGTAGACTAGCTTCAAAATTGCTTCCAAATAGTAGAGGGACAGACAGGGGTTTTTTTGGGGGGGGAGGTGGGGTGGGGAGGGTTAGTGCAAATGAAAGAAACAATATTCTTGTCCAGATTTCTGTTCTGTATTCTCAACCATCCTCCTGCTAGAAAGTTACAGTACAATCCTAAACAGAGTGATACCTTTTATGTCCATTAAGGTCAATGGGTTTTAAACAAAGTTATATCCTTCTAAGCCCATTACATTTAATGGGCTTAGAAGGGTATAACTGCTTAAAACTGCCCTGTTAGTAATTCAAAGCAGGTCTACTCAAAAGTAAGCCCATTTTATTCAAATAGGCTCACTCCCAGGAAAGTGTTCTTGGGATTGCAGCCTTTGAAGCATAGCGCATCACATGGGTTGGGTTTATGCACAATATAAACAAAATATCATCTCTGCCCAGTCACAGGGGAATTCCCCCATAGCCTAGGGCAGGGGTGGCCAATGGTAGCTCTCCAGATGTTTTTTTGCCTACAACTCCCATCAGCCCCAGCCATTGGCCGTGCTGACTGGGGCTGATGGGAGTTTTAGGCAAAAACATCTGGAGAGCTACCGTTGGCCACTCCTGGCCTAGGGCAACTCACTGCCTCTCAACTTGACCTGCCAAAATAATTTCTGTGCACCTAAGATAAGCCTCATGTAAGGCGCCCCAAGGGTAAGCTAAGCTTCTTGGTGGCAGGATAGTAAAGTGGTAAATAGACAGTAATGAACAGTAATGTTTTTTATGCCACCACTTTAATCCCATTCCCCAAATTTATCAACCCAGTTTAAGAGGTGGGGGGAGAATAAGGATACAAGAAAGATTTTTTTAAAATAATAGTAATGGGATTCCAAAGCCTTGGATTCAGTAGAACCACTTATGTATCTTTTTCCTTCCAAGTATTTGGGCTTCTTTTGGTGCCAAATTAAAGAGGAGGTTTCTCCTCTCGTCTCATCATTGTAGATGTAATGACTGCACCTAAAGCAGGGTCCATCTCTCTTAGTTTTATTGTGTGTTCAATGCTCTGTCTGCTTCCACAGATGGAAGTCAGAAAGACTTCCACCATGCACAATTAGGGGTATGCAATTTTTAAACTGGTGTTTTTCAGTCTGGGTCTATTGGAACCCCCCCCCCCCCCCAAATTTCAGTATTTCTGAAAAATCCCAGATCAAAATACTGGTATGGTATTCAGACCTGGAATTTTTCAGAAACGCTGAAATTCTGGGAGGTCCAATAGATCTGAGAATTAAAACACTGGTTACAAACAAGCGAGGGTTGGCTTGGCTTCTCCTGCAGAATGGTTTAAATCATGCTGCAGGAGAAGCTGGCCCCAGGATCTGCTGTGCCACAAGCTAGCACATTGCTTCCTGCAGCACAGCAGCTTCTGAGGCTGATATTTCCTCTAGCCCAGTTTAAACCGGGCTGTACAAGAAGCCAGCCCCAAGCTGTCAGGAACTGTCTGCTCCCCTTGGCACAACTGATCCTTGGGCTGTCTTCTGTTGTCTCTTTAAACTTTTAAGGGATTGCAGTAGAAGCCCAACAAACAGATGAGAAGTGGGAGGAACAGCTGAGAAGTGGGAGGGTCTCTCTGCTGGTTTTGGATCTACTGGTAATTCCCAAATATATCTGGGATTTTCTTGGGATTTTTTTTGTTTTTCCAAAAAAACCCAGATACATATGGGAAGCCTAAATATACCTGGGAAATACCAATAAGGCATTTGGGAGTCTATTTTTGGCTTGGGTAGATGCACACACCTCTTTGCACAATGGCAACAGTATAAACGTCCTGTCTCAGTGATAACCTTATGACAGCCTCACTTATTTAAAGCATTCCCTTAAAGCAAAATCAGAACAGCAGTCTTTCTGTCTCTGTGAGTGGTCCTAGGCATATAATTACTTCTAGAAACATAGCAATTGTTCCAGTGATCATAGATATACAATCTATAGTATTTTCCATTGCTGGGGCTATACTACTGCTATCTGTTATCACAGGAATTGCTGCAGAATAGGCACTTGATTTTTCAGCTTATTCTTTACATCTCATCTGATGAATTCTTTCATCTGTACATATTCAGGAAAGGTGAATAGATAGTTATGCATTTGAAATATGGTATGATCCAGTCACACTTTCCTTAGTTCTACATCTTTTTCAGTCTGTTGATCATGGCAGATTCCCACTCCCAGAAAAAGCATCCTTTCCTAACCCAAGGACATGTCTCCCCATTTCCGTGAATATTCTGTGTACCTTGAAGCAACAGACAAATACTTTGCCTAACCACTTCTCATTATTAAATTTAATAAAACATCCAACAAGGTTATTTTTAAAACATCTTTGTCAAGTTGAATAGAGTAATTAATATGTATGAGGAACATGTAGATTAGTTGTTCGTTTCAGCTAGTACTTTAACAGGAAGTAGCCATAGAAGATATAGTTATCTCAGAAGGTCTACAGGGAAATACGATGACGCCCTTGATGTGGGATAGATGAGTGGTAATATTAAACAGTACTCCTAATTTATTAGGTATTATGACTGTGGGTCTGTTATCTTGATACAATTTCCCTGTGCACATTAAGTTTCAAGAACTTCAAAAGGCCATATTTTTGGCTTGTTAAATTACCTCTTGTCATCGTCAGTGAAAAGGGGGCCAAAAAGTACCTGTGCCCCAGGAAGCAGAGGTCTAAGTTTGTACAGATAGAGCTTTACAGAATCACCTTGAATTCTTCAAAGCTGAACTACCTTTTCAAATTTCCAATGCCCACTGCTTGCAGGGAGACTTTTTTCCCTCTTGGTATGTGAATCAGTATTTCAGCTTGAAGCTTCAGAAGTATAGGTCAGTGAGCTTTTTAGCTCTTTTAAAAGATAGCTAGTACCCCCCCCCCCCCCAAAAAAAGGTGGGCTATAGGGAGATTTAGGTTGAAAGATGTGTTGTCAGCAGAATGACATTTTCCTGATTGTCTTTTAGACATGCTTGTTGATCATTTTGTTGGAAGACAAAAGAGGGAATTTGACAACTGTATGGTATGTAGGCATTTTAAACAGAAGGGGAAATTCCTACTGAAAGTTAAGTCAGTGCATGAAACTGTTGTGGAGATTTTTCCTCTATATATAGTTATCTCAGAAGATAACTTTTAATCTTTATATTAGATTTTAATCTTTATATTAAAATAAAGATTTCCTGAAGATGAACACATGGAGCTGCCTTGTATTGAAACAGACCATTGGTGACTATTGTCTATTGTGTGACTGGCAGCAGCTTCCCAGATGGAGGTCTCTCTAATCACTTACCACCAGATCTTTTTAACTTGAGATGCTGGGGACTGAACCTGCATGATAAACAGATGTTTTCTCACTGAACTATGGCCCTTCCCAGTGACAGAGTTTTCAGAATGTGTATGCCTGGCCATGAGCATTATGTTGAGGAATTCAAACACAAGTAGCTTCACCTGATATCTCTGGAAACCTCAAAAGTAATATCAGCCAACATCTCTACCAGATGGTACAGGAATCCAAATACTGTCATCCAGGGCTGTAGAGGGAAACCAGAAAACTCTGGTGTTGATTATTTATCCTCTAAGTGAACTCACTGCATCTAGAAAGGGGAGCTAAGGCAGGTGGGCACTTAGCAAAGGTGCACGAGTATATCCCTGCCTTGAATCAGCACAACTGGGATTAAGGAAGAGACAAAACACATATTTTGTTTCTTCATCTGAACAGAGGTATATTCATTGTACAATGTTACATCAACTTTAGTTGCCTCAAGTGGAGCTAAACTGGCTTAAATTTAAAGAGCCATACTGGTTTTGGGATCACACAGAGTCTGCTCAAATATACACCAAATCATGGTTCTTGTATAAACAAAGTCAAATTAGCAAGAAGGTATAACTTTGTGCAACTCAGCTAACTGCTGGTCAGTTTCTTATGAAATAACAAGCAATGATGTGAACACTAAAAGTTTGTGTTGCTTATGAGTTTTTTATTTTTTCTGAGTACACTTATAGTGATGAATTACAGGTCAGATTATGGTCACAATTCAAAGAGATTCTTTTGGCTCACACAGCAATAACCAGTTCGTTAGGATGGAGAGCAGTAAATGGTCTTTGCGGTGACTGAGGAGGAGGAATGCCCCATGTCTTTCCTAGTCCACATTCATTTGGGCATTTTGACCCAACATAGCCACCTCTGGATTAAATAGGCACGTTTACATATTCACAACTGAGATCTCAGCTGCAATCGCACATACCTCATCTTCTGACACCACAAGTCCACTTTTAAAAGCCACTGGGTATGTCCTGGTAGCAATAGTTGAAATATTCTCATGGTGCATTTCCTGGTTGTCTGAACACATGAGGCGTGTGACTGCTCCTCTGGTGCATGCACAGCCCATGCCTCTCTCAGCAGCCAGGCATGTACTGTCTGTTCACTGTGGCACACCTCAAACTGCACCAGCTTTTTTTAAAGCTGGGAGGCCACTGTAGCTGCGCATGCACCCGTCTACTTGCAGTCCTAGCAACCATCTGTGGGAGGCAATGGAAGAACAGCTGGCATGGGAAGTACCTGGTATGGTGCTGTCCATCTGCCTTCTGATTCTGCTGCCTCCCAATGACAGTCGATAGAAGGCCAAGTGGCCTTGGGATCTCTGTTGTGCAGTCATTAAAGGGGAATGAAATGGGGATTATATAGATTTGTGTAGGATAGGTCTATCAGTGGCTCACACATGGTGACTAAAGGAGCCTCTAGATCCAGAAGCACTAAACCTCTGAGTGCCAGAAGGCAACATCAGGGCAAGGCCTAAGCCTCTGTGCCCTGTTCTTGGCACTCCAGAGGAACTGGTTGGCCACTGTGTGAGACAGGATGCTGGTCTAGATGAGCTACTGATCTCTTCCAGTAGGACTCTTCCTATGTTTTTATGTTCATTACTCTCCAACCATAGCATGCCCTGTCCTCTGCCCCAATGAGCCAGGTCACACACATCTGACACAGTGAGCTTGGACTGTGGAAAGCATATACTCCCCAAATCTTGTTCATCTCTAAGGTGATATTGGACTTGAATCGAGCAGCTCTTGAACAGTGTTTTGTTCTCACTTAGGCTATCATATCATTCTTGTGCCACTTTGCATCTGGGCAAGAGCTTCCAGAAAGGGTGGCACATAGCAGCTCAGGGCTTGGCTCTTCAGGTTCTGACTTAAATCAGACATCTCTTTTCCTATTCTTCTTGGCTTGCTCTTGCTCTCCATGCCTCCAAGACTAATTGCATCATTTTGTCACTCTCTGAGCCTGGTTGTGTGGTACTATAAATGGTTTGGTTGTGATCTAGTTTTAACACGTCAGTTTTTTTCCCCCAGTGAGAAAGTGATTGGCTCGAATATAACATAGTATGTGTGTGCAGAGAGGGAAAGATGAAAATGTGTGAGTGTATAAATGTTAAAATTAATTTTCTTCACGTTCTGAAACTCTCTCAGTCAGCTTCATTAGCAATTGCGTTATAAATAAAAACACATTAGCCATCTGAAGTAAACAAAACGCTGTTTACCTATTTCCCTGGCATGGAAAACAATGCTACACCATTGAAGAAAATGGCAAAAAAATGCATTCAGGCAGAAAGAGGATCCTAATTATGTGGCGCCTTTCTTGTGTCTTGATGTACCTACACTGTAGCCCACTGGCACACACTGCTGCCTTTAAGGCAGTTTGTATGACACATTATCCTTTAAGGCAGAATGCAAGGTAGCTTGTCACAACACATGTAGAAGACTGTATCATCCCTCTCTAATTATAGCACTGCATTTGTTATGCTCTAGTTAAGTCTTATTGGGGAAGGGGGAGGATGCATAGAGCAGGTGCGTAAGGGTCACGCTGTTGAATATTATGGAAGTTGCCAATGTAAGAAGGCTGGGAAGCAGCATACTAAAATATTTGTTTCTGGGAAGTTAAAATATGTGCATGTGAGGGGGAGTACTTGGGCTGGCAGAAGAGAGACCTGGAAGCACTTATCCAAACCACCATCTTTGGATTGATGGTCTGACAATCCCCAAAACATACTAAAAGCAGGATGTTTTATCTTGTTCTCAGGAGAAAGGGCAGTTTTCCATGTGAGCCTGCAGATATATCAGATTATAAATAAGTGACTATCTTTGGCTTGGTTTTACATCATTTTCCTATCTGTCTAACCTGTTAAGCCAGAAAAGTCAAGACCCTTAGGCTCCTTAAGCACAAGTCTCCCTCTGTACTCAACACCCATAGCTTCAGACCCATAATCATGCAACCACACAAACCATGCCACCCTGCAACGCATTTGCTTCACTACCTACATGGGATGGAATTAAATGCAGACAAGCTTCATAGGAGGGAGGGAGAGCAGCATCCTATAGCTTGATCGCATCAGATTTTAGAAGCTAGCAGAACTGATACTTGGACAGGAGACCACCATGTAAGACTCTATAGAGGAGGGCAGTAGAAACCACTTCTGCTTCTCACTTGTCCTGAAAGCTCCTTACTAGGGTTGCTGTAAGTCAGTTGCAGCATGATGGTATTTATGTATTTATATAAGCTTAGTAGGAACTTTGTGAGAGGTGGGGTCATTTGGTGGAAGGCATACATCCAGTTCTTTTTTCCCCCTCCTTAGTTCAGCCATCAGGAAATAGGTGGCAGCTGTCTTACTTACCGCCTGTTCCTTAGGAAGGTCCTTAGAGTAGAGGATCTTGCCTTTCCAAAAGTTTATCCTGCTCATCTTTTGCTCTCGTTTCCTTAGTGAGTGGGAGAAGGAAGCTTCATCCTCCAAAAGCTGTCAAAAACACTTAAAGAGGCAGTACAGAGCATTTTAAAAATTTAAAGACATAGAACTCTTAATGAGACGTTCTCTACATCTTGCAGAAGAGGCTCAGAGGAGAACACAGTGTTCTTGCCCCTGTAGCCGAATTGCTTCTGGAAACAAATTCATGCTCTAGGATTTTTCCTCTTTGGTATGCCCAGCTTTGACTCCCCCCCTCCCCCCCCCAAAAAAAAAACCCTTTTGATTTTACCTACAATTTTCCAGAATGGTTTCTTGAAAACAGTTTTCACCTAACCCTGCACTTAACCCAAGTTCATTGAAGTCCGAGCAACAAAAACATTATAGTATCAAAACATTCCCTTTCTTTCCTGGCATTACTAAATTAGCTTTAGAAAGGATTCCTCAGGAAAGAAAGGAAATGTTTTGATACTATAATGTTTTTTTAACAATGAAAATAGAAAAATACCCAATGTTAGTTGACTGCTCAGATTCCTGTAGTGAGCCACAGTGAGTCCTTGAAAGCATCACTGCAATAGGGAAAGTATGTGATTTCGGACACTTTCCTGCAATTTACTCTTGTAAGGTTCAGGATTGCATCTAAGCCACTGCAGTGACATCATGGCATGCTGCTCTGAAAATGGAATTTGTTGCTGTGTGTTCTTAAAGGCCTATTTTTAATTGTTTTTCTCCTCTGGAAATCACCCCCACAACCTTGAAGAGAAATAACACATCCCTTCTCAAGCACCTGTTACAGTAGTTCCAGGCAATCTGTTGATGACTCAAGCAAGCTATTCCTGGCTTCACACCATTTTTTTTTGATGTTGTTGTTTCTTTTACATTTGGTTGAATTCCAGTTCAAGTAGCAAAAATAGTAAATGACAAAAAAAAAAAAGAGCAAACCCTGATCATTTGAAATGAACCTCCTTTTCTTATTTTATAGGAAATGGCGTGTTGTGGATTCTAATTCTGTGGATTTTTACTATTTAGGCTCTGCACATACAAAACCAAAACATCTGAACTGGACTGCTGTATTGTAGTGAGTGGGCTTAGATGAATGCAATTGCTCAGGATTGCACCACTGGTAATGACATTTGAGGAAACAGCCATTATAGTGGATCCCAGCTTGGATCTCAGGTTTTTATTTTATTCATCAGGCACATATTCAGCCAAGTCATCCTGTGTAAACAAGGAACAGAGTGCCAGAATGGGTTGTAAGCAGGGATTGAAGGAGGATTCTCAAAGGCAATTACTGTAGTGATCAGCAATAATGATAGATCATTATTCTAGTAATGGGCATTTGACAGTCTTTTTCTGATCAGATTTCATAAGACAGAGTTTTGTTTAACAGAGATGTGTTGTCTGCTTGCACTCCATCCGTGGCTGCTGGTGATGGCTTTCATATTACATAGAAAGAGGTAGAGACACTTGCAAGGAACTGGTGGCTAAAACTGTTCTGTTTTTAATGCATTCTTTGATAATAAATTTGTTAGAACATTTCAAGAAAGCCACAATGGCTTCTGAAAACTAGTTTGCAAAAATGCATATTTAGCACAGTAGAGTTGTTAAGAGGCATCTTCGCTCTTAGGGGTCTTTGTTGTTGTTCCCCCTGCTTCTTTGCAGATGTTTCGGTATTGAAGGAAGAATGTCAGGAGCCTTTTTACAGACTTTTCTGTTTTGCCTTGTGCTCTTCTTTCTCAGTAACAGTTTCTTGGGGGCCTGATCTTGTCATTGTCAAGTCAATTAGAGCTCCTACCTGTAGGATAACTCTGGGAATAACAGGCCGGTTTGATACGTGAGGGTAATATGTCTTCCTCTAATAAACCTGTGTCCTCCATATTTTTTTCTTCCACTTTTTGTTTTAAAGCTTTCCATATGACAAATCCTGACTCCTGCCACCATTGCACACTACAAGTCTTAAACACCAAAGCGTGTTTTTCCCTGCTTCTGGTATACTGGCAGGCATTTCCTGGTAAATAAGAAAACACTGGCAGAATCAAGCTGAGAGGGGGTTTTTTAACAGCCTCATGAGAGATCCAGCCATGCCAGTATGGCAACAGACTCTGTTAGATGCCACTGCTGTGCTCCCAAGGCTGCAAAGATACTTCTGCTGTCTCTTGCAGCTTTTTTGTGTTTGCCTGCATTTATGCAGAAACAATGGCAGAAAATTATTTCTAAATATGTGATAATGGAGTTGTCGTGCTGAGGAAGATATGTGGTCAGTCTGGTGCATTAATCAGGTCATAACAGTGGCCAAGACCAGCTGCTGATGTTGGCAGCAAACACTTGTGGGATAATCAGCTCCTGTATTTGTTTTGGGCAGGGGTTGCTTTTGGGTTTTCCTTAGTGGCTATTTAGATGAGCTAAATTCGGTGTGGTGGCTAGGTGGCAAAGAGAATCCTTTCATTCCAACACACATATGAATGCCGAAGGGGGAGGGGATTGCAGGTTGAATCTAACCAGCTTATTTTTGCTCACATAAAAATCTATGCTAAGGATCATGGTACCTTCAGAAAAGGCTGTGCAGGAAAGGGAATTATAGTAAAGGTACTGGGCAAGATTGACTGAAAACGCTGGCTCCATCCAACCTTAGAATTTTCAAATAAGGATTACCAGTCAGTTGCAGTGAGGTGCTGCCCTCCTTGGAAAGCAGTAGCATCAACAATACCTGTCATCACTGCTGGGTGTCATCCGTGAACAGAATGTTTGGTTTGGATTGAGTGACCACAATTTAAATTCCCCTTCAGTGATGAGGCTCACAGCCTTTCAGCATAATGTATCCCAAATAGTTAGTATGAGGATTTAATGAGATAGTTCCCAAGTACACCACCTTGAGCTTGTAGAGAAAGGGCAGGCTACAAATGAGAAAGATAGATTTCCATGTGACCCTTACACTCTTAATGGAATGGTTATGTTCATTCCCTCTACCTCAAAGATTACCTTAGCAGATTTCTATATAAATGTTGGGTTGGATCCAAAGGTTTTATTCCACCAGTGGTGGAACTTTCCTCTGGTGCCAAGAGTCTTTCTCTGGTACGTGGAGCCTCTCTCTGATGGGAGGTTCCTCCTTTCTAGGAGAAGACCCCTTTCACTGGAGGGATTATATTGTTAGTAGGATGTCTTTTATATGCAACCCACAAGAGCCTATGAATTGGAAGAACTCCCCTTGGAATCGGCCTAGTTCTACTTCCTGCTGCAGCTCCTTGTACACCATGAAAAGCTGTTCTTGAAGGCCAGGGTATTACTTTGATGTGTCACGGGGGGCTGCAGTTGGGGAAACCAGGGAGGAGGACCATTTGCAAGTAAAAGTACCTTCAATGCATTACATGGCATGTTTGGAGCCAAGATGCTGAATGTACTTTGAGCCCATATAGTCTCAAACATCTGCATGAAAATTGGAGAGTTGACCCTACAACAGTTTTCAGTCCAGTCCAGAGTTAAATCCTTCTACGCCCATTTATTTCAATAGGTTTTGAAAGGTACAGCTCTGCCTAGGATAGCACTATTCCTTTCCATTCTGTTCTTGAAGTTCCTTCGCAATAAAGCAGCTACTTTGAGGACACCCACTGAATGCTCTGGAAGGTTAAGATGTTCTCCAACAGCTGTTCTCAGTCTTGTGATTCCTGATCTGTGTCCATTATCTTTTGATGTAGGGTTTCACCTATTTGTCCTCTGTAGAAAAGTGAAGGGTATTGTTGGCATTTAATGGCATATACAATGTTAGGAGACAAGCAGGTGAATAAGCATGAGGTGGTGAAGGTGATGTTGTTAGGTCCAGTGATTGTGTTGTCTGAATGTATGTTAGGGTTGCCAGGTCTAACTCAAAAACTACCTGGGGACTTTGGGGGTGGAGCCAGAAGACTTTCACATTCGCTAAAATAAATAAGTTAAAGTACAGCAGATCTGTTCCCCTGAATACAGTCTTCATTTCCTCATCCCAAACTGCTGCATGTCCCATGTGTTCTCTCTCTCTCACACACACACATACAGAGAGAGAGAGAGCAGCCAAAATTAACAGTTTGCAATTCCACACTTGTGTGGTCTCACTGAGGTAATTTACTCATGAGTTGCTGTAGATCCAAGTTCTTCAGATTAACACAGGGAACCAAAGGTTCTAGTTTATCCTTTACTATGTAAACAACTTCTGAAAGGATTGTAAAACAAATGGAGGGTCTGGGCTGCCTTCCCTTCCTTTCTTACAACTTCACAGCTAACAGGGAGCAGCCATGTTGTTCTGGCAGCTCACCCTACCCCTATTCAGCCTGAGTCCTGTAGATTTAAAGGCACAGACACACTGCCCCAAAAGTAAGCCTTTCCAAGTCTCTTCTAGCGTTCTGAAGTGGAAAGGCACATGGTGGCTGTGAGGGTGGGACTTTTCCCCACCAGTCAGCTGACTGGAGGCAGGAAGGAGCCTGCAAAACCAAGGGATCCCTCACTGGGGCCTGGGGATTGACAAGCCTCGGGTATGTGGCAGCAAAGTTGGCATCTGGGTTTACTGCAAGCTCTGGTATCAGTGTCCATGGTCAAATTAGTTGTTGTAATATTGTGTGTGAGGACCAACACAGCTACCCACCTGGATCTGTGATAGCACTGTGAGTCATCTTTGTGAGTTTCAATAATGTTCAAAACCTTGTGTGAAGTTCTGTCCATGACAAAGAAATCACACTGGCCTACATCCAGCACCACCACCTCAGTTTTTCTAGTATAAGTAGTGTTGCTGGTTTTTGCAAAGATTCCTGGGAGTATATTATGATTTATGCATTGTCTTGTGGTGAAAAAAGAAAATCAGGCATACAAGGTTACTCCCTTAGATAGGCCCTTAGGTGGTACCTAAATTATAGACCAACACCTGAGGTTTATTTTTGCTTTTCCCACTGTTGTGGTTGACAGTGTTATGACAAAGAAGGATATTGTGGGCAAATAATGAAGTCCTGTTGCGCTGTTCTCAGTGTGTAATTGTCCAAGAAAAACTGTGAAAGGAGAACTGTAAATGTTAAAAAGCATTAACTTTTTTTCAATAATCATGGCCTTCTTTACAAATGTAGCAGGGAGATTGTTCGGATCCCTGTAGGGAAACTTTAATTTTTTAAAAAATAAAAAGCCCTCAAGCTGTTAGCCTGATAGAATTTCTGTAGTGTCAGAAAGTTCAGACTAGTGAGTTTGAAAGCCAGGATGAAGAAAACATTTTCAGATCTTCCATCTAATGAAAACTGAAGTATGTCTGGCATAAGGAGTCCGGCAGCTGGATGGAAATGCAATTGAATTTGGCACAAAATAGCAACCAACAGCAAGTGCTTATGTAAGAGGAGGCTTTGAAGAGAACAACTGTGTATAATGTGAAGTGGATCTTTACATACAGTAATAATTAAATCTCCAAACACACAGTGTTTGTTAAGTGATTTCTCCAATCAGTAAGGTCTGAACAAACTTCCTGTGCATAGTTAGGTAAAGACAAGGGATCAAAACATTGTCCTTAATATCCTTCACTAAATCCTCAAAGTGATGACAAAACCCAGCAAGTCAAGAAATGTACCGCTATAGAATCTTGAGTTCTAAAAAGATGGGATTAATTTAAATCTGTTGTTCTTTGCACTGAGATCTCGCATAGCTTGTATTTCAGAAGACACTCAAGTCTCCATCTTTTACTGCCTGCCCTCTTTTGCCATGTCAATCAGAATTCAGGTTTGAATGTTATTTATTTATTTATTTTTAAACCAAATAGGGTTGCCAAGTCCAATTCAAGAAATATCTGGGGACTTTGGGGGTGGAGCCAGGAGACATCGGGGCGGATCCAGGAACAAGGGTGTGACAAGCATAATTGGACTCCAAGGAAGTTCTGGCCATCATATTTAAAGGGACCGCACACCTTTTTAAATGTCTTCCTTCCATAGGAAATAATGAAGGATAGGGGCACCTTCTTTTGGGGCTCATAGAATTGGACCCCATAGTCCAATCATTTTGAAACTTGGGGGATACTTTGGGGAGAGTCACTAGATACTATACTGAAAATCTGGTGCCTCTACCTCAAAAAACACCACCTCCAGAGCCCCCGAAACCTCCAGATCAATTCCCCATTATACCCTATGAGAATCGATCTCCACATAGAGAATAATGAAGTACTCAGCAGACATCCCCCCCCCCCATTTCTGGCAAAACTGAAGGGGGATCGGCCTCTCTACTCATGAGTTGCTGCCAACTTCTTCAAAGTAACACAGACACCCCATCCCAAGAGGAAACCTTTCAATCAGCGACTGAAGCCTCCGGAGGTAGAAACGCACATGGTCCTCTGGGGGTGGAGCTCCCCCCCCCTCCGCCGGCCAGACTCCTCGAGGAGACACCTGTGGCAGCCAGAGAGGACGCAAGGACTACGAGTCCCAGCATGCACCTCACGAAGGGAGGCCGGATTGGAGCGAATAGCAGGCCAGCGGTAGGTGGGTCTTTGTGACCCGGAGGAAGGGAGAAGCCTAAAGCCTGCGAGGGAGGGCGGCAGGCAGACTCCCCAACCCACCCCCCATCCCGCTTCCACATTTTTGGAGAGCGGGAGATGAGGCTGCTATTCCAGGGGTCCCCTGGCAGGGCGGGGGGGGGGGGGGGGTTTGGGAAGCCTACCCCCTAAAAACCCATAATTCTGGTGAGATTAGAAATAAAGACATGTTACCAAACCAAAGAATTATAATAATGGGACATAGGCTTAAAGGAAGGGGGGGTTCATGTATTTTTACTCACTAATTGCATATTTGGCCTCAAGAATCAAACAGCCAACATTTACAACATGCAGAAAAAATAACTTGCCAAAATGCCCTAGCCACAAAAATTAATCAATTTTTTACTTACTATTATCTTCAAAACTGAATAAGCCATTATCCTGGTGGGTACCTAGGGTTTCCTGGACATTTTTGCATGCCTTGAAAAGCGTGTAATGCATCTGGGTGGCATTTTTCGGAGCACAAAGGTGTTTTCAATGAGACAAGAAATGTATCTTCATTGTGTTTCAACAACTGGGCCAACATTCCCTGATCTGTATGCAGGGATCGTTTTGTAGAAAAATAGATGGAGGAGCTCATCCAGAGATTGTTATGCAGTTGCACCTACTATTCAGTGGGCAAGGTGGGAAGGAGGAGGGGGAACCCTTAGAAAGGTTCAGGAGCTGTGCTCCTGTGAGCTCCTGCTGAATCCGAGGCCTGTCTGTATCAATGAAAACACAGTGTTGTAGCCAATCAAGGAAAACTATAAGGATGTGCAATTGGGTTTTGGATCAGAATGCAGATGTTGTAGCCAATCAAGGAGAACTATAAGGATGTGCAATTGGGTTTTGGATCAGAATGCAGATGCAAGCTTGGATCCCACTGAGACACGTGCTTGAATGAGACCCAGATGTGCATCCAAAAGGCAGGAAATGGGGGGGAGAACATATTCCTGATGTTGCCAAGACAACCAAGCAATGGCCCTTGTCTCCTTGGAAGTGTAGTTTCATTGCCTGTCCTTACAGCACAGAGTGGGAAGACAAAGAACATCTCTTGGCTGACTGAGTAATGACACGTTGCACTGTGATAGTAGTTTCATAGCACACCCTTGAAGTATAATACAACATAATATCAAACACGTCCCTTCATGATGGATAATGTTCCTTGTCTTACCATGTGATGTGAGGGCAGACAGTGAAATCATCCTTACAGAGCACTTCAGGAAGACAAGGACTGCCACTCAATTGTCTCAGTAACAAGCAGACTTCCCCTACTCATACACACAGATGGAGGGATATTCTTCAAGGGAAAATCCTTGTTTGTTCACTGTGGCTAGGTTAGATTGCCAAATCTGATAAGCTACATAGTATTCTAACTCCATATCACTAAAAATTGACTCATAATTGACTGTGATCATGCAATGAGGGGGTACAAAAATGGTATCAGAAGAGCAACAGAGAGGTAAACAAGATGTGTAAATCCCCCTCCCAGTACATTTGGCTTTATTTGGGGCATATCACAATTCCTTAAAAATCTTCTTTTTGCCTCCTGGTGTTTAGCAGGGAAAAATTTGGTGCAGCACTAATAAATTATTATAGATGCCTTCCATTAGCAAAGATGTCTGTGCTACAGCTAGCATCACTCCATGATGGTATAAGCATATTCCACCCAGATTTTTCAAATTGCATAATGAATTAATAACTCATTCCATAAATATCTGAATTCCATGTCTGTATTCATTAGCCAGCAGTCATTAAACCATTTTTCTATTGCTTGTATATGAATAAAACATGCAATTTTTTAAAGACAAGGGAATTCTAAGGCACTAAAGATGAGAAGCTTTAAAAGAAGCCATGTAACTTCAGTAAATACCCCTTTTGAACAGAGAACAAGCCTGGTGTTTTCATGAAGAGAAACTGGAAAGGTTTATGAGAGGAACCCCTCTCCTCCAAAAAACAAAACCAAAAAAAAACCCCCTGTATAATTCTCCTGTATTGGAATGGAATTACATTTCATCAAGACTCCTGACTTACCCAATTGTCAATTATAGGGGTCTTTCATGTTACCTTATGACTAGGTAACTACGATTCCTTCTTCTCCTGTTTGTTAACACTGGAAGTCCAAGGTCATATGGAAGAAGCCCATACTGCAGTTCTTTCCATTCCAGTGTTTCTTCTCTGAATATAGGAGCAATGAGAATACAATGGAAAGGGCTGTGGCTCAGTGGCAGAGCATTTGCTTGGCATGCAGAAGGTCTTGGGTTCCATCCCCAGCATCTCCAGTTAAAAGGATCAGATAATAGGTGATGTGAAAGACTTCTACCAGAGGCCTTGGAGAGCCGCTTCCAGATTGAGTAGAAAATGGTGACCTTGATGTTCTAGTGCAATATAATACAGCTTCATGTTTTCATGTGTACATTGAGGTGTGGATGCCTCCCTTGTGAATGGGAATTTCTGATGCTACTGAGGAGTACACGAATGAGCCAGGCTGCAGCTCTATAACATCACTAAAAATAATGTTGGAACAAGTCCTTAATTTGTGATGCAGTCCACAACTAAATTAATATGAAATGTTTCATTCTGCTTGGTTCAATGGTAAATCACATGCTCATTTAGTCTTACAGTAAATTGGCTTTACTCAAAGAGCAGTTTCTTTACATGCAGATAGATTGGCATCAGAGCTGGATTAACAATTAGGCCAAGTAGGCACTTGCCTTTCGGGGTCCCGGGCCAGCTTCTCCCCCCACCTGGTTTTTCCCCTGCTTGCAGCCCTCGCAGCCTGCACACATAGTCAGCAACTGAGCTGCTCTTTGTCCGGCTTGCCTGGTGCAGCTGCTGCTGGCGTCATCGCCAAGTTTGCCTCTCTCTGCCTCTCCTCTGCAGCTTTGTCAAAGGGACTTTCGAGAAGGTGCCTGCAGGCTGCAGCAGGGGTCATGGGTGGTGGGGCAAGCATTTCAACTGAGATAATTTGTGAGGGGGACCCTGAGATTTTGACTGCTAGGGGCCTCCACGGGGTTTAATCCAGCACTGATTGGCATATGCCATTTGCAGATCATTTCCGTCACTTTTTTGTATGTATCATTGCATGAACAAACTATTATGGCTACTTGTACAAATCTGAAAATTTTTGTTAAATATAATTTGTACACTGCATAGAACGGCAAACCTTGGGTGCAACAGAAGTCACAATATAAGGTGATAGGAAAGTCACTCATTTGTAATTTAGGTACAGGAGTTGAAGGGATATGAGGCATCTTCCTGTATAATCTATGCATTGGATATACTCTGCATAGGATTTCACTGGTAATCTTACATACTTCTGCATTTGCACATCCACATGCTGTATTGCTGGCATCTGATCATGAGATTTTATACTAGTGATCCAATTTGTAGGCCCTGTTGGGACACCTGCTTATTCTTACATACAAAATGTGTAACAAACCAAGCCAAACAAAGCCCACCATTCATGAATAACAGCAACCAGATAAACCTGTTTTGCCTGCTTGCAACTATAAGAAACACAGTGTGGAGAGTTACAGGGACTGGACTATATTTGACTTGGTGGCTGACAACCCAGGCAGGCCTTCCCTGTTAGGACTGGACTACAAGAAATATATTAAAGGGAAGGTTTTCAGTGTATTATTATGAGATTGCTGTTAGTTCAGTTTAAACAAGTCTGACCTGAAGGGCCTAGAGCCAGGGCCTATGACAAAAGAGTGCTAACATTTCCATAATCAGTGTGGATGTTTCCTCAATAAGGGCTAATTGCTGGGCAATAGTTCTGTTCGAATACCCACCAAAGCATGGAGAAGGTGATTGGTAATTCTTTCCCAAAGCTTTGAAGAACAGCAGTTTCAAGTTTAGAAAAGCATAGAGGAAAGCAGACAGATTCAGGCAGGTTGGTCTGAAGCAACAGAACAAAGTTTGAATCCAGTGGCACCCTTAAGACCAACAATTAGGGTTGCCAAGTCCAAATCAAGAAATATCTGGGGACTTTGGGGGTGGAGCCAGGAGATATTGGGGGCGGAGCCAAGAGCAAGGGTGTGACAAGCATAATTGAACTTCAAGGGAGTTCTGGCCATCACATTTAAGGGGACTGCACAAATTTTTAAATGCCTTCCTTCCATAGGAAATAATGAAGGATAGGGGCACCTTCTTTTGGGGCTCATAGAATTGGACCCCCTGGTCCAATCTTTTTGAAACCTGGAAGGTATTTTGGGGAGAGGCACTAGATGCTATACTGAAAATTTGGTGCCTCTATCTCAAAAAACAGGCCCCCCAGAGCCCCCGATACCCGCGGATCAATTCCCCATCATTCCCTATGGGAATCGTTCATGGAGGTGCATGATGGCTCTGGGGGGCGAGGCTTCCCCCGCCGGCCAGCTGGCTGGGGGAGGGGGGAAGCCTGTAAAACCTGGGGATCCCCCTCTGGGACCTGGGGAAGCCTACCAACAATGTTTAATTCTGGGTATAAGCTTGTGTGTGCATTCACAAGTCTTCAGATACAGCAGACAGTTAGCTATGAGTTGTACCTTGTCGATATAAGATCTCTCTGTGTGTGGATCAATGCCTCTCATTCTCTGGGCACCGGATGTGGGATACCAGATCTGCCTATTCATTTGACCCGTATTTGTGTTCTGCTTGTATTTTTGAAATTATAAGCATTATGAAACACCCCATAGGTCTCTATACTCTCTCCTCCAAAGGGAGCCATCCCTGGAAGCTCTGAGTCTGGAACATCTCACTGATTAGGGAAGTAGGGAGCATGTAAGAATATTTATTAGACAGGAGTTGAAGAGACAAACAAAATCTAGTTTGACCATGGCTAGTAATTTATTTTTTCCAAGTATTTTTCATGTCTTTTCTCCTTGTCATTGCTGCAAGTTACTTTTGTACCACAGATGGATGGTCTCATGTGTTCCTCCTTTAGAATTTGGCAAGCATGGCAAAAGGAATCCACATCAGAGTGTTATTCTGGCCTTTCAGATATTTCTGAAAGCTGCAAAATGCAGTAGAGAATAGAAAATGGAAAATTATAGATCCTCATAAAATTATCCTTTTATATTATTTCTCCTGAGTTCTTTTGATGGATTTTGCAATAACAATACCATGCTGCAGCAAATCTTTTTTTGCAATGGGTTGGTCGATAGAGGATTTTCTTTCTGTGGCTTCCTGGAAGATTCCCAAATTGGTTTAGAAAAGCCTGACTTCAAGAGATCACAAGTGCTAAGGGCACCCCCATTCATAAGACTCCTTTCATTCTCCATATGCCCCTCCCAACCCATTGTGCTGCACTAGCCCTCATTTTCACACATGTTCTTTTATTGAAAATGTATCTCACAGTTTGGACACATCAGGGCAGCCACCATTCACAAAAAGGAAGCATTTGAAGAGGCAGTGTTTTGGAAAAGCCTTTCCATTTAAAACCAAATCATGCTTGTTGGTGTGAGTCAGTTCTCCTCACTTAGACACGAGCTTGATGATGTGCTACTTCTTAATCTGTTGTTTCTGTTTTTTGTGTTTTCATCTTTGCAGTTAACATAAAAACATGCAAAATTCATGTAGGCCAGTACAATGCTGCCCACAGTGATCAAAGTAGAGGCCCACATAATCCCAGAGTTGGAAACAACTGGTGCTTGCACAGAGGACTACCTTTACCTTTTTAGTAGGACTCCGGACATGTGCTCCTGTATTGATTGCCATAAAGGTGATGCCCATAGCTTAGTTACAGCACTGCCATTGCCTCATGGGCTAGTTACTTGAGGGTAATAGACGTCTGAGAAGTAATCAACAGGGAGTGAGAGGGAGCCCAGTATCCTTACCAGAGGGCATCAGGATGTGGTGGTAGAGGCAAAAAGGCTCCTGAACAGTTCTCAGCATGGCATCCATCACTCACATTGGCTCTGCTAACCATTTGTCCATCTTCCTGCATTCAAGCATCAAACTGTCAAATTAAAAAAAAAGAACAGTTATGTCTCCTTGAAGACTAACAAATTTGTTATGGTGTTAATGGGCTTGATCCTACTTCATCAATCAGCAGGGTTTTTTATGCACAGAGAAGGAAGAATGAAAATGCAAGCAATGAATTCAGAAAGCCTAGTTTGTGATATTCCTGTGAAAAGTCAAAAGTATACAAATAAGCACAGTGATCATTCATCACAGCTGTAGCTGGTTACAACACTAGTGTCCATAGTTACGTTAAGTAATTTTACAACTCTGAAGACTGAGGAAGTTGTCTGGCATTCCACGTAATAATATTCTTCAAAATGTATTTTGCTTAAGGGGTGAAAGAACTGCAAAGGTTTAGGTAATTGCTCTATACTGAGTCAGATCAATGCTTCATCCACTAACTGATAGCACCTCTCAGGCAGAAGTTTTTTCCCCACATCCTCTGTAGATTCTTGTAACTGAAAAAGTCAGGAATTAGGCCTGGGACCTCCTTCATGGGCAGCCTATTTACAAAGGAACAACTTGTGAACTTGTAAATAGGGATGGACACGGATTGGTCCATGGAACTAATTTCATTACAGACTAGGGGCCAATTCGTAGTCCAGTTGTTCAATCTATGCATTTGCAGTTTTGACAGACTGCCCATGGACTGTGATTTCTTTTAGGCAGTCCATTTGGTCTGCTGGAACATTCCATGCAAGTGAGCTCAAGAGGCATTTAAATGTCTCCTGAGTCCACTTTCAGATTGCACTGCCACTACAGCATGACACAACTCAGGAGGCATTTAAATGGCATTGTATCATGAAGGTGGCAGTATGATCCAGAAGTGTTCTCAGGAAGCCTCCTGAGATCACTGGTGTCACACCACAGTGGCAGCACAACTTGGAAGTCCCAGTGGACATCAGAAACCCTGAAATGGTTCATAAAAAGTCCATGGAAGTTCATGTTTATGAATTTTGAACCTCCACAGACCTCTATTTTTTTGTTCCATGTCTATCCCTACTTGCAAATCTCCCACATATTGTTATGTGCTTAACGCACAAACTATTTTTAAGTATTATGTATATTTTTACTTCACCCTTGCTGTAAGGGTACTGTAATTAATTTATTGTCTCCTCCATTTTATCCTTACAACTTTGTAAGGTAGGATAGCCTGAGAGAGAGTGACTGGGTGGAAATTACCCAGTGAGCTCCATTGGCAGAATGGACTTTCTGAGTTTCCCAGATTCGAATTTGACATGCTAACCATTACACCATGCAGCAATTTATATAAACTAAGATTCTTTATATAGACTGTGACCACAGTCCAGTGCACACTTATGCACATACTATTCAAATCAATGGAGTTAAACTAAGCATCATTCTGCACTGGATTCTCCATCATGCCCAAAACATCTTTTTTCTTCTCACCCTGCCCCCTCTGTTTTTTGTTTAGTCATAGTGGTTGTTTGCACTGAATATCCAGCCTGCTGAAGATTTCTTGGGTTCTTGAAATCTTTTTGGCTGTTTTGCACTCTTTTAGTTGGTCGTTTTAAAAGACATCACATCATATGACTTTGGGTTTGGGATATTTCCATGAAGTAACATGGCTATGACTACAGTCTGTAGAACTGTAGAACTGCTAGACTTCAGTGCCATTTATTCCTGCTCTTCCACAGATGAATCAAGAGCCATATTTAAAAGTAAGCAATTTAAACCCATGTTTATACTATAAAACATCTAGGGGATGCCCTGCCTTCTTCAACAATTTGGAAAATCTGCGTTTTAGCCCCAGGAGTCATGAGCAACCCAGCACAGTACAATCAGTCATGGGCTCACTTTTAAATATGCTTTACCTTTCTTTCTTTCTTTTTTAAAAAATATATATATATATATTTTCATGTAACAAACAACAGAAACCAATATCCTATAATTGTGCCCAGTAGAGGAGATTTCAAATTCAAGCATGAGACAGTTCTCAAAGCTCTTTGGATGGCTTTGAAATGTTATATATTAAAACAATATTATGTGGATGGCAGTTTATTTCCTTGGCCAGCCTTCATTATTTTTATTTTTATTTTGCTTTCTTAAATCCCCAAATCCTAAACATTTCCCTTTTTTCATCCTGTCAACCAAAGTGCTAGGCTATCTGTGTGTATTTTCTAAATCCAAACACAATGGGTTGGGTCCATCACAGAAAGTGGAGCAAAGATTGTACAGTGGGTTTTCCTCACCTGCCTCTCCTCCTTCAGCCCACTGATTCCCTCCACCCTAATTCTACTTTAGGAGTTCAATAAGTCCTCAGAAACAGCATGAAGGACAAAGTGAGGCAATATAGGAGAGAGGAGTTGGCAGAAATCAGGCCCTTCCTCTGCCAACAGTGATGTTACATTTGCTGTTGCGCTGGTAGAAAGGCACCTTTGGATCTAACCCTCTAAGTACAGAGCAGAATTTTTTTTCTTGTTTTACTTGTTTGTTTAAAATAGTCATTCCATATCTTGCTAATAAAAAGTATCCAAAGCAATTTTGCTGAATATTACTCCCAATTAATCTTTATTTGCTTTCCAGAATATATAGCAAATCAGTAGTACAAAGGAAAGTGCACCAGTGTAAATGTAACTATTAGTTGTGAGGCCAAGAAAATACTTTCAATGGATTTTACTGCAAGCAAGTGGTTGGGGGAGAATAACCTTTATAAGAATGTTCTATTTCATTTGCCAGAACAGAAAGCTCTATACCACGTACCACTAGCCATAGGACTATTTCTTAAAAGATCATACTGTGTACTTATGAATTCTGTTTAATATTTACGATTATGTATATTGTAACCAGATTAGGATTGTCAGGTCCATTTAAGACTCTGGTGGAGGGGTGGGGGAAAGTTCTCAGAGCTGGAAGCATCTTCCCAGTGTGCAATGTCTCCAGAAGTAATGTTACATGCCATGCTGCCATCACTTGAAAGTGGTGTAGGCATGTTGGGATGACACTCTGGTTTTTGGGCAAAGCTCTATGGTAAGATCACTCTCAAAACATAGAGTTTTGCCCCCAAACCAGAGCATCTCCCCCAGCGTGCCCCACATCACTTCCAGGTAACATAGGCATGTCACATGATATTGCTGTTAGGGAAGATTTCCTATAAGGAGTCCACAAAACTGAGGAATCCCCCATCCCCAACTGGGGAATGGCAGACTTCAATTTGATTAAAATTAGAGGAGAGCTTTACAGAAATGTTATGTATTTGAATGAAGCCCAATTTTCAGAAGCAGCAACCCTACACTTTCCCACTCAGTAGGTGGCAACCTGGGGCCAGCCAGAGCAAGACGGGCCCTGCAGGAGTCAGCTGCCATGCTTAATGGATCCCAGGGGCATGGCAACAGCAAAGGAGGCGTAGTGTTCTACCCCATATGGGGCAGGGTATAAATCCAATCTCTTCTTCTTCCTTCTGTTTAGGATTGCAGTCTAACAGTGCAACCCTATGCAAAGAAATTCCATCTAAACTCATAATATGCCTAGACTGGTGTAAGTCTGCAAAGAATTGCAGTGCTAATTTCTTAGCTGATTTTCACATCAAAGGTGCCTGTGCATAATTAACAATAGGGCCAATAAAGGCACTAGATAGATAGATAGATAGATAGATAGATAATTTTATTTGTATCCCGCCCTCCCCGCCGAGGCAGGCTCAGGGCGGCTAACAACATCATACAAATTTCAATTATACAAAAAGCAAAAAACACAAAATTACATTTAAGCATTAAAATTCTGATTAGGTTTAAAATTAGTTAATTAAGTTAATAAAAGTGCTAATACTGTTCTTTAGGATGGCGGTTATCATTAACAATTTCTTCCTTCGTCAGCGAAAGCTAGTCGGAAGAGGAAGGTCTTGCAGGCCCTGCGGAATTGTTCAAGGTCCCGCAGGGCCCGCATTTCCTCTGGAAGTTGGTTCCATAGGCTCGGGGCTACAGAGGAGAAGGCCCGGTTACGGGTACATTGCAGCTTCACCTCTCTCGGTCCGGGAGTAGTCAACAAGTTTTTTCCGGCTGACCTCAGTGCTCTCTGGGGTTCATATGGGGAGAGACGGTCCCTAAGGTAGACAGGTCCTCGACCATATAGGGCTTTAAAGGTAATGACCAGCACTTTGTAACGAACCCGGTATGTAACTGGCAGCCAGTGCAGCTCGCGCAGTCCAGGCTGTATGTGCTCCCATTTAGGAAGCCCCAGCAACAGTCTAGCCGCCGCATTCTGCACCAGCTGCAGCTTCCGGGTTCGGTACAGAGGCAGCCCCATGTAGAGGGCATTACAGTAATCCAGTCTCGAGGTGACCGTTGCATGAAGTACCGTTGCCAGATCTTGGCGCTCTAGGAAGGGAGCCAACTGCCCCCAAGATCTGATGGATCCCACTTAAGAATTTCTAAGAACATTTCTTAACATTTCTGACATTTCCATTTAAGAAATGAGAACTTCATAAAATAGGGAAAAATATGGTTAAAAAATTCATGACAATGGGCATCCCATTGATGGATCTCCAAATTCAACCCACCCAACCTGGCTACATCTGTCTATCTTGTGTGGTTATTCAACACCACCATCACCCCTTATTCAGAAGCCATTCTTCCCCTTGGCAGTGAACATGGCATGATGATAAAGTCAGAATAATAAAAATTTACTTATTAGGGAAGATGTTCACTATAAGTAGGTGAAGCGCCTGAATTTCAAAGTAACTGTTCATGCATGCATTTCTTATGCCAACTAATTCAGATGCTAAAATATGGGTTTTGTGAGAAGGCAACAGACATTTCTGTTAGTTACTGCTGATTACTGATTTTCAGTTCATTTCTTTGAAACCCTACCTGGGAATATGGAAGTCACAAGTATCAAGAAAGTTTGGCTACAGCCTTATTCTGGAAGACAGGACTGGGGGGCCATCTGTGCCTGGGGGGAAGGGGCTGGGGGGTATTTGTGCCTGGGAGGAAGAAAGGGGAGCAAGGATGATTTGTGGGCAGTTGTGCCCTGCACTGGATGTTAGCCTAACCTCACAGGGTTATTGAAGATAAAATGGAGGAAAGGAAAATGATGCAAATTGCCCTGGGTTCCAATTGTAGAGAAAGATGGGGTATAAATGAAGTAAATAAATAAACATAGCAGAAGTAGGAGGCAGATAAAAGGTAGGTAGGTATGAAGGAGAAATGGAAGCAGGAAAAGGTAAGGATATGGGGATTGACAGGAGGGAAAGAAGAAATAGTGTGGACAGGGGATACAGGGAAAAATGAGGTCCTCCCCATGAGTACTTGCTGATCCCCCACCATGCAACTGGGCTTGGTCTAGTGGCTGGCACCACCCAACTGTGACACAGTTTTTTCAGGCAGAAGCTGCCAGGTGGAGGGAAAGACAAATATAAATGGGGACAAATAATGCCTAGTGCGTGGGAAGGAGAGAGAGAGGAGGGAGAGACCAGGGCTTTTTTTGAGCAGGAACGCACAGGAATGCAGTTCTGGCTGGCTTGGTGTCAGGGGGTGTGGCTTAATATGCAAATGAGTTCCTGCTGGAGACACTATGGGGGCTTTCATGGGAAGGAAAGAGGATATAGGAGAGGGGGAGATTAGATTCCCCACTGGCTCTTATGGGACCCTCTCTTATTAATTTCTGTTACTCTGTTCTTTGTCCTTTTGTGGTCTAGCTTTCTAACTTTCTTTTCACCTTTTAGTTACTTTTCAATATAATCCCAATATAGCTCTGTTGTTTTGAGGTCACCTTCTGACTTTACTCCTCATATTTTGCTTATGACTTCTCTATATAAATTTTCCTTTTGACCTTTTGAAAATTGTTCTGTCCATCATGCCATTTTCTTTCTGCTTGGTTTCTGATTGGGCATATGTAAGGGCTGTACATTTGAGGCACCTGAGGTTATTGAATACAAATACAAAATACATGCTCTGGTTTAATCCTTAACGGTTACTGACAAAGTAAATTGTTAAGATAAAGTTGACTTCACAGTGTTGTCCTTATTTACTTATCATTTGCACCACTTTTCACTGGAATGCTATCTTGAACCAATTTTAAAGTGTGTGATCATATGAAATAATGTGTAGGAAACTGATGCTGTAACAGTAAATCAGCAGAATGAGCATCCTGAAGTAGCCATGTTTCCCAAACTAAACTTAAAGTTTCACATATAGGAGTCAGAAGTTGGCAACACTATACTGGCAATTTCTTTATTTCTTTTTTCCTCCATTCCAGCCTCTCACTGTCTTACATGTCAATCAAAACTGTTCATCTATAAGAGAGAGCAGAAAAGTCATGTAAACTCTTCTTCAAATACTGGTGGTGTGGCCCCCATTTTTGAGCAACAATGTGGACATATGGCTATGTTGGATTCTAGTTTTTCTGATCTAGTTTTACACATTTTGGTTAAGAGTGAGAGAGATGTTCCATAAGCATCTTGTATTCTTCAGTTGCTTTTCTCTGCTTCACTGATACACAGAAGCCATGCCCTTCTAGCTGGCCGATTAAGCACCTAGTTCATGAATGCTTTGCATCATTGGAGCAGCTCACACAGTTCAAGGGGTGATCTGGCCTCTTAAACTGATACTCAGTTGCTGCTTTTCAAAATGCTTGCAAAACAGTCAGTTTCTATTGTACTCTGTCATCCCTCAAGAACTTAGAAGAGGGACATCATGGTTTCCTAGAAAAGGTAGAAGGACTAAGTCTCAGTTTAGGGTTGTCAGACAGTGGGAACTGTCTGATTGCAAATGGATGACAGAATGAATTCTGCAGCAGTTTTGAAAGGAATGTGTTTGTTTGTTTTTCAACTTCATAGCAGTACAGGAAGGGAATAAATCCTAGGGTTCATGAATGCTAATGGGATATCAGCATCCTGATTCTGCAAATGTATATTTTAGTGGACAAAATGTCAGAAAACCACACTTTTTCATACTTTTAGATATAGTGGAACAGATTGGAATTTGTACTTGTCATGGTGTTGATTTGTTAACTAGGTGCTCTTTTTTGCATTTATATATCGTAGCCCTCATCCAACTGTTTTTTCTCCCTTCTTTTAATTTTTTTTTAAAGCAACACTGCTGAAGTGCCAAGTGCACAAAGTATTTTAAAGAGATTGTTGGTGATGGTGTAAAATTAACTTCTGCAGGATCAGAAAAAAGTGCATTGTTTTTGGACTCCAATCATTAATTGACCTCAGTGTTCTAGAATTTCCCCCACTATGTTAACATGGTACTCTAGTCATATGAAGAGCATTTCTACAAGACCCTTCATGTATGTCTTGGAGTTAAAACACTGAAGGAAATAAATGGGTACATGTCATGTCAACTTTGCTGTATGTTATGGTTTTGTATATAATAGCCTCCTGGAATAATTCCTATATTATAAGCCTGAACATACTGTAACCTTTGTATTTGTATTGGTTCAGATTCAACAAAACTTGCTGTAATTCTTTAAAGCCACAATTCACAGTCTTCACTGGTATAATTTATAAGTGACTCTATAGTCTTCAACAGGGCTTTTTTCCTAGAAAAAACCCAGCAGGAACTCATTTGCATATAGGCCACACCGCCTGACATCACCATTGTTTCACAAAGAGCTTTTATAGAAACAGCCCAGCTGAAACTCATTTGCATATTAGGCCACACTCCCTGACATCAAGCCAGCTGGAACTGTATTCCTGCTAAAAAAAACAAAAACCCTGGTCTTCAAGACTCAAGATCCTGCCTCCTCATTTTAAAAACGCTGATACCATTCCTACTGTAATTTAATTATTTTTGTGCTATTTTGGTTTTGTAAAATATCTTGTACAATGGTGAGACTGATATATACAGGGGTTGTTTTGTAGAAAAATAGGTGGTGGAGCTCATCCAGGGATTGTTATGTGGCTGCAATACTATTCAATGGACAAGGAGGTGGAACTCTCAGAAGGAGGAGGTAGAACTCTCAGAAAGGTTCAGGAGCTGTGCTCCTGTGAGCTCCCACTGAATCTTAAGCCTGGGCATATATATATCTCAGCATCAGACTACCCAAAGACATGTTAAGTCCCCCTAAAAAGCATATATATACAGTCATACATTCCATACTGTCTTAGTGATTGTGTTAGCATTAGAAAATAACTAGAAGAATGTTTATTGATCAGCTGATGCAAACAGTGATGTGTTTGTGTATGTTGATATCCTTGAAAAATATTTTGCTTAGTGCAGCAAAAAGTTGAGGTTTCAGAGTATCCTGTAGACTTTAGGCTCACTAATTATAATTGTCAGAAGAGCCCTTTGAGGATTTCATCCACACCATACTAGGTCCAGTTTGAAGCATAACAAAAGGGGGGGGGGTTCCTGCATTCTGTCGCTATTTCTGTTCATGCTTCCACATTACATCCCTGTTCCTATTCATGCATCCACATACCATGTTAAGCAAATAGAAAGAGAATATTCCTAAATTAGTACTGAGGTTCAAGAATATTCTCAGCAGCAAACCTCTTCCATTCTAGTTTTAGTTTACAATGAACCTCTTGTTTGTGGACATACAGAGGCATTTCAAGAAGTTCTTTACGTTAAATAGTTATGACATTCTACCTGGCTTGAATCTATTGCTCTTTCTGGTAAACTTGTCTCAGCATTCCCAGTAGTGACAAGATTTCCATGTTAACATTTGAAAAGACATTGTATGTCAGTCTTTTTGCAAAGAACAATGATCAGTTTGTTACCCAGAGCTACCATGCCCTTTGTTTCTTGGACCTCTCGGGCAATCCTAAACAATGACAGCTTTCTAAGTCAATAGATTCAGGTGGTTAGCCATGCTGGCCTGAAGCAGCAGAACAAAATTTGAGTCTAGTGCCACTTTTAAGACCAAGTTGTCTCAAGGTATAAGCTTTCATGTGTTTCAGAAGAAGTGTGCTCACACACAAAGCTTATACTTTGAAGAAAACTTTGTTAGTCTTAAATATGCCACTGGACTCAAACTTTGCTCTTCACCTTTCTAAGCCAATGGACTTAAATGGAATTATAAGAGTGTAACTCTACTCAGGACTGCATTGTAAACCCCCTACAAGTCAGCAAGAAATTTATTATTGGACTGGAAACTTATTGATTTCTTGTGAAATTAGAAACTGATTAAATTTTGGAGGGCTTCAGTTGTGGGTCTTGCTTACCATATATTAAGGAAAGCTCATGTGGCATGACGAATCATTAACAAATTAATTTCCATGCTATCTTTACCTTTAAGGTGGAAAGCATTGAATTTTTCCGCATAAGCTGTCAATTTTACTATAATACTTAGCATTTAGATGAATTTTTTACTTGATGAAGTGGCAGGCTAATAACTGTTGACTTTGACTGTAAAGCATTATATCACTTGTGGAGCTATTGTTATTACAGTTTGATTTCAAAGGCCTTATTTGAGATTTTAGATTGATAGAGGTTTTCTGACACATGCTTTATAATTAATTTTGTAATTCTGGTAGATTGCTATCTCCACTTTAGAAATTACAAATTAAAGCAAAAAAATCTAGGTTTATAAACTTTTAAGAATTTTTTTTTGTTCCTTCCCCAAGACATCCCCTTTTACTTCATAAAACCTCTTGGTCTACAGATTATCTCTCCAGTACAATCATTAACTAAGTTACAGTCTTCTAGGTCCATTGACTTCAGCGGATTTAGGAGCAGGGCTTTTTCTGATATAAAAAGCCCAACAGGAACTCATTTGCATATTAGGCCACACCCCCTGATACCAAGCCAGCTGGAACTGTGTTCCTGTGCATTCCTGCTCAAAAAAGCCCTGGTTAGGAGAGTATAACTTTGTTTAGGATTGGACTGCTAATGGCATGTAACCTTTTGATGTATTAAAAATCTGTATATATGAGGTTGACCTGGATAGCCCAGACCAGCCTGATCTCATCAGATCTCAGAAGCTAAAAACGGTTGGCTCTGGCCAGTATTTGGAAAGGAGACCACCAAGTAATTCCAGGGTCATGACTTAGGGGGGATGCAACAGCAAATCATCTCTGAATATCTTGAAAAATCCTATGGGGTTGTCATAAGTCAGCTGCGACTTGATGGTGTGTGCATGTGTGTACATAAAATAGCAGGTTAGTATGAGTATAGCTGGATATACCTGGGTTGTTTTTCTTGTCTGTCTGTCTGTCTGTCTGTCTCTCTCGCTTATCAGCAAAACAACCCAGAAATATACAACTATACTCAGACTAACCTGCTATTTTATGCCAGAATTCTTAGGCAGAGAAAATGAGTGGACTCTTCTGGAACTGTCCAAAAGGGTGTTACACTTTAGAACACCTATTTTAAATTCCCAGGCCTCCTTGTCACACTTTGTCCAGCTTTAACCAATACTAAATGTCTCATTGGTCACAATTTTGCTCTTTTCTTCCTTCCTGCCTTGATATGTGGTGTACTTTATGGATAGTACCCTGCTGGTGCTGGTTTCCGCAGCTGCTGTTCCCCGGCTGCTGGTCTTCATCCATTGAAATGAATAAAAGCTCTGCAGCTGCTACTCTAAAGCTGTACTTGCAGTACTGCTGGTCATCACCATTGAAATGACTAAAGGCTTTGCAGCTGTTCTTCCCACAATGCTGTCCCCTCCTACGGAAATGAATAAAGGTTTTGTAGCAGTGCTGCATAGACTGTAGCTAGGGTGAGATATATATATTCTCTAAAACATCAAGAAGCATTTTGTTTCAAAAAGAGGGTATCTCTGTTAACATTTTCAGCATTCCATTTCCTTCCCAATATTTCCCCCCTCACCTATTGATTTTACTATCCATCCTTGGTATCATCGCACAAGCTAAAAAAAAAAACAGATAGAGGAAGCAGCATTTCATAGGTCATCTTTGTTCCTCGGGCTATGTAATTCCCCACAAAAGGCTAAGGGTTTGTTATGGTTACCATTATTAAGCCTTTTGTATAATGTTGTACTCATTGCTGTAATAATTCTTGAGGAGTAGCGGTGTTGGTCAGTTGCAGAAAAAATAAGAGTCATATGGCACCTTAGCCATAACTGAAATTAAAATTTGTGAGCCATAAGACTGCTGATTATTTCATCTCATTGCAGTAGTCCTATAAAAAAAATTGTAACTGGCCAGTTAATTAGGAACATGTGAGCTCCTCCCACCTATCTCAGTTAGGCGCTCAGCAGTTAATGTTTTAGTTTACTCTGAGTTTCCTAACCGGATCTTTTAGCAACTTACATTGTACAGCTCAGTAAATAAGTTAGCTGGGTTAAGAAAACATAGGTTTGGCTCCAATTCTTCCCTTCCTGTGAGTGAGGACTCTTCAGTTAGAGAGCTGCTTCCTCAGGTGGAAGATTCTTCTCTTTGTAGAGAACTATTAAAACCAGTCAATTGTATGTGAACTGCATATTAGCAAACAATAACAAATATGGTAGAACCTGTATCTGGTTCAACTATAATTTCATTATAAACCCTACTCTAGGCACAAAAATGGTTTTGTTTTCTAATCATCTAGTTCGGGGGGCGGGCAAACTGTGGCTTAGGAGCCACATGTGGCTCTTTGAAACATATTGTGTGGCTCCTGAAGCCCCCACTGCCCCGTCAGCCAGCTTGGAGAAGGTGTTTGTCTATTTAAATTGCTTCTTCAAACCAAGCCAGCCAGCAGCTTGCATTTAAAGTTCCACCTCTCCTCCCTCCTTCCCTCCCTCCATTTCCTTCCTTCCTTCCTTCCTTCCTTCCTTCCTTCTGGCCCTCAAACATTGACATTCATGTCTTGCAGTTCTCAAACATCTGGAATTTATTCTGTGTGGCTCTTACATTACAAGTTTGTCCACCCCTGATCTAGTTGGATCATAGTGCCAACCACATAGAAACAGGCTTGCCTCAGCTTTTTCTAGTATCTTCCAAAATCTGCAAAGCAGGATCAGTCTGTGAAGACTGGATATTGAGGTCTCAATCCAAGAGGTGTTTTTACCTTGAGAAAAAGAATTCTTTGAAAGACTGCTGAAGGAGAGATGGAACATTGCACAGTCCTCTTTCCAAATTTCAACACAACCAGATACAAATCTTGTTGCAACACTGTGTTGCTGAATAACAAGCTCTTAGCTGATATTCTGTCCATGTCGATGAGTTTATGGTTAGCATGAGGAACATAGGAAAATATCTATAGAAGCTCTCAAGACAGATTCTATCAGTAATATTTACTGGAGCAATTCATTTCAGCCACCAGAATAATCATATCTCTGAGTTTATACTATATCATCCAGCAGGTGTTTCCAAATATATTATAAGTCAGATGCCTGCCGAATACTGCTTTTCTACCTCTTACTACAGCCTTGTGAACCCCTAGAAATATCCATGGACATAAACATGTAGTGGGAAAAGGAATCAGCAAAAACTGCCTCCCTCCATCAGCACAAGTTCCCTCCTTCCACTGGCAGAAGTCAATCTTTAGATTCATCCCTGTAAGAATAACTGACATCCAACTCTTAAGTTTTTGTTTTGTCAAAATATATTTGGCAGGGCTGTCTCCACCCAGTCCCTTTTTGTCTATAATCATGCTCATGGTGATGAATCAGTTCTCAAAGCAACTAAGAATAAATAACATCTGCATATAGCAGGTCAGAATGTCAAAATAGAGAAACAATTTATGTCCAAAATTTATTATACATCATAATGGACCTATCTGAGAGATGAAAAACGTCTCCTCTTCTGGACAATTCAGAAGAACTTGCCTTGAGAAACTCTTGAGGAACCCTAACACAGTACTTCCAGCTTGTGTGGATACAGTTAAACGTGATGATCCCACATATTTATTTATTTATCCATTCTATTTCTAACCCACCCTCCTCACAGTATTAAGAATAATCACAATATAATTATAAAACAATTCCAAAAATGAAACAAAACGTTTAAAAGATGTTGAGCATAAAATGTGTTTTATCCCTATATGCCCCCGTAGCTGGACTAAATAAGATGGAATTAGATGGTCAGATCTACTCAATACTAATGCACTCATGAGCAGAAGATGGATGGTCAGAGCAGGGAGGCCCAATAATTAGTTGCCACCTCAACTGAAAGCCTGATGAAACAGCTCCATTTTACAGGTCCTGCAGAATTGCAACAAGCTCCACAAGGACCTGATCTCTAATGGGTGCTTGTTCCACCAGGTAGGGGCCAGGATGGAGAAAGCCTTGGCCCTGATTGAGGCTAAGTGGACTTCCTTTGGGCCAGGGATAACCAGTAGATGTTGATCAGTGGAGCTCAAGGCTCTCCAGGAGGTATATGGGGAGAGGTGGTCCTTCAGATATGCCGTTCCCAGACTGTTCAGGGCTTTAAAGGTCAACACATCACCTGTAGTCAGAAGCTGCAGTAAAACATTTTCCCCCTTTTTCTCTTGCAGCTAATATACATTTAAAAGTGATCCAGATATGGGGCTCAATCCATCTATAGGGGGCTGGAGTATTGCATTGCAAAGCTCTATGTGTCAAATCCCCAACTTTCCTTCAATAAAGATGACTCTCCATGGAATTGGATATGTGTTTATTGTAAGAACCAGGATACATAGACACTGCCTTGATGTCAAGGAGTGTCTGAAGTGATACACAATGGCACATCCTTAGTTTATATACCCTTGCAATAATCATTAAAAGCGTGCCTGGTTTCAGAGCCCAAAGACAGTTCAAATTTAGGGGTTACAGGTCACACACACACATTTACTGCAAAGCTCTCAGCTACATGTCCAAGGGAGTGAGCAGCAACCTTGGTATCAAGAGAACTCCCATCTCCTCGGAGGCCAAGCGGGTTACGTTCTGTTGCTGCAGTAGACTAAGCACAACTATTCACCCGTTCCATTCTCTACATCAAAGGATCTCAGACGAAAACCAGAAACAGAGATAGTGAGAAAAGGGGACTTGACACCATGTTGCAGCCCAGCTGGTATATGTAGTCTTTGTCACATCACCAATAAGAGTCCCAATCCTCTATTAGGAAGAACTGGAAAATAAAACTCCAACCCCCATCTACAGGCTGGTGATCAACAGTGCTCTGTTAGGACAGTGCATGCTGGGTGAGGTTTTCTATTATCTAGAACCTTCCTAAGCAGCAGCTGTTGGGGCTCAGGGTACAATGCCATAGAATCCACCTTCCAAAGCTACCATTTTCTCCAGGTGACCTTATCTCTGTCGCCAGGAAATCAGTTGTAGACCAAGAAGATCTCCAGCTACCACCTGGAGTTTGACAACCCCATGCCACAGTCAGTAGGTGTCACGTCTACTGTATTGCCATCTATTGGCCTCATTGCATGTTTGACTTATCACTTGGTATAATAAAAATTAATTAATGGATTAAGTATTTTGTCAGAGGCTAAATGTCTTTTGCTTTGAAAGCAAAATCTCCTCAAGATTTATCCGCAGTGGGAGACCATTATTATCCTGTGACAACATTATAATCTACTGAAATTATCTATATGTTGCCGCGAATGTTAATGTGCATTTCATTTTTGCAATAATTGCCAACTGGTGTAAATTTAATTCTTTGGTTCTGTTTTCTGTAACTTTTTCTCAGAACTACCTGTTTTCTCTTTTTAAATCAATAAACTTTTTTTTTTCAGTCAGTGAATCCCAGAAAACTTTATAGGGAGGAAAGAATCAGGATGTCACCAGCAAAAAGATGACCTCCAATAACCAGGATTCACATGGTGTCCAGTTAAAATCTTAGGGCAACATGTAGTGACTGACTAGGGAGGCCATTGTCATTGCATTGCCAGGTAAAACCATAGTTTTTCTGGCAATTCCTACAGAGGAATGCCATCATGCTATCAGTCTGATGCTCATTCTGTCACCACTCCAGTCAGCGGAGAAAAATGGAAGCTGGGGCAGAGGGTGGGGCTGGCAACCTATTTTGCCATAGCCTCTGATTATATTCAATATCCCCTCCTTCTACTTCCCTGAATTTTTAATTTGGTAAGGCTGAACTCTGTGGCAAAAGGTTATGAATGACTCTGCAGTTGTAAACATGATAAATGACTGGTGCACCACTCCTAATAATATGTGGAGCTGGTCCATATTTGAAACCTTTTCTGTTACATTTTATTCATTTTCTGTTAAAGTTTTCTGTTTTATTTGATTAAAGTTTGATTTCCAGTGCCTGTTTTAGGGTTGCCAATTGTGTCTTGGGAAATTCAGGGAGATTTGGGGGCAGTGCTTGTGAACACTGGAATTTGGGGAGGGAGCTGAGCTGGGATGTGATATCACTCTTCAACTTCTGTATCTCCTGGAAATTATAGTATAGCATAGAGTCTGCCTTCCAAAACTGCCATTTTCTCCAGCAGAACTGATTTCTGTTGCCTGCAGATCACTTGTAATTCCAGGAGAACTCCAAGCCTCAGCTTGAAGGTAGTAACCCTTTCCTGTCTTCAAATAGCATGTGTCTGGAGTGGGATTCATTTCTGAGTCAGTGGGCAGGAGGGCAGATAAAAGTTCCTGATTTCTGGGGAAACTGGTGTGAAGCTGGGGCTGAAGGGGGGGCAGGAGACACTGCCCCAGTCCAACTAGAGTTCATTTATGCATGGAAGCAAATTTTTGCCTATATATTCCTGGATGGATATGAACCTGTTTCGGCAGAGGTCCTAAATATGTGAATTGCTTCCCCACTATACTGGACTCTGTAGCTCTTTAAACAAAAGAAAGCCAAAGTCCTACCATTTGGCCTTGCTTTCTCCTCAAAAAACTGATCATTTGAATTTGTGATTATAATAATTTGAGCAACTTTACATGCTTCTTGTGTATTCTTTGGATTAAAACAATTTTATTGGTAACATATGGTAATAAATCTATATCTTACATCTTTTTTTAAAAAAAACTTCTTTAATCTACCCCATATATTACTTTCTACCCACCCCTCCCCCCATTACTTGACCCCCGCCGGCGTTATTTACTTAAAATACAAATACTTAAAGGTACCCTTAACTATTAAAACAAAAATTTATATTCTTCTTCTTTTTAAAACTTAATCATTATCAAAGATTGTCCAATGTCCTTTTATTTTCTACTCTTTTTCTACATATCTTCTAAACTTTTTCCATTCCGTCTTAAAAACTTCTAAATCATAGTCTCTTAATATTCTTGTTAATTTGTCCATTTCACTCCATGTCATAATTTTTATAATCTAATCCCATTTTTCTGGTATTTTTTCTTGCTTCCACAACTGCGCATACAATGTCCTAGTTCTATCTTCTTTTGGAAATTTTTCCATTTGTCGTCCCAACAGAAAAGTCTCTGCAACTTTGTTAAACTCATATCCCAAGATCTTAGAAATTTCTTGCTGAATCATCTGCCAAAACATTTTAGCTCTTTCACATGTCCAACACATATGGTAGAAAGAACCTTCATGCTTTTTACATTTCCAACATCTGTCTGGCATCTTATTATTCATCTTTGCCAATTTTTTAAGAGTAATATACCATCTATACATCATCTTAAAACAGTTTTCTTTAATACTTTGACATGTTGAACATTTCATAGAGTTCTTCCACAAATATTCCCAAGTTTCCATCTGTATTTCTTTATTTACATTAATTGCCCATTTAATCATTTGCGATTTCACTACTTCTTCTTCTGTAGACCATTGTAGAAGTAATTTATATACTTTTGAGATTAATTTATCATTGTCTCCAAGCAGAACTTTTTCCAATTCTGTTTGCTCTTTCCTTATACCTTCAATTTTAATATTGTTCTCCACTAAACTCTTTATTTGTTGCATTTGAAACCAATCATATTTATGATTCAACTCTTCAGCAGTTTTCAGTTCTATTTTGCCACTTTGTATTTTTAATAATTGATTATATGACAACCACTTTTCTTCGCCTATCTCAGCCGTTATTTTTACTTCAGCTGGCACTATCCATAACGGTCTTCTCTCATCTCCATATTTCTTGTATTTAATCCATGTATTTAGCAAATTATTTCTTATATAATGGTGAGAGAAAAAAACGTCCATCTTCTTTTTTCCATAATACAAATACGCGTGCCAGCCAAATTTATTTCCGTGACCTTCCAACACTAAAAGTTTTTTGTTTAACAACATTATCCATTCTTTCATCCACACTAAACAAACTGCTTCCTGATATAATTTTAAATTCGGCAGTTGAAACCCACCTCTTTCTTTTGCATCTGAAAAAATTTTCATTTTAATCCTTGGTTTCTTCCCAGCCCACACATATTCTGAGATTTTCCTTCGCCATTTATCAAATTGTTTGCCATCCTTCACAGCAGGCATAGTTTGAAACAAATACATTATTCTTGGTAAAATATTCATTTTGATTGCTGCTATTCTACCCAACAATGACAAATTAAGCTTATTCTATTTTAACATGTCTTCATCCATTTTACGCCATAACTTCTCATAATTATTTTAAAACAGATCAATATTCTTCATTGTTATCTCCACCCCTAGGTATTTTACCTTAGAGGTGACTTCACAACCCATTAGTCTCCGTAATTCTTATTGCTTGTTCATCCTCATATTTTTACACAGAATTTTTTATTTTTCTCTATTAATACGAAGTCCTGCCAACTCCCCATACTCTTGTATTTTAGCTAGCAGCAAAGGTGTAACTTGTATGGGGTTTTCATTTATAAACTTTATATCATCAGCAAAAGCTCTATATTTGTAAGTAAATCCTTTTATTCTTAATCTGTCTATTTCTCTTTCTTCTTGGATCTGCATCAATAATATTTCAGGAGTCATTATAAACAACAATGGTGAAAGCGGACAGCCTTGTCTAGTACCTTTGCTAATTTTCATATCTTCTGTAAGATCTGTGTTTATACACAACCTTGCACTTTGTTCAGAATATATTGATTTTATCATTCTTATAAAGTTTTCACCCAGCTCCATTTTTTCCATTACTGCAAACATAAAGTCCCAATTTAAATTATCAAATGCTTTCTCTGCATCTGCAAAGAATAATGCTACTTCTTTTTCTGGATGTCTTTCATAATATTCTACAATATTTACAACAGTTCTATTATTGTCTCTTATTTGTCTTTTGGGAAGAAACCCTGCTTGATCTTCCATTATCCAGACAAGTGCGGATGCCTGCCCAAGGGATTCCAGTGCTCCTGGGGAGGGGAAGATATGACGGTGGGAATAGACAGATATACAAGAGAAGGAGACAGAGACAAAACGGTGCTCGGCCACTTTCCAGTCTACTTCCCATCCCAACGGTGGTAGGTAGTGGGACCAAGAGGAAATGCTCGTCTCCGTCACTGGTGTTATGCAATGCCAGGTCCATCAATAACAAGACCTCGACCCTCAAGGAGTTTTTACTCCAACAGGATGTGGACCTGGCTTGCGTGACCGAGATCTGGGTGCAGGACGGAGAGACATTAGCTCTCTCCCAGATGATCCCCCAGGTTACTCGGTCTTTCACCAGTCACGGAACAACAGGCGGGGGGGAGGGGTAGCGCTGTTCATACGGGAGGATTACACCTTTCGGGCTCTCCCGGCTCCAAGGATCGATGGCATTGAATGTGCCGGCCTGACGTGGGATGTTGGAGAGGGGTTGGCGATCTGGCTGGTGTACCGTCCGCCCAACGCACCAGCCAGTGCCTTACCATCACTATTGGAGGCAGTGGCGGGCTGGGCATTGGAGTTCCTGGGGCTTATGGTCCTGGGTGACTTCAATGTCCATGTCAATGACACGGCTTCCACTCAGGCGATGGACCTAGTGTCTTCCATGGCGACACTGGGGCTCTCTCAATTTGTCACAACTCCCACGCATCAAGCCGGGCACACATTAGACCTGATCTTTGCATCCGGGATTTTGGTGAACGATATCGCGGTTGAAGCGGTTCCATGGTCGGATCACCTAGCCCTTAAGGCCTGTATGGAGATGTCGCCCCAACCCTGTATGGGCGGAGAGCCCATTTTGGCTCGCCCCCGGGGCTTGATGGACCCGGAACGGTTCCAAACAGCCCTGAGGGATCCCTGGCCCACTGGCAATTCCCTCGATGACCTGGTGGAAGTCTGGCAGGGCCAGCTATCCAGGGCTATCGATGAAATTGCACCTCGGTGCCCTCTGCGCCCTCGCAAGAGGCTGGCACCATGGTACACCTTGGAGTTACGCCAGCTGAAACAAGGGCTCAGACGACTAGAGAGACGGTGGAGGCATACTCGGGATGAAGCAACGAGAACATCCTATAGAACGCTTATGAGGTCTTATGAGATGGCAGTCAAGGCTGCAAAGAAAGAATACTTCGCAGCCAAGATTGCATCTGCAAAATCGCACCCAACACAATTGTTTAGAGTAATTGGAGATCTTATAACACTGCCACAAGGCAAACCAAATATTAGGGAATTGGAGATAGGCTGCGAGGCATTTGCGAAATATTTTGCAGATAAAATCTCGTCGCTCCGCCAAGACCTGCCTATCACATTAAATACAGTAAGTGAAACTGAGGCTCCGCGCCTGTCTTCAGATTTAGTACTGGACCACTTCGACCCACTCAGCCTGGAGGAAGTTGATAGAATTCTCTCTGCTGCTCGCCCAACAACATGTGATTTGGACCCTTGCCCCTCTTGGCTGATTAAATCCTGCCAGAGGGAGCTTAGATGTCCTTTACGGGACATCATAAATAGATCCCTCCTAGAGGGGCATTTTCCAACACCTCTGAAAGAGGCTTTGGTCCGCCCCCTCCTGAAAAAATCTACAGCAGACCCGGCCGAATTGGCAAACTACCGACCCGTGTCCAATTTACCATTTTTAGGTAAAATTATCGAGAGGGCAGTGGCGTTGCAGCTACAGAGATTTCTAGATGACACTTCTATCTTAGACCCGTGCCAGTCTGGCTTCCATCCGGGCCACGGGACGGAGACGGTCCTGGTCGCCTTGGTGGATGACCTCCAGCGGCAACTGGATCGAGGCGGTGCGGCAATACTGATGTTATTAGATTTGTCGGCTGCATTTGATACAGTCGATCATCAGTTGTTGATCCACCGCCTCGCCGACATAGGGGTTGAGGGGCTGGCCTTACAATGGCTTTCCTCCTTCCTCATGGGTCGGGGACAGAGGGTGGCGATTGGGGGTGAGCGATCCCAGAGGCGCACACTAGACTGTGGGGTGCCCCAGGGAGCAGTTCGCTCCCTGATGTTATTTAAGATCTATATGCGCCCCCTCGCCCAGATTGCCTGGAGATTTGGGCTGGGTTGCTATCAATACGCAGATGACACCCAGCTCTATCTACTAATGGACGGCCGGCCCACCTCTGCCCCGGGGAACCTGGACCGGGCTTTACAGACTGTTGCAACGTGGCTTAGACTGAGTGGGCTGAAGTTAAATCCAGCGAAGACAGAGGTTCTCCATGTGGGTCGTGGCACTCTGGGGAAGGAAATATCTCTCCCGGCCTTTGACGGGGTGCCGCTGAAGACGGCGCAGAGGGTAAAGAGCTTGGATGTCTTACTGGAGCCTTCATTATCAATGGAGGCCCAGATAACAGCCACTGCCAAGTCAGCATTCTTCCATCTGAAGCGGGCGAGGCAGTTGGCCCCTTTCCTAGAGCGTCAGGACCTAGCAATGGTGATCCACGCGACGGTCACCTCAAGACTGGACTACTGTAACGCTCTCTATATGGGGCTGCCTTTGTTCCGGACCCGGGAGCTGCAGCTGGTGCAGAATGCGGCGGCCAGGCTGTTACTTGGTCTCCCAAGATGGGAGCATATACAGCCGGGGCTGCGCAGACTGCACTGGCTGCCGATTGTATACCGGATCCAGTACAAAGTGCTGGTCATAACCTTTAAAGCCCTATATGGCCAAGGACCGACCTACCTGAGGGACTGTCTCTCCCCATATGAGCCCCAGAGAGCACTGAGGTCAGTGGGAAAAAGCAGACTGAATATCCCTGGGTCAAAAGAAGTCAAACTTCAAAGCACCCGCACTTGGGCCTTTTCCGCTGCGGCCCCATAATTCTGGAACCAGCTCCCAGAGGAGGTGCGGGCCCTGCGGAGCTTAGATCAGTTCCGCAGGGCCTGCAAGACCGTCCTCTTCAAACAGGCATTTACCGATAACTGAATTAATGTTTACCGTTAGATTAATAATGTTTACCGCCAGTGTTGATTTAGGAATGTTTTAATCATTGATTGATTTAATGTGAATTTTAATGTGAATTTGATATTTTATTATTGTATTGTTTACTTGAAATGCTGTTAGCCGCCCTGAGCCTGCTTCGGCGGGGGAGGGCGGGATATAAATAAAATTTTACATTACATTACATTACATAAAATTTATCAAATGTTGTTTAAGCCGTTCTGCCAAGATTCTTGTAAATATTTTATAGTCATTATTTAATGGTGAAATTGGTCTGTAATTTTTTACATTTGTGACATCTCTATCTTCCTTAGGTATCAACGAAATAACAGCTTCTTTCCATGTGTTTGGTACTTTCCCTTTTATTCTTATAGTATTCATCAACTTCTGCAATTTTGGTATTAAGTCATCTTTAAAAGTTTTAAAATATTTAGCTGTATATCGATCAGGCCCAGGTGCTTTTCCATTCTTCATTGCATTAATTGCTGCTTCAATTTCTATTTTTTTTCAATTGGATCATTCAAAACTTTTCGCATATTTTCAGTTAAGGGCTCTATTTTTATCTTTTGTAAATACTCATCCATCTTCTCTTTCTTTATTTTAACACCTTTAAACAATTTGGCATAGTACTTAAAAATTCTCTTTTTATTCCCTCTTGAGTAACCACTTCTCTTCCATCTACCACAATTCTGTTAATAATTCTATTTTCTTTTTCTTCAATTGCCAAGCCAAATACTTTCCCGGTTTATTGGCCCCCTCAAAGGATTTCTGCTGAAGTCTTTTCAAACTCCATTCCACTTCTTTATTTAACAAATGTCTCAATTGAGTTTGTAATATTGTAATTTCCCTTAAAATTTTCTTTTTCCCTGGCCTTTTTCTCAACTCCCCTTCCTTTTTCTTTATTTCATTTTGAATGTCCAACAACTGTTTTTCTTTTACTCTCTTATCTTTATTATTCAAAGTAATCAACATTCCTCTCATTACTGCTTTATAGGCATCCCAGACCGGCTGAAAGTCAATATCCTCTTTGTCATTCACTTGGAAAAAAGCTTTAGTTTCATTTTCTAAGTATGTCACTGTTTCTTTATTCTGTAGCAAATCTTCATTCAATCTCCATCTTCTCACCTTCTTGGACAATTTTGTAATCCACATTATTGGGTTGTGATCAGCACCAATTTTAGGTAAAATCTCTATTTTCCTTGTTATAAGACCTAAATCTTTAATTCCCCGCAACATGTCAATTCTAGAAAAAGGTTTGTGTCTTGCAGAAAAGAAAGTATAGTCCCGAACTTCAGGGTTAAATTTCCTCCATATATCTTCCAGATTTTCTTGTTTAACCAGTTCAAAAAAAGACTTTGGCAATTTTCCTTCTTCACTATTGTTTTTTTTCCCCTCCCAACCTGTCCAATGAGTTCTTAACTGTTCCATTAAAATCTCCCATTATCAAAACTTGGTCATAGGTCAATTCATCAAGCTGTTGTATAATGTCTTTAAAAAAACATCCTTTGCACCATTAGGCGCATAGAGTCCCAATAACAACTTTTTTCCCCCCATCTAATATTGTCTCTGCTGCTACAAATCTTCCATCTTTATCTTTAAATACTAATTTTGGCTCCAATTCTTGTTTAATATAAAAAAAACACTCCCCTTTTCTTCTGTTCAGCCAAAGAAAAAAATTCCACTCCCAATTGTTTATTCCATAAAAATTTATAATCCTTTTGTTTGATATAATATTTTTCTTCTTATGAGGCCTAGTCATTAATTTTAATCATCTCTCCACTTCAGAGGAGGGAGGGAAACGTATTTAGAAAGATGATTCTGTGTGTTTTAGCTGATTAGCATTAACATCCCTTGAATGGGTTAGAGTTGTATAGGTGTTACAGGGTTCAACTAGTATATGGGAGACATGATAGTCCCTCACAGAAGGATAGTTCCTTACATCCCCAAGTCTGCCACACAGCTTGCTGGTTGACTTAATTCTGTCATTCTCTCTAAATCTAACTTAACTCATGGTAAAATGGTAAAATTGTGATGGTAAAATGTAGAAGGGGAGAATAATCTAGATTAATCTCCACCACTGAGGTCCGTGGAGGAATGGTGGGATAAAAATGTACTTAAATAAATAAATGGAGCAGAATGTGGAGAAACTTGCAAATATTCAATTTTTGTTCTATATTTACCAGTAGGGATGAACATGAAACTGGGAAAATAGAAGTTCATGCAGTCTCATGAACCATAAACCTCCACAAACTTTTCCATTTAACGAACCAGTTTGAGGTTTATGGCTTGTGATGCGGTGCGACTTGCAGAAACCATGTAAAAGGATTCTTTTAAATGGTTTTTGCAAGCTGCACCACCTCTTTAAATGCCTTCTCTAAGCCCAGGACCGGATTTGGGGGGGGGGAGGGGGGTGCTTGCTCTAGGCACCAACAGAGGGGGAACACCAAATTGGGTATGGAGTCCATTGTATTCTATGGGACCATAAAATAGAATGGCACATAAGGGGGTGTCATTTTTTTTAATTTTGTCCCCCCCCCTCAAAAAACATGTATATCTGGTCCTGTCCAAGCCTGCCACCATCACCAGCATGTCTGCTGACAAGTACCATGGACACCTCCTAAAGCCACCTGGGGGGTTCATGGGAAATTCTTGGGGGCAGGATGGGATGAACTGTGGTTTGTGAACCATGAACTTGGCCCAGTTTGTGACGAATTATAATTTGTAATTTGGTTCATGTCCATCCCTATTTACCAGCTGTTGCTACTAATGTATTGCCTTCAATATATGAGCAATAATAGTCACTCAAGTATCAAAGAGCCATCAGCAGTAAAGTGGCAGTATGTGATTAGTGATCTAGAGCAGGATTGTTGAAATGCATTTTCATTGATTTTGCTGGGTGTTTTGCCACTATGAAGAAGTAAAAACATTGGTTTCATTTTGAATGATTACGGTACGTTGGCAAAAAAAGATTTTTTGCACCCTTGTAACGTTCATAGATTTCTGAGGATTAAATTCTTAGACACAGCAATAAAAAAGAACACCAGTCAACTCCAAATCGATGCTTGTGGTGGGTAATTAGATGAGCAAGAGAGAATGGAGTCATTAGCTGCTAAATGGCATTTGAAATAAACATTCAGTTGATTAGGATACTGAGGAGATCCATTTTCTAACCTGATTCAAACCCTTCCATATAGGCTATTTCATTCAAGGATTGCCTCTTCTGGAGTCAGATTTGATTAAACACACACACACCTTTTTTTCTAGAAGAAAACTAGTGTTATTTTTCAAGGTTTCTCTGCAGGATTATCTTCTAAATACTTGTAACATGAAGTTCTAAAAAGAACAAGTGAGTCATCCTCATTCCTATGGGAAGAGCATTTGTTGTGGTTGGCATTATAACTCTGGAAGGTTTGAGTGAAACATCAATGGCTGGGTTCCATCTTTTTTTTTTCAATATAACAACCAAAGATGCTTATCAGGACAGAAAATTCCATCATGATTTAATATGTGTGGCTGCCAGACCTTTCGTGGCTTCTCAGGATTCAGCAAATGGTTTATGTTTATAGTCCCACATCATTTAAAATGTTTTGTACGCCAAGGATGGACATCAGAAAACTTACGGGTGTCCTGTCCTTCCAAGATTTGCAATAACCCATGTCTACACTGATGACAAATCAAAGTACATTATTTTGACAAGAATGTAGCCTCTACATTCATATGTATGTGGCATTCTGTCCAAGTATAGTGGATGTTGTTATCATAGTCAACAATAACATTTTCACAAAATTGAAATTCAAGCATATTCATTGTAGAATGGTTTTTTTTTCACGAGCTACCTATGAGCCCCTTTTACCCTTTTCTCTTTTACCCTTCAGTTATTTTTGGATTTTCATTATGGCAGAGTACCTGAACCAGCATAGATGACTTCATTTCAAATTATTAGTACTTTTGCTCACTGGAGTTGGATCAGCTCATAAATGCATGCCAACAGTATTTGTATGTAGTCTCATTTTCTTAGTGAACTTAGGTTACTATCTTGTGAGACTTAAAGAACACTGTGATATTAACAATGCAGTCCTAAACAGAGTTACACTTTTCTAAGACCATTGACTTTTGTTTATTTTAGGACTGTTGTGAGACTGCTAGCATAAAAGTTCCTCACAGAAGGCTATTTTCTCTGAGGAAACCAATAAGGCTCAACAGAGTACTGATTCATTTCATCCCTTCCTGGACCTTTGTGGGCATATATGAAAACAGAGTGCAAAGCTGCCCAGACCTTCCCTTTTGTGTTGTTAAAGTGGCTCAAGATCCAGATTCTGAGGACATGAACAACATGCAGGGGAGGGCTGGGCTATAACATGGAATCGCCTGGTGTACTGTTCTCCAGAGCCCTAGTGTATCATTTCCATGTACACCGTGAGGGGAAAGGAGAGGATAAATGAGTCTGTTTTGCTTCCTCACTGTGCAGGCACTACATTCATATGCAGCAGGTTTGTAGTCCTAGTAAGTAAACATAAAAATGTACTAACAATGTAGATTTGGATAAGTTACTGCTAGCTCATCCAGGTCCCTGTCCTAGGGATACCAAATTTCTAGGTGAGGTTTGGAGTTCTCCCAGAATGACAACTGCTTTCCAAGCTATAGGGATCAATTCCTCTGGTGAAAATGGCAGTTTTAGAGGGTGAGCTGCATGGCATCCCATCCCAGCTGAGCTTGCTCCCTTCCCCAAACTCCATGCTCCTCAGGCTCTACTCCAAAATTTCCAGAAGCTTGCCAATTCAGAATTGACTGTCCTAAGTCTAATGTGTACAAGGAGCTTCTAAATGAATGACTTTTCCTATTTGCTTGAGGAAGAGAGCTGATTCCTCAGAGAACAAGAAAGCACCTCTGAGCACATACAAAGAAACACTGCTACTGAATTGAGCTTTTTGAGTGCCCTATACCATGTATTCTTATAGCTGCTATCCAACTCTAACTTTAGGGAGACTTCATATTTTCAGTATACAGAAAATGCACAGGACCATTTCCCACTGCTGAAGTTTCTCTAATCCTCTGCCCATGTATTCCAAGAATTCATCTAGAAATAAACATGCCACTTCCTGTCCCAGCAGACTACAACTGAGGCATCGTAATAAAAATAATTGTTACCATTTAAATTGATTGGCTTTTTCCCATGGGAAAGCAAATCAGTTGCAGGGAACACAACGTGTTGTTTACACACACACACACACACACTCTCCATTAAGGACCTTTGAGACTATTCTCAGAATTTTTGCTCTGAAGAGAAAGAGGATACTGATCACTTATATGGAATCAAGGGAGAGATTTAAATTTAAAGAAAAAAAGAACATGGGATTTATTATATATTCGCATGATGCTGAATCATGTACATGGCCCAGAGAAATTGTTAGTCAATCATATGCCTCTTAGCCAATATATTGGTTAATTAATTGATAGGGTTGCCAGCTCCAAGTTAGGAAGGAAATACCTGGGGAGTTTGGGGGTGGAGCCTGAGGAGAGCAGAGTTTGAGGAGGGGAGGGACTTCAATGAGGTATAATGCCATAGAATCCACCATTCAAAGCAGCCATTTTCTCCAGATGAACTGATCTCTGTCACCTGGAGGTCACTTGTAATAGCAGGAGATCTCCAATAACCACCAGGAAATTGGCAACCCTATTAATAAAATACATTTGGATATTACAAAATCCTCAGCCTGTGTGCTTTTATGAAAAATCTTTAAAGGAATCATCCTCTTCAGTTCCCGTATTACATCAACAGATCTGAACCAAAACAGCCTTTAAGAACTGGGCCCCTTATCCACAGTCGCACTGACTGAAATGCATCCGCACTTTTTAAATTGGCACCTCTTGTTCTTTCAATTTAAGATTTAGTTAATTACTCGGCCAATGGGAGATGGCAGCCCCACATAGCAGTGCCAGTTTTAAATGAGTCATGTGGCACAACTGAAGGTTATTCAGGCTTCTTCAACATCTCAACATTAATGCACCCTGAAGTTCCAGCAAGCCTCATAAACATTGGTGACAGCTGCCTGAGAAAGTAATGTCTGATCACAAAAATACAGGCAGTTCCTAGAATGACACAATTGTGAGGAGGGGGGGACAACGTAGTCTGGGATGAATGGTTTCTCTACCAAAGCCTTCACTTCCATCCTGCATGTTCTGTTATTCAGTCAGCCTCATTATCAATGGGTCATCCCATTGGCTCACTCCAGTGGCTCACTCACAAAGAACTATGTTCTCAGAAGTACCACATGCTCTGAGTGAAGCACATAGAGGAGGGACTGGATTGAGCCCTAAATGTGATTGGGCTTTTTTAATCATTGGGCTTGAGAAATTAAAATTCATTGGCATTTGTTCAGCAAATATGTCAAAGTTATTTTGTACTGGCAGAAGAACATGCAAACAAAAAGGAGGTGGGGGACATGACAACAAAGAATCTATTTAAAACACTTTTTGCTGCTGTGTTTTTAAAAAAAGTATTTTACTATAAAGATGAAATAACAATGAAAAAAATCAAAGTAAATTTGGCATAAAGAACAACATGTGCCAAATGTGTAACATCTAATTTCAGTGATAACATAGTGGGACAAAAGTAAATTGATTATCAAGAATAGAATTCAGGAACATCAGAGGGTGTTGAGAGTGCATAAATTATATTTTTGTCCTATTATGAGCATATTCCAGAGTTGTTTGGAATATAAACATGTTTAATTGTGTTGCATTTACCAACTTTATTTTTCCCCCACACCAAATTTATTGAAACCATATGATTCAACAATATTCCCACATTACAAGTACCAAAAATCCTCTAATTGGAAGAATCTGAAATGAGGCATTAGGATTGTCAAAGCAGCATTCCTTCACTATAAAGCTAATTTACTTAATTGAGCTTGAAGCAGAGCATTTTTTGAGGATTTGAACATAAAGAGACTTAAGTGGCCACCACCCTTAAGTACTTGAAGACTGCTTAATTAGTTAGTGCACTAAATTTCCCTTTGGACACATTATCTTCTCAATCATCCTTCATCATGTCTGATTTTATTCTTCCAAAGCTACCATTGAGGGAACTGATGTCAAGGCTAGAATAAGGACAATTTCATAAAATGTCTGGGCAGCTTTGTTGCCAAGAGCTCCACCTCCACTCCTCAATATTTAACCTAATTTTCTTCCCTGTAACTTAGGATTCTTGTTCTGTCCTCCTTGACTAATGAGAATAATTGATCTCTGTTGTTTCAATAGGAAAGGCTAGTGCTCGTTCACTTACCATCTAAGTTTAATTGATTGGGTGCTGGCACCTTAATTTCATTTCTACTGTGTCAGCAACTGAATAGCAGTAAACTAACAAAATTCACACCAGTGTCTTTGCTAAATGCTTTGTGAAGTCTCTGAGTTTTGTGGCAGTGACACAGAGCTCCTCAAAGGGTACTGAAGCTCTTTCTGGGGATGTGCCAGCTATACTTCCAGGATTAATGTCAACAATGTGGCACAATTTTTTTTAAAAATAGAAGACCCAGTTCTCTGGAGGTTTGAATTACATGTATGGAAGCAGAACATGCATGAAAAATCAACACTTCACCCAATTCAGATAATGTGGCAAATATTGGGTATATTGTAGGAACTGTGCAATTCCAGTGCATGTAACTAGCAAGCTTCCAATTCACATTAACATAAACGTCAGCACAGACCAATTGTAAAAATGAAACCTTGCAAAAAAAAAAATGACCCATCAAGGTAAATGCAGCTCAAAAGCCATGTATTGTGGCTTGCCAAGTACTTGACAATCCGCATGTTTTTGTAGTCTCAAGCATAGGCATGAGGAAAAACAGGAAGCATATTGAGTTCCTGGTGCTCTTCCATATGTTGCTGGTGTCCCAAATTCCTTCTGCTGGATAAATTAGGTGTACAGGTCTAACATTAATATATAAAATGACTGGCCTTGTCTACTTCATCTCTCACTTCACAGTCTCACAGTACCTAGAATATATTCCTCAAGTTTTGTCCCTTTCATGACACCAATATTTTCAATGGAAGAGCACCAGCATGCATTTAAAGAGCACATTTAATACATATTTAAATTGGGGATGGGAGTCACCACTATGCAAATGACACCCATCTCTGTATTGGATTATCCGAGCCTCTAGTTGAGTCCTTAGTTCTAAACTGGTACTTTGAGGCTGTGGTCAGATGGCTAAGCTGGAGCAAATTGAAGCTGAATCCAGATAAGAGGTAATACTGGTTGGGAACAGGGCCAGCAAACTAGGTGATTGCCTAGGGCATCGGCCTTCTGGAGGTACCAGATTGGATGCCCCCATGTGACTTGCTGATATTATCAGGAAGCGGGGAGGGGGGGAGGCAGAAGTTAGCCTTGCATAGGGTGCCAGATAGTTTAGGTTCGGATGGCTAGGAAGGCTGATATTCCAGAGCAGCTGAATCCCCTGTCCTCGATGGAGTAATGTTGGATTTTTCAAAGCAAGTTAAGATCTTGGGGGTGCTCATGTCTTGCTGTTTGAAAAGCAGGTTGGCATGGTGGCCAGGAGGGCATTCTGTCAACTGCGTCTAATCTGCCAGATTTCTCATTACCTAGACTCAGCTGATCTGGCCACACTGATCCATGCTTTCTGTAACTTCACAGTTGGGTTGCTTTAATGCATTCTGTGTGGGGCTGCCCTTGAAGAAAACCCCAAAACTAACATGTCCAGAATGCGGTAGCCTGACCCCTGCCAGGAGCTAGCTACTGGGAGCATATGTTGCCCATTTTGAAGCAGTTTCATTGGTTGCAAGTCTGTTTCCAAGTTTTATTTATTTATTTATTTATTTATTTATTTATTTATTTATTTATTTATTTATTTATTTATTTATTTATTTATTTATGATTTGTATCCCGCCCTTCCCACAAGTTAGAGTCCAGTGACACCTTTAAGACCAACGAAGTTTTATTCAAGGTATTGGCTTCCATGTGTGTGCTTCCTCAGATATTTCATGGCATGCACACAAAAGCTCATACCTTGAATAAAATTTTGTTGGTATTAAAGGTACTACTGGACTTTAAGTTTGTTCTACTGCTTCAGACCAACATGGCTGCCCACATGGGTGAGTATGTTTCCGGTTCAAGGCCCTGGTTATGAACTTTAAAGACCCTTATAACCTAGCACCCACATATTTCTGCCTCTTTCTATATGTCCTTGTGCTCCAGCTATGGTCATTAGGTAACAATCTGTTGGCTATTCCACTGCTTAAAGTGGCCTGTTTGGTATCAGCCAGAGCCTGGGACTTCTCCATCATGACTCCAATTCTATGGAAAGGGCTCTCTGAAGAGTTGAGAGGTCCTTGGAGAGCTTCAGGAGGCACTGCACAGCCTGTCTGTTTGTCAGGGCATTTGAGGGAGTTTGAGCAGCAGGCATCTTTTAAAGGGGGAGGAATTTTGGGCTTGTTATTTTATATTTGGGTTTTAGCTGAGGATGTTTTAGTTATTATTGCAAGCTGCTATGAATCAGGAGGAAAGGTGGATTATAAATGTTTTTAATAAATAAAACATTTTCACCCTGTTGTTGCCCATGCACAGTAACTGGTTGGCCGTTGTGTGAGACAAGATGCTGGGCTAGATGAACTACTGGTCTGACCATCAGGGTTCTTCCTATCTTCATGAATGAATGAATATTAATCTGAGCTATCTTATCTCTGTTGAATGTTTATCAATGTACATTTTCCGCACTAGTGACTCCTCTAGGAAATTCTTGGTTTTTTTTCTGTTACAATGTGTAATGAAGCTTTCCTTACCCTAATCTCTAATCCAGCTAATCCCTTTGTTACAATTTTATAATATACCTGGAATGTTATATTTTGCTTTCAATCTGTCACTGGCTTTCCAGTCTAGAGAGAGATTTGGTACATAAGCAGTATTTATCATTACATTCAATTAAGTACAGTAAGGACAGAAGTGTTACATTGAGAATAAAATAGAATTGTTTTTCTAAATGAAAAGGAACATATACCAGTAGCAGAAAGAAAAAGAGCAGATTCACACAAGATCATACCAATGTTGACTTACTGGCTGTGACCCAAAGAACAATATGAATAGTTCCAGGCAAACAGTGTGGCCATTGTAGGGTTGCCAAGTCCAATTCAAGAAATATCTGTGGACTTTGGGGGTGGAGCCAGGAAACATTGGGGGCAGAGCCAGGAACAAGCATAATTGAACTCCAAGGGAGTTCTAGCCATCACATTTAAAGGGACAGCACACCTTTTTAAATGCCTTCCTTCCATAGGAAATAATGAAGGATAGGGGCACCTTCTTTTGGGGCTCATAGAATTGGACCTCCTGATCCAATCGTTTTGAAACTTGGGAGATATTTTGGGGAGAGGCACTAGATGCTATACTGAAAACTTGGTGCCTCTACCTCAAAAAACAGCTCTCCCAGAGCCCCCGAAACCTCCAGATCAATTCCCCACTATACCCTATGAGAATTGATCTCCACATAGGGAATAATGAAGTGCTCAGCAGACGTTCTCCCCCCACCCCCACCCCCCCTGGTTTCTGGCGACTCTGAAGTGAGTCAGGGTTGCAGGCAGTACATGTCAAAAGCAAAAGCCTACTCACAAGTTGCAGCCAACTTCTTCCAAGTAACACAGACACCCCATCCCAAGAGGAAGCCTTTCCAGTCGGAGACTGGAGCCTTCAGAGGGGGAAAGTCACATGGTGGCTTTGGGGCTGGGGCTTCCCCTGCCGGCCAGCTGACTGGGCGCAAGAAGGAGCCTGGGAAAGTGGAAGAACCCCCGCTGGGACCTGGGGATTGGCAAGCCTAGGCCATTGCAACATTGGGTATATATAATTAGTTATGTAGCCCTTTGTATTGTGGTATGGTCAGTAGACCAACATTATTTTGTTATATAAGCAATTAATTTTTTTAAAAAATTGTTTTCAAGTATGCCAGAGAGAAAAGGACCAACATCCTTTGACTTTTCTCCTTTAGGATCTAGAGGGAGGGGGATCCTATAGCACTCATAATATTTGTGTACCTAAATACTACTTTATACAGCAACTGAGTCTGTGTCTGGCTTCCTGAGGTAACATTATTGGTTTCTGAACTTAAGTCAGTTTTGATCTAAATTTGCAGATAGGCAACATTTTGAAGAGAGTGGAGGTTCACTGCATGGTTTTGTGGTTTCCATTTTAGCAGGTTTATATTCCTGCTGGGGCTTTTTGCAACAGTTGCCTTGACTACTACAGAAATCAAACTAACATCAAGGATCAGCAAAGACATTTTCCTGGTGTGCTAGTCTGCCTCTGTTACAGAGGGTTGGCTTGTACCACAGTGGTACTACAGTGACTTATCTTAGGCTTGCCATGAAATGGCATAAATTCAAAGGTCATTTTACTCTGAATTTATTCAAATGCATAATCAGGCCACAAGATTAATATCCAAGTTCATTGTATGTAGCTCTTGTACCACAGCATTCCTGATTTTTAAAGAGGCTTAAAGAGGCTGTGGTCCGTCCCCTCCTAAAAAAAACATCTTTAGACCCGGCCCAATTGGCACACTATAGGCCGGTCTCAAATTTGCCTTTCCTGGGCAAACTTATTGAGAGGGCAGTGGCGAAGCAGCTACAGACTTTCCTGGAGGACGCTTCCATCCTTGACCCACTTCAGTCCAGCTTTCGCCCAGGTCACGGGATGGAGACAGTGTTGGTTGCCCTGGTGGATGACCTTCAACGGCATCTGGATCGGGGTGGCTCGGCAGTGCTGATGCTGTTGGACCTATCGGCGGTGTTCGATACAGTCAACCATCGGTTACTGACTTGCCGCCTCGCCGACACGGGGATTCAGGGGATGGCCCTCGCCGACACGGGGATTCAGGGGCTGGCCCTGCAGTGGCTTTCCTCTTTCCTTGAAGGTCGGGGACAAAGGGTCACGATTGGGGGGGAACTATCCTGGAGGCGCACACTTAACTGTGGAGTGTCCCAGGGAGCGGTTCTCTCCCCGATGTTATTTAACATCTATATGCGACCTCTTGCCCAGATTGCCCGAAGGTATGGGCTGGGGTGTCACCAGTATGCTGATGACACCCAGCTCTATCTACTTATGGACGGCCGACCGGTCTGCGCCCCAGAAAAATTAGACCGGGCACTACAGGCCGTGGCTGAGTGGCTCAGACTGAGTGGACTGAGACTGAATCCTGCGAAGACAGAGGTCCTTTGTTTGGGCCGTCAGGGACCGGGGGGGGAATCTCCCTGCCAGCTTTTGACGGTGCGCCGCTGATGGCGGCGGACAGGGTCAAGAGCCTGGGGGTGCTACTAGAGCCGTCCCTAAAGATGGAGGCTCAGATAGCAACCACTGCCAAGTCCGTGTTTTTTCATCTTATACGGGCAAGGCAGTTGGCCCCCTTCCTGGACCGCGATGACCTAGCAACAGTGATCCACGCTACGGTCACCTCGAGGTTGGATTACTGCAATGCCCTCTACATGGGGCTGCCCCTGTGCCGGACCAGGAAATTGCAGCTGGTGCAGAATGCCGCGGCCCGGCTGTTATTGGGCCTCCTAAGGTGGGGGCACATTCGGCTGGGTCTTCGGGCTTTGCACTGGCTCCCAATAACATACCGAGTCTGGTACAAGGTGCTGGTCATTACCTTTAAAGCCCTATATGGCCTGGGACCTGCCTACCTGAGGGACCATCTCTTCCCACATGTTCCCCAGAGAGTACTGAGGTCTGGGACTCAAAACCTTCTCACCATCCCTGGGCCTAAGGAAGTCCGTCTCAAGACAACCAGAGATAGGGCCTTTTCTACAATGGCCCTTACATGGTGGAACCAGCTACCGGAAGAGGTGAGGGCCCTGCGGGATCTTACTCAGTTCCGCAGGGCCTGTAAGACAACCCTCTTCCGGTTAGCCTACGCCTGACTGGATAAATGTAGCTTATTAGATCTCTGTGAATTATACTGTATAGTTTTAATGTTAAGATTTTAAGGTTTTTAGGTTTTTTAAATGCTTTGACTTTTGAATGTAATAACTCTGCACTTTGTTTATTGTGTTATCGTTTGCTGTGAGCCACCCTGAGCCATTTTATGGGAAGGGCGGGATATAAGTTATAGAATAAATAAATAAATAAATAAATAATTTTTTTAGACTCAGAGCCAAACTAGAAATGACATTGCCCATGGGTTGGATCTATGAATGCTGCCACCTTTCCCCCTACCAAATTCTAGAACACTTTTTCTGGGAAGATTTGGCTGTCCCCTTCTATTGCCAACTTCCACCATCAGGTAAAGACTGTTTGTTTTTTTCATTTAGTGATCCCTCCTTCCTGCCCAGTGTTTTAATTGTTGTTTTTAATATCTTTGTATCCATTTAGCTGTTTTTAACAGTTTTAATTGTATGTGTTTTTGTTGTTCTTGGTTTTAATCATTTTTAAAATATGATTTTATTATGTATGTTTTAATTTGTTGGCCATCTTGATGACCTTTGTGGGGTCTGAAAGGTGGGGTGTACATTTTCTAAAATCAAATAAATAAATGTTAAAGGGAATTTAAAATGCCATGAGTGCCCAGTTTTGATCAGGCCAACAGTGTGATGGGCTAAGCTGGTCTTGCCTTCACTGCCCATTGCTTTTTTCAAGTGCTAAAAGGGGAAACAAGAGTGCCTTAGCTGGCCAAGCTGCAGGCCTGATCACAACATTTTAAAATCCCTTTAAAGTGGCAGGAACATCCACAAGTCAGACCTATATTAACCATCACATCTAGTTTGGTCCTCAGTTGCACTTTTCAGACATTCAGCATGAATAGAATGGAGACACAGGGAGAGGAGACCAGATCGTAGCAGAAAAATCCATCCTTGACCTACACATGTTTCTTGGACAAGTGAACTTTTATGGACATATAAAGCTTTCGTAGATTAAGCCAGACCACAGCTCAGGATTCTCTATACCAGCTGTGTCTTTCCCAAAGCCTGCTAGATGAGTTTTTTTTTAACTGGAGACTGAAACTAAGAACTTCAGAACAAGTATCCAACAGGGAGCCATAGCCTTCCTGGAATGTACATACAGAGTTCATGCACATATACGTGTTTGTGTGATTAGAAACCATGAAAATTAAACCAAGATTTTCAGTCATGCAGAGTTGAACTTGCAAATGTACGTATTCTCCAGAGAATACACATGTTTTCATTCTATGCTCACTGAAACCTGGACTGGGGTTAATGTGTGATAGAATGATTTACCCATCATTGCTGGATTTCAAGGGTCTGTATGGTTAGCCACAAACTGTTTCCTACACTGGGGACAAAACTGAAATGGATTAATAATTCCAAGTGACTCCCACTCTTCATCCCAGGTGAAACCAATGGTAACTCATGCATGATTCTCTTCCAGTTTCTGCCATTCAGCAGCACAGGACAGGAGAAAGGAAATCTGGTGCACTTACCACTGAGAGGACATGGTGGCACAAGGGCTGAGGCTGCTAATTCAGCACTTTGCCAATACTTAGGTTCTTCTGGAGAGACCAGCCTCCAAGCTTCCTCCCAGATTCCCTTGCAGTCTTGTGAGCTCTGATAACTACTCCATATAGGCATATCACCACCATCTGCTTGATCACTGGCAATGTTTGATCCTCTCTTCTCCAGAAGAGTGCTCCCAGCGGGTTATCTGTGAGAGAAACCCATTTTTTAAAGAATGGAAAGCAAATCCCTTTTGCCTTTCTCACTTCTGTTTTCTCATCTGTATCCATCACTGGCATATCACATTGTGGCCTGCTGTGTTTCATTTTCTAATTTTCACATGGTGATTGACGCACAGCAGTGATATATACCAGAGTATGGTGCAGGGGGTTGTCTTTGCCAGAATGCATTCAGGCTTTTAGTGGCTAGCAAGTCTGCTACAAATCTGCTCAAGCCTTGAATTTTCTTAATTAAAGGTTTCATCTTCAGCACCCATGTGATTTGTGAGTCAGAGCAAGAAGACTTGTAAGGCAATGCTGAAATGCTTCTGCCAATGCGGGTTACCAAGATCAATTGATTAATTGGGCAGAGTGTCATCAGCATAAAAGGCTGGGGCGGGGGGAATCAATTCATGCCTTGTGATATCTACCAACGATAATACACTATGCTAAGGGCAAAAACAATCATGGGGCTAGCCAATTCAATGCAATGCGAAATAGGAAAGAACCCCAATTCAGTATCTGTGGTTGGCAGCTAAGAATAGCAAGGTTAATTATGGAAGGAAGGGAGAGACAGGCAAAATCTCAGCTTCATCCAGATGTTGCTGCAGCCCTACTTCTAAAATAATTAGTAACAAGGGCTTTACCATAAAGCTGTCATGGTGTTAACACCTTGAAGGATTGAAAACAATTTATCTCCTGGAAACGATATGCCTGCCATGCTTCAGGAAAGGAATATTAATGAGGGAAGGAGTCAGGGGGTGAAAGAAAGGAGGAAGAACAGCATATTTGAAGAGAAGAAGATTTAAAATCAATGGCTAGAGGCATACAAAAACCAAATGAGTAATTTATTAGGCAATGATAAATTTAGCCACTGAAAATTTAGGCTGCATCTGAACACATGTCCCTAGGAATACCAGCCTCCAGGTGGGATGCTGGAAGTACAGCATATCTCCAGAATACAGAGATTAGTTCCCTTGGACAAAATAGATTCTTTGAAGGGTGGACTCCATGGCACTGTACTCCACTGAGGTCCCTATCCTCCCCAGGCTCTATCCCCAAATCTCCAAGAGTTTTCCATCCTGGATCTGACAGCCCCATCCTCCACCCATAGCCAGGGGGGGCTGGCAATCCTATGTATCTAAGACCCAATTAGTATGTTTGTAAACTTTGTATCTTAATGCAATGTTTGGATAGCACATAAAGCAAATCACCAAGAATTAGGCTGACCCTCTGTGGCCCATGCTTCACTTGTGATAGACTTTTCCACAAAGTTCATCAAGGGAAGGCAATATTGAAATTAAACCGCTGTTACCACTACTATCTAATTTATAGCTTTACTGATTAATAACAGTAAAATATTGGTTGATGGAATGATTGTCCAGCCAAGAGGGGGGAAATTGGTCCTTTCTCAAGGAGACTGCAGCCTAAATAAAAAGTAGACAGCCAAATCTGGCACGAGTTAAAGTTCTAAATTAGAAGTCACATTTTTTAAAAGAATATTTTCTATTGTTTGAGTAAAGAGTCAGAGAAAGGCCATTTACAGGATACATATATTTCCTTCATGAAATGATTTGAGACACTTGATTAGGAGTCACAAATCTTTCCTTCCTATCAAGCACAGATCTCTTCCTTATACATACATATAAGAGGTCACATGATCTCTACAATAAAGCAGAAAAGTGGGGAAGAGGAGAGGAAATAAAAGATATATTGCTCTGCTCAGTGTTGTTGTTTTTTAAAAGATGTGAACCTTTATCTCTATTTCAGATGTCAAAGTTGGTATGGGGCCCTAATAGGGTTGCTACTTGTCTGCTAGGGGCAGGAGGCCTCTTGCAACTTCTGTCTGCAAAGTCTCAGCTAGTCAGCTGTTAGTAGGGTTGCTAGCCTCCAGGTGGGGCCTAGAGATCTCCCGCTTTTACAACTAGTCTCCAGCTGGCAGAGATCAGTTCCCCCGGAGAAAATGGCTGCTTTAAATGATGGACTCTATGGCAGGGGTGGCCAACAGTAGCTCTCCAGATGTTTTTTGCCTACAACTCCCATCAACCTCAGCCAGCATGGCCAATGGCTGGGGCTGATGGGAGTTGTAGGTAAAAAACATCTGGAGAGCTACTGTTGGCCACCCCTGCTGTATGGCATTGTACCATGCTGAGGCCCCTCCCATCCCCAAATCCCACCCTTTCCTGGATCCACCCCCAAAGTTTCCAAGTATTCTCCAACACAAACCTGGCAACCCTAGCTGGTAGGGTTGCCAGGTTGACTTATCCTGCCAATGCGGAGTGGGAGGGAGCTTTCTTGGAGTAGAGTGGGTGGGGTGATGTTGCTGATGCAATGACATCACATGAAAGTGATGTCATCATGCTGGGGATGCTGCCCAGCGATACCCTGGCATTTGGGGCAAAACTCTGTGATTACCATAGAGTTTTGCCCCAAATGCTAGATCATTGCTGAACAACGTCCTTGGTGTGATGATGTCACTTCTATTTCACATCATCATGCCAGTGACATCACTGCACAAGGAGGCTGTTTTGGAGGTGGAGCTTCCCCTTCTAGCCAGCTGGCTGGCAGATGGGAAACCCCTGCCCAGACAGGTGTCTGCCAACCCTAGCAAAATAGAGGGTGAAATATGGGGCATGATTGGCATTCCCTGCACGATGACACCACTTCCAGCATGATCCTCAAGTCTCATCATCAAATCAGGTGACACTGTAGCAGTTGCCCCAAACTTGAGTTTGGGGAGAATGCTACAGCATCACCCCTCATGTGATGATGTCTCTTCTGAGTTGTGCCAGAAGTAGTGTCATCACACTAGGGACGCTGATGGCACAGACACCCAGAAATCTCAGACTAGCCCATCTCCCACTGGTTCCCAGCCTATGCCTGGTAATCATAGGTTCTGAAGCAATTTAGGAGGACTTTTTTATAGCTGAGTCCATGGGAATCTGCACTGACTGTTTTTCACACAACTAGCTGCTCTGTTTGTGCAAAGGAGTACAGTCTCATCTCATGTTCTGTTACCATTTATGCTGCACTACCTGCCTTCCTTAAACAAACACCATCTGTCTCATTTCAAATAAGGGGTTCCTCATTATCAGTGTGGATCAAAAGTCTTGCTCTGTCTCTTACATGACCCCCCACACACATGTTCATAATGAGATTTTTTTTGCACCATATAATTTTTTTGCCAAATGACTCTCTCTTTTTTCATCTACTAATAGAAACTGTATGTCTATATGATCCTGTTTCATAGTTGTTCTTCCCTTCTTTTCAGCACATTGCATCATATTTGGTAGGATACAGTTTAAACAAGGATGCATTAAAATGGCAAAATACAGGGGGGCATCATCAAATATTATGCTGCTGTTGTTCTGTAGCAATTATGCGCAATAAAACCAATTGTCCATGCAGGAAAATCTACTTGCAAATTACAGCTAAAGTATATTGATTTTGCAAGATGTAACAATGTGTGGGTGCTGCCTCAGTGTTTAGTTGAGAGAAAAGTCGCAATCATGCCATCCTAAGAGCAGGAATCCCATGGGTACAGGAAATGTGCAAGGATTATTTCTGCTGCAGCAATGAGCAACTGTAAAAATAAGATGTCACCAGTGTGTTGGCAGGGAGGTAATTTTTGTTGAGTAGTCTTTTTAGACCTTCACTGTCTTTCCTTCAGTAGAACAATGCTTTGCTGCAGCCTTTAAGGCCCCTTTAGCAGACATTCTCACTTCCTTGAGACCTATTAACACCTGATTAGCACATCATTGGAAAGACTCCCTGGCTTCATTCAGAGTGTTTTAGAGTTAAATGAAGGGCATGGTGTGGTTATTTGTTTAACAGTTAGCGGGTGGACTTTTTAAAGAAGTTAACTCTTCTGTAGAAAAAAATGTTCTGGGTAATAGAACAGTAATGTTGGCAGCCGGTGACCCATACAAAATGACACAAATGCAGGGCCAGTAGGTCCCAGTAGGCCAGGTAGGCAGCCACTTAGGGTGCTACCTAATCTCAGGGGTGAACTGCGGGTTCTCTCTCCCCACATGCACCCCACCACCCTGGTGCCCCTTCCCTGCCACCGCCGCACTCACCCTTGCAGGGGGTGTGCTTGGAGGCACTCAGAGCCAAGCTCCGAGCACCTCTGTGTAAACATGCCATCCCACCCATCCCACTTAGCCTTCCCAGGTTTGTGCTTCTGGTGGAAGCACAGACCCGGGGAAGACTGAGCAGGGGTAGCACAACAGCAGGTGTGCTCAGAGGTGCTCAGTGCCTCACTGCCTGCTGCCGCCATGCTTGCTCTCACTGCCGTGAGGGGGGGGGGGGACAGGGGCCTATGGCACCAGAAATTCTGGCGCTGGCCCTGCACAAATGAACATCCTTGGGCAGTTATAGAGCTTCTCATGTTTTAGGGACAGTGAGATTTAAGTCCAGTTGCACCTTAGAGACAAACAAGAGTTTCGGGGTGTAAGCTTTCAAGAGTCAAAACTCCCTTCTTCAGACGTAGTTACCAACCACCCTCTGAAACTATGTTTTATGGGGCATGCAAGCGTTCTCATATAAATAAATATATGCCGAAATGGACTGGATTCACACAATCCTTTGTGTTTCTGTCACATACACAGAGGGGAAAGTGTGATGTTTACAGTTGATGGCTGCCCTTCATGCCTTATCAAGATGTGCTCCAGAGGGCAGTCAATCTTTAGGGAAATTGAGAGGGCATGGGGTTTGTAGCTGGAAGAGGGAATAGGAAAGCCCCCTTCTATCTGTGTAAATGGCCTCGTGTAATTCTGGAGCTAACCCAAGGTAAATGATGGTGGGTTTTTTTTGTTGTTGTTGTTCAGTTAGATATCATCTGAGGCTGAACAAATTGTTCTGAACTATCATCCCTGGATCAGGTTTGTTTACATATGGGAGTTCCAGTCTCAAAGTGACAATGCCCACTTGATTGATGCACTCCCTACTGCCTGGACATTTTTAATGTCCAATATGATTTGTTCTCTTAAACAGAGGACCATGTTAGTTGATTTTATTATGATCTGTTCTAATGAGACCTCAGAAATTTCTATTCCAACATAGCGGATGAAGGGAGCTTTGACTCTCAAAAGCTCATGCCCTGAAAATCAAATTTGAGTCCAACGGCACCTTTAAGACCAACAAAGTTTTATTCAAGGTATAACCTTCAGAAACATTCATGTGCACTTTTCTTCATATACATTGAAATGGAAGTTACCAGTTCATACATATAGGTAGAGGACAAGCAGCAAATTTGCATAAGCATAATAATAACAAGCTTGGTTTATATGGTCAATGGACTTGAACTTTGTTCTGCTGCTTCAGACTAACACAGTTACCCACCTGATTCTATCATACCCTGAAAATATTCACTGATGGACCTCCTGATGACACCTGGGTTTTTTGACCGCTGAGTGACACAGAATGGGTGGGCCATTGGCCTGATCCAACATGGCTTCTCTTATGTTCTTATTATTGGTCTCTAATGTGCCAATGGATTTATATCTAGCTGTTCTACTGCAGACCAGCATGGCTACCCTCTGAAACAAATGTTTCTTGTAAGCCACCTTGAATATTTTTGGGGGAGAATGGAGGGATATAAGATTTTTTAAAAGTAATCATTGAAGAGCATTGTTGGCATTGTTGGTAATATGGCTTTCTGCAGAGTGGAGAAAAAATAGAAAAGACCTGGGATGGGTACCATGCTGTAACATTCTGAAGACTAATATTCATCTAGCCATATGATTGTTGGCACTGAATAATTTCTTTACAGTTTCCAGTTGTTTTTCCATTGATCACATAAACAGAGTGCCCTACAATGGACGATTTCCTGGAGAAAAGGATCCTGTTTCTTCTTTTTATTCAGAGGATTCTGACAGGACTGTAAAATGGATTGTTTAAATCAATACCCTATTTTAATCCTATACTATGGCAGACTGCCATGCAATAAAGCAGAATTGCTCCTGCTTCATCTTATTTTAATCACTAATCGTGAGAAATGGAATTGCTGCTGATGTTCCCTTTCCAGTCATCAGTTTGATTACCAGAGAAACACCCCCAGATTGAAACAATTTCTGTTACTGAGTAAGATCAAATATGAAGTTGGATTTGATACCCTAATGTAAGATGAAAGTTACATGCCAATTAAAGGACCACTGATGCTCCCAGATGTCTAATATAAGGGTTGTTGAGGGGCACTTACATTTTGATGAACCACATATCTAAATTCATTTGAAATACTCATCTGTGCCAATTACATGCATTCTGCTTCCTTACCAAAGAACTGCACCTCTCATATATCCATATCAAAGGAAATCACAGCCCAGGAGTCTATTTTAGGACAGACAAGAGGAGAAAGGATGATATGAGAATGAAGCAGGGTTGTACTGCATGCAAGGTAGATGTCTAAATAAATAAATACCCAACATAACACAATGAGGCCAGTTTTACTGTTCACGTTTTATCACAAAATTCTTCTGGAACAACTCACAGTTGTAATTGGTAACGATTTTAAATTTCTTTTCTTCCTCTTTAAAATTATTTCAAACTAATCTGAAAAACTGGTAAAAAGATAAACCTTATATCCACCAATGAGATCCTGGGTGGCAAGTTTGCCACTAATTAGTTGTAGCACTGTGCATTAATTTGCTGTTGTAGATGCTAACGATGCCTTGGCATTCTTCTTTAGACCTTCAGTGAGCTACACTGTTCACACACATAGGACAATAAACAAATAATTCAGGTATACACAGCACCTGGCAATCCAGATCACTTTGCCCAGGACATTTATTTTATTTTTATTTTTAAATAAAGGACGACATGGGGCTGGTTCTCCATCTGACCAACTGAGGCACTGTCTGGGCTGCTGGAGATCAGGTTGATCACAGTGTGTCTGGCCAAGTACAATCGTTTACCCCCCCCCCCCTCTTTTGCTTGCTGGAACAGCAACATCTTCTAGTGTGGCCAGCTCCCTAGTGGAGGTGGGGGATTCCCTGCTCCCAGTAGGCTGCTTCCCACCACCATTTAGCAGGGAAATGGTGGCAAATGGGAGAAATGCCAGTAGCATTCTGACATGCTGACATTACTCCTCCCTGTGAACCCAAAAGTGACATCAGCGTGTCACCAAAGGATACTGAGAATGCTCTGGCATATGTCAGAATGTCCTTGGCATCCCGCAGCAATGCACTGCTGTCTGCTCTGAGATCATGGGAATTGACATCACTATGTCCCAGGTGATGTTATTATGTCATGATAAGGCTCCCATGACTTCTAAGTTACTTATAAGTTCCCCCACTGTTTCCAGCCTGTCCCAAACAACCTTATCATTTTCATGGACATACATTGTTGAGGTTTTTCTTGTGATGTTGGCTTCTTAAAAATTACCTACAGTGATCTCATTCCTCAATTAATCAAGCTTTAACTTCTCCTACACTAGTTCCCCCCCCCCCCCATGGTCAACCTATGAATATACTTTGATTTTAATTCTTATTTGCTTACATTGACATCGTATGAATGTGAATACAGACTTCTGTTCTCCCTGTGAGTAGTATAGGATTCTGTGCCTTTATTAAATTGGTCAAACTAGTATATAGTGTATGTCAAATATGCCATCATCAGCCATCTATAGCCCTGTTATTTAATTACGAAGCTTCATTATAAGACTGCCAGTAGCCCTGTCAAGGGCAGTTTTCTTCATTCAAGACTGTATGTGCAGCACATTCTGCATTGCCCATTTAAGAGAGAGAGAGATAGAAAAGTCATGGGCTCCTGAAGACTATTCTTAAACTGGAGGGAGAAAGGTTAGCCTCCTAAGAAATGAATCCCACCCCAATCTAGCTAGGAACTATACATATATAGGAACAAGGCAGAGACCTACCTGGATGGCAGCCATATGCACAAACATGTGTTATTCAGTCTTATTCAGCAGTTGGGTATGGAGCCATTTTTGAAAGCCAAAATCCTAACAATCAGTTGTGCAGAATGGGAAGCAGCAGCAGGCTTGATTCATAACCCCACTCACCCTTCCCTGTCAAACAGGTGATGGTTGGGATTTAGGATTTGATTTAAAAGGGTACATTTGTTAGAAATGGGGTTGGGGGAGGGATTATAACTCACTCCAGCATTCTGCCAAACAGCAACCCTGCAAGATTGATCAGGTCTTGTGGATTGTCAACAGGCAATGGAATCTTGTTGGCTCTGCAGTGAACAAGAAGGATCTCTTTGACACATGTCTAGATAAAAGTTAACCAAATTTATTGAGTTCAAGGAACGTTGCGTAGACAGGGCAGAACAAATACCAACAACTGAGAACTCATTCTACGTTTACTTAGCTTTGTCCCATATTTTTCTGGTATTTTGTTCCAGAATCTTATTCATGCTGAACACACTACACACAGAGATTTTTTACCCAAAGCTGCTGACCTTGTAGAGTTGAACTGTGTTCTAGACTATATGCTTCCAGCACTGCCACCATGGGTCCCCAGACAAAGATTCCATCTGGGCCCCCCAATATAACATTCCAACCAAATATAACCACGCATCTAATAATAAAAGACTTCACATGTCCACCTGTCTTTCCATTTTTTGGGAGACATAACATCAGAAAATAAAACTAAGAATCTTAAAATGTGATGATTGTAGGAATTCCAGGGCCAAAAATAAAAGTAATTGTCTCTGATTAGGTTGTTTCTGGACACACACATGCACACCCTCATGGAAGCTAAGCTACATTCTAATTTCTGTTCCTCATTTATTACCACTAAGACAAATTAACATTCTATTTTCATGCATGTAAAATGTGTAAAGGGGGTGTGGAGACATCCTTATACTATTTTGATAGATCATGGAGAAATATTAACCCCCTCTTTCCGTTCATAACATTATACTACTATTAAATGTGTTCTGAGATGCCGATCAGGATGGATGAGAACGAGCTGAGACCAAGATTGAAAATGTAGAGAGGGAGAAAAAATAGAAATGGGGAGAAGAATGGCAGATGGCAAAAGGATGAGAACAAAACTAAGGAAGGGGAGAGTGTGGGAAACAGAAACAGAGAAAGAGAGAACTACATTACACCAACAGACCTTTTGCAAGGTCTGGCTTTGCAGACAAAACTATGTAGCTGGGAAGAACTAAAGGAAGCAGGAATCCATAGGATGCTGAAGATAATGATCTTATGAGGAGGCTGCATCCTGGCAAGGACTGTAGTGTGTCCTGACTGGTCTTGCCTTGCTCCAATGCTGGCTCGGCTGGTGGGTTTAGCAGGACCTGAGAAGTAACACTTTCCCTCAGCCTCCTAGTAGACACTGTAGAAAGGCTCCTCTTTACTGTGCTCTGCCTTCCCTGTGCCCCAATGGTTGCAGTGCAGAACTGCAGTAGGGTTTTTGTTTTTAAAAGTGAATGCATTCAGTGACTGCAGCATGACAGTGGCTTCAGGGGCCTTCTGGTGAACTAAGGCCTCAGGATATTTTCTGGTTCTTCTATCAATCTGTTGTGATTGGTGATCTGTTGTGTTTTTATTTCTTGGCAGTCTTACTTTGAATTTTTAAATTGTGACTTCTATGGGGTTTTTTTAATAATGGTTCTTTCATTTGTATTGTTTTCAGTGTGCTTTTAATAAACCTTTTAACTAGGGTTGCCAGCCTCCAGGTCCAGGTGAGGGAGTCCCCCACTTTTGGGGACTTTTCCCTGCTGCCAGCCAGGGAAACTGGTGCTCATTACAATTAGGATTTCTTCATGCCCCCAGGGAGGATCTGCTGTTACTTTTGGTGCTTACAGATGACAGAACCAAGACCCTACTTTTCTTCCTTTTATCTCTGGGATTCTCACAGACTTGCTGGGGCCTGTGCTAGGGGTCCTGTGCTATAATTCTGGTTGTCAGCTGTGAATATCCCACATACCCACATTCCAGTCTGGCACACTGGGAAGAGTGGGGAGGGGGATTAAAATGGCTGCAGTTCTGCTCTCTGTATAGGCCTTAAGTCAGAAAAGAGCCAGGATTGCCTCTAACAACTAAAGTTACCACCCTCCAGGCTACAGAGATCACTCCCCCCTGGAGAAAATGGCAGTTTCAGAGGGTAAACCCCATGGCATCATATCCTTGCTGAGCTCCCTCCCCTCTCCAGATTCCACCCTCCCAGCCCATGGTAAGAAAGGTCTGGGAAGCATACATCCTTCCATCACCTAGGTGCTAAAATGGCTGAGGGGAAACATGATACATGCTTATGAAATCAAGCATGGGATGGAGAAAGTGGACAGAAGGAACTTTTTCACCCTCTCCCAAAATAACAAAACTTGGAAGCAGTTGGGAAATTGTTGGGACAGACAAAAGGAAATACTTCTTTATTCAACAAGTAATTCAATCTTGGAATTTACTGCCAGTGAAGGAAGTCTGTCGATGGCTACCATTCATGGTAACTGAAGAGCACCTCCATTTACCCAGACAGCAAGCCTCTGAATGCCAGTACTGGGACGCAGCACCAGGAAAGAATGTTAGCCTCTATGCACCATTTGTTTGGCCCTTCTGGACAATGATTTGGCTACTGTGTGAGGCAGGATGCTGGATTAAATAGACCATTGATCTGACTCAGCAGGCTGTACATATGTTCTTATGGCAGGATCCATTGCTCCAAGCTCCAGAGGCAGCTGGAGTGACAGAGGTATGGATCTGGAAGGGGCAGCCTTCTCATCACAAATGCAACTGCTGACAGGGTGAGGGAAGCATGTCACCTCCTCCTGAACACCCCCCCTGACACCAGCATATGTCATCTCTAGCAGCAGAATAAATTGTGTAAGACTGAAAGTTGTGGGATGAAAACTTGTTGGGGGGTTTTTTGTTGGTCCTTTGGATGGCTCAGTGAATGTACATGTATGTGGGAGGAAGGGTTGCTGGCAACCAGATGGAGTATGAGGGGAGTGGAGACAATGGGGGGCACTGTCACCGTGATGGTATTATGTCAGTTCCAGAGAAGACTTGGAAGTGAAGTCACATCACTCTACAAACTGCTAGGAACTCTATGGTAAAACCACAGTTTCCAGTGATTCCTAGGACAGAATGATGTCATCTCCAGGTTTTCCTTGAAAGTGACGTAGCACCATCATGCCCATGGCCAGTTGTCAACTTATTTTTCTCTGCTAATTGACTTAGCAGCAGTGGGCATTTGGGGACTGCAAGCAGGAAATCTAGTGGGGGTGCAGCAAGCTTTTTTTGTGACCTGGTATGGCAATGCAGGCTGAGATAGCAGTGAGAAAGGTGGAATACAGGGAGAAAATACTATATTCACTCTTTGGTAGATCTTGGAGGGGGTGGTTAATGATCAATCAATACACTTTATATCTCTTACACAGTTGTTTTCAGTTAGTGAAAAAAAATATTGCATGTCTGCAGATGTATGTGACCAGGGCTTTTTGGGTAGAAAGAGCCCAGCAGGAACTCATTTGCATATTAGGCCACACCTCCTGATGTCACTATTGTTTCACATAGGGCTTTTTGTAGAAAAAGCCCAGCATATTAGGTCACACCCCCTGACACCAAGCCAGCTGGAACTGCATTCCTGCTCAAAAAAAAAGCCCTGTATGTAACCTTATATTTTGTAACACAGAATTTCCTTCCATTTATATTTTCTTTGATAAGGTTAACTAATCCATACTCTGTAAATTCTTCTCTTAACCAGTTGCCTGATGCCATTCATATCTTCCCCTTGCCATATCTTTTTGACCTAAAAGCTCATACATGCCTTTATCTTTCTCCCTTTAATCATTTTCTTACCTGTCTTTTTTTTCAGTATTACCAATAACCTCCTGTGTCATATTGCATCAAATGATCTGTGCTATACTGCATGAATCCTTCCTGAGAATATACAGCCTAGACATCAATCCGAGTGGCTATTTTCACTGGATTTGTTCTTTATAAACAGGCACTCTACAAATACAGAACGCACAAAGTGCCTCCTCCCTTCTTCAGGTTGAGAGCATATACTCTTTTGTTCAGGGATCAGTAATGGCATTAGAGAAAACTGCTGGTTGGAGACAAAGTCACAAATAGGTTATGAGTATTTTGCTGATTCCAATACAATGTACCTTTCATTGGAGAGAAAAGAGGGGTATGAATAGAATAAACAAAGATAAAATAAATTCTGGAGCAGGAGAGACAAACATACAGCCCAAGAGCCAGAACCAGCCCATCCAGGGCCCTTATCTGTCCCATGAGCAACTGGCACAAAGGAAGGAAGGCACGAGGGTGCTCGGGTGGGTGGGGGGGGGGTGAGCAGGTGCACCCAGTACGTGTAGTCAAAACTGTCAAGAAATATAAAGGAAATTACTAGGGGGGCAGGACTATGAGGCTGAAGTAAAATAGTGCGGGGGGGGGGTGGGAATAGCAGTGAAGGTAGAGAAAGAGAACATGTGGTGTTTTTACCCTCCTACCTCCTCTGACCACAGCTCACCAAGGACTGAGGAAGCTATTTACATGGCATGGCAGATCTGAGCAGCCAGCACTGCTACTGCCATACCAAATGGCAAACATGAGGGGGGTTGGTAAGAGGAGGCATATGGAGCAGCAGTTTGCCAACAAAGGAAATAGGGCTGGCAGGAAGGAAAGAAAAAGGAGGGCCGGCAGTGCCAGCACATGGATTGGGAGGCAACTGGGCTCTCTTGTGCATTCTTCTGTAGGGTTGCCAGGTCCCCCTATCCACCAGCAGGGGGTGGGGGTTGGTGTTGCCAGCTTCAGGTTGACGAACTCCTGGAGATTGGAGGTGGAACTGTGGATGGCAGGGACATCAGTGGGGTAAAATACTATAGAACCCAAAGTATCCATTTTTCTCCAAGGGGACTGATCTCTGTGGTCTGGAGATGATCTGTAATTCTGGGAGATTCCCAGGTCCCACCTGGAGGCTGGCATCCCTAGCATGTTGCTCTGAGAGGAAAGATGTCCCAGCCTTGAGTGAAGGATAAGAGGTGTGCTGTTGTTACCACCACACATTTGAACAGCCGTGGAGCCACGGACCAACTTGGACGAGGCATTTAAAGAGGTCTCTTTATTGCTGCTGCACAACTCAGCAAATGAACTCAGGCATTTAAAGAGATCCTTTAAATGCAGGCTGGCTTGCAGAAGCCATTTAAAGAAGTCTCTTTAAATGCCATTTCCAAGCAGCCCTGTGCCACCACTGTGAAAGCAGAAGCAGTGCAACTCAGCGAGTGAACTCAGCAGGTATTTAAAGAGATGGTGGTCTCTTTAGATGCCTTCTCCAAGCTGTGCCTGAATAAAAGCCAAATAATATCAGCTCTGGGGGGAGGGGACTCAGCTATATTGGTAGTGGAATCAGATTACAGAATCTGTATTTTGCTGGAAAACCCCCTAAAAATACCTATAAGGGTTTTTTTTTGTTTGTTTAAATTTATTCGGTTCAGTTTACATTGAACACACACCCTTAGTAGCAACCCTTATGCTGTGTTCTAATAATAATAATAATATAATAATATTTTATTTTTATATCCCGCCCTCCCCGCCAGGCGGGCTCAGGGCGGCTAACAGACATGGGAGTCCCATGATTCACATAAAACAGCATAACAGACATGGGAGTCCCATGATTCACATAAAACAACAACAATTTAAATATCAGTTACAAATAAGTTATTTAAAATAGATAAAACATATAAAATAGGTGCTAAAATGTTGTAATCCTGATGTACATAGGATGGCTAAGTGTCTGCTCGTTAGTTAATCAGGTTCTGTCTCGAATGCCAACTGAAAAAGAAATGTTTTGCAAGCCCTGCGGAATTGGTTCAGGTCCCGCAGGGCTCGCACCATCTCTGGAAGGTCGTTCCACCAACGAGGGGCTATCACCGAGAAGGCCTGCTCCCTAGTAGCCCTCAACCTAGCTTCTCTTGGTCCAGGGACTGTTAGTAAGTTCTGGGAACCAGACCTCAGTGCTCTCCGGGGTACATATGGGGAGAGGCGGTCCTTTAGGTAGGCAGGTCCTCGGCCATATAGGGCTTTAAAGGTGATAACCAGCACCTTATAGCGAACACGGTAGACAACCGGCAGCCAATGCAGATTCCGCAGCCCAGGCCGTGCAGGTTCCCACCGTGGTAGTCCCTCCAACAGCCTGGCCGCCGCGTTCTGGACTACCTGGAGTCTCCGTGTTCGGTACAAGGGCAGCCCCATGTAGAGGGCATTGCAGTAGTCTAACCTCGAAGTGACCATTGCGTGGATCACCGTTGCTAGGTCGGTGCGTTCCAAGAAGGGAGCCAACTGCCTCGCCCTCTTAAGATGGAAGAAGGCGGATCTAGCAGTGGCAGCTACCTGGGCCTCCATTGATAGGGAGGACTCCAGTAGCACTCCCAGGCTCTTGACTTTGCGCACCGGTACCAGTGGCGCACCGTCAAAGGCCGGTAAAGTAATCTCCCCTCCCGGTCCGCCGCGGCCCACGCAAAGGACCTCAGTCTTCGCCGGATTCAACTTCAGCCCGCTCAGCCTGAGCCAGTCAGCCACGGCTTGTAGTGCCCGGTCCAGATTTGCAGGGACATCACCAGCCCGGTCGCCCATCAATAGATAGAGCTGGGTGTCATCTGCATATTGATGGCAACCCAGCCCATACCTCCGTGCAATCTGGGCAAGGGGGCGCATAAAGATGTTAAACAGCATCGGGGAGAGAACTGCTCCCTGAGGCACTCCACAATGAAGTACAGAATGAAAGCAATGGAAGTACAGAATGAAAGGGAAAAGAACTGGAGTTTACTCAGTATCAGTCAAGGCCTAAACTGGACTCATGGGTTCTTCTATAAGAACTGGGAGTAACATTGTTTTTGTTGCCTGGTTTCCACTGGTATAATCCTTGTTAGTGAAAGTTCCCTTAAGAGCTCTGGCATAAACACTCTACCAACTGACTTATTTAGCTTTCAGAAAACAGTTACACTAGCATCTGATGAAATAGGTAATAATCTACATACTTTGTAAGTAAAATAGTTGTTAATCTAAAAGGTACACCAGGGTTTTCTTGGTGCTGTTTTCTATAATAATGCATATTTATCTCTGTCTTTCGGCTTTCAAACTTCTGAAGAACCTAAATTGCCTGGGAAGGCTTAGACTTCAGAAAATCCCTGCTGAAAAGAAGGCAGGCTACTAAAAGAGTAAAAGAAAAATAGAAGACAGTATCTTGATCACTTGTAGAGAGAAGTAACCATTTCTGCAATCTGTTAGCGATATTGTTTCACCTGCCTTCCTTTGTATCAAGTATATCCATACTTCCATCTCCCCTTCTGTCCCCAGGCAGAATGCAGGAATAAATTTAGCAAGGTGGCAGCCCCTTTTCTGATGCACCTAAAATCTTGGAAATGCCTGGAGGAAACCATCTTGGCTTGTAAGAACTGAGGCAGAATGTATAAAGAACTTTTTCCAGCAAAACAGGGAGGAGTACCTACTCAAAAACTGACTCATAAATCTTTTAATGTAACCTGCCTGAGTTACAGATAGCAGCCAAGAGAATCTACATTGATTGGAACTACATATTTATCAACTTCTGGCAGGTGGGGTGGGCAAGGAATTTTTCCGCGTGGCTTCTGTTATGGCAGGGGCCCTTTTCAATCACTTAGGACCAGCTTAATCAAATGCAAGAACATGTGACCAAATTAATCAAGCTTTGAATCACCCACAATTTCAAGATCTGTGTCCTGAATTGCAAGATGTTTGTTACATCCAAGAAAACAATCTTAGTGTTTTTAAAAAGAAATTGTCTGTGTCATTTCCAAAGTTATGTCCACAACCTTAATTTGTTTGAGATGCTTTTTTTGGGATCACCCAAGAGATTCCTCTCACTAAAGTTTACTGAGTCAGGATGTTGAATTCAGAGTACAGTGAAAGGAAAAGTTGTTTTCCAACTTGGTCTTCTTTGGAACAATGATAGTTCCCAACAAAGAAAACCCAATGTTGCGGGTCAGCCTAGCTCAGCAGAGCAAAGGGATGCAGAGGACTCCTCCGAGGAAGAGGGGGTCAGCATACCTGGCCCAAGCCCATAGCCAGTGACAGAAGTATTGCAGGAGGAGGCAGTGTCTGAGGAGCCAGATATAGATTCTCAGCCAGGAACCAGTACACTGGCCCCTCAGCTTCCCAACCCTGGGCTAGCAACAGAGAGCAAGTTAGTTCACCACCACCTCCAATCACCAGATCCTTGGGAACGTCATCACAAGGAGACTAGGAGTTACCTTAAAGTCAGAAGGTGCATCACAAGGAGATTAGGAGTTACCTTAAAGTCAGAAGGTGCAGTGCCATCTAGCAGCACAGCACTAGCCCACTTTCAACAATGAGGAGCAGGACTGAAGCAGTTGACAGGTGCATGATGCAATACAGATGGCTAGCGGCATGGGGCTTAAAAGCAACAGAGAAGACAGTAGATGTGTGGAAGCAGTTTGTCTGGTAGCTGCTGGTTTTGCTGCTTGTATTGTGGATAGATTTCTTTGTCTCAGCCTATATTGTGAAAACTTTGTTCTTGGGTTCCTCTTTAGACTAGCTGTGAGTCCTGCCTCACCAGTGCCTAAACCCCAGTGCTGTATTTTCACCAATATTGATGTTGTGTGACTAACTCCTTGTGTTTACTGTGTGTCAAGCAGTCAGGAGGATACCTGAATTCTTGAAACAATGTTCATATCTGGTGCCAGGGTGATTAGAGTAGGTGTCCCAGTGTGGTACCCATTGGCATCCTAGCCCTGTAAACACCTTTCCTGGTGCCAGCCAGATATTTTTAGAAAGTTGGTGGGAGCAGGTGGGGCTTTTTGAGTTTTTTAAAATGTTCATGGTATAATGAAGACTGTGGATTTATGTAAGGAGCTTGTCCTGTGCAAAGAGCAGAGTGAGATTCTTAAAATACTGTGGGACTTGCCTCTGAGTAAACAGGATTGAGCCGCATGGCTAAAATGCTTAATGCACCTAACTGGGCCTTCTGTTGAAGTCATTAGGTCTTCCCAGTTTTAATGCATTTTTAAAATTCAGGCAGAAGTTGATAACATTATTACATCACATTTTGTCCACTTTTCAAAAATCATATATGTTCCTGTTAACACCTGTCTAGAAGTTGTCCCTTACTGTACACATCACTTCCACAATAAGCTTTCACCAACCTTTCAGCACCGTCATTGTTACAAATAACAGGGCAGGTTAAAAATGGCTAGGCTCATGAGAGAAGGACTTACAAAAAGGGACAGCTAGGAGCAGAAGCATTTCCCCCCTTTTCCTTAGTCATAAGTGTGCTAGATGTCTGTGTGGTGGACAAGGGGCGTGACAGTTAGGATGACGAACCAGCTCTGAGGAGTCACTCAGGCTGGGACAAGCCTCATTTGTCTGGAAAGGCTTAGTTTTACACGGGACTTTTTATTTTTTTAGAAAAAGCCCAGCAGGAACTCATTTGCATATTACACCACACCCTCTGGCACCATGCCAGCCTGGACTGCGTTTCTGTGTGTTCCTGCTCAAAAAAAGCCCTGGTTTTACAACCAAGAGTGAAAACATGATATATGTTCTCTACTGGCCAAGCTGGGCCTTCTGGGCTTTTGGGCTCCAGAGCCTAAGACCCAGATTGTTTAAGGCCTTTTATGAGACAGACTGTGAAAGACCTAAAAAGGAGCTGTCATATCTGCATGTGGCTACATATGAAGCTATGCAGAAAGATCAGTATCCACTCTATGCTTGCCTGCATTTGCAACTTGTAGCAAGGAGGGGAGGGCAGATGCTTACTCGATAGGGTTGACATCTCTGGGTTGGGAAATTCCTGGATTTTGAAGGTGGAGACAGCAAGTTTTGGGGAGGGGAGGAGCCTCAGCATGGTATAATTCCATATAGTCTACCCTTCCAAGCAGCCATTTTCTCCACGGTAACTTACCTCTGTAGGCTGGAGATCAGTTGTAATTCTGAGAGATTTCCAGGCCTCAGCTGGAGGTTGGCAATTTACCTGAGGGAGCTGTGAAAGTGTCCTGCTGGGGAACTGGGCAGAACTATCAAAGTCTGCAGAGAGAAGGCACATACCGCCAGATGAGAGCTTCTTAGCTACTCAGTATGTACATTTTTAAACATGTTGATTAGAAAAGGCATCCTGCTAAACACAGCTTCTGCCTGAAATGTTGAAGAGCTACTATCATAGTTATGCATAACCTCACTCCTTGACATTTAGTGGTTGGCTATGCCTCCTATAGTAGCTGTTTTGTGGTTGGCTTCTCCTCTCATGGTGGCCATTTTGTGGTTGTGCCCATCACTCTGTGTCAGAATTCCAGAAGTGCTGATAGTCTCAAAAAAGTCAGGGAACACTGGATTAGAAAGTCAGACTAAGATCTGGGTGGTCAATTTCAATTCCCTACTCAGCTGTGGAAGCTTGCTGGGGTGTCTTTGGGCCATTTGCACAGTCTCAGGCTAATTTACCTCACAGGATTGTTGTGAGAACAAAGTGCGACAGAGGAGAGCAACGCAAGCCATTTTGTATCCCAATTGGGGAGGAAGAAGGGGTTGTAACTGAAATATTTTAAAAATATATATTTTAAAACAGATGGTTTGTCTGTAAAGGAATCTCCTGCCACAGGCCTTCATATGTGGAGCTTCAGCCTGAATGCAGTGCAGCACCCCATTGCATTGCCAGGAGCTTAACAATTTTCTTGTTTGTTCAGGCAGCTGTATTAATTTCTGATATGCTATCACCCATGGTTGACAGTTTGCATTTGACACAGGGAGACATAAGAGGGTGTACAACATTTAACCAATTAATCCATTAGACAAAATATCTGATTTTTTAAAAAAAAATTCCCATCCATTATCCTTTTTCATTAACTATCTAAATTTTAAAATGTTACTTTTAATATAAAATCTACAGACAGCAAATGCCATTTCAGAAGAGGCATTCCCTTTCTCTCTTACAAAGAAGGGAATGCCTTTCCTAAAGGTGTTATAACACATACATTAATAATCTAAAACCAAGTGTGATTTTCCCTTCAAAATGAAAATATATGCAAATTTACTATTTTAATATATTAGAAGAAGAAATTGGATTTATACCACACCCTTCACTTGGAGTCTCAGAGCAGTTTACAATCATCTTTCCCTTCCCCTCTCCACAACAAATACCCTGTGAGGTAGGTGGGGCTGACAGAGCTCTTTTCAGAACTGCTCTTGAGAGAACAGCTCTGAGAGAACTTGTGAATGACCCAAGGTCACACCAGCAGCTGCATGTGGAGACGTGAGGAATCAAACCCAGTTCTCCTAGATTAGAATCTGCACTCCTAACCACTACACCAAGCCAGCTCTCATATGATTAATCAAGTAGAGGATTTGGTGATGTTGGAAATACAGTCAAATCACAATTGACTTATTACACCCCTGTAGGGTTTTCTAGGCAAGAGACTACCAGAGGTGGTCTGCATAGCAACCCTTGTCTTCTTTGGTAGGGCAGGATTTAGGGAAGGGAGGGACCTCCACAGGGTAGAAAGCAGTCATTTTGCCCAGGGGAACTAACTTCTGTAGTTTGGAGATCAGTTGCAATTCTGGGAGATCTCCAGGACCCACCTGAAGGATGGAAACCAAGCTGTGGAGTCTTGTGAGTAAAAATTCTACTTCATGAGCAACTGGCATTAAAGTTGTGGGTGAGCAATTTGGCTACTGCATAAATTAGTTTGCTCTGGGGTCTTCCTTCCTGAGCTAAGACAAAAATGTGCAAGCCAGAGGCTAAAAAACTGATCTAGCTCACATTACCAAAGCTTAGAGGAAGCACTGATGGAAACCATCCTTCCCAACCCATGTAGGCGCAGCAGCTCACAGGCACAATGCCAGTAAATATTTGGAAACAATGCTAAGTACAACTCAAAGGGTGTTTTTTGGGTTGCCCTTCAGCAATGGAGAATAGAAAAAAGGGGAGTAGTTCAAATTCTTAAATTCTGCGTAAAGCAGCTGTATATAGTGGGGTGGGGTGTTAAAGCCAGGAACCTTGGATGGCAGCACTTTGGCTTGGAAAAATTTCAAGTCTGAAATTTGCATGAATAGTCAAACCCAGAAATGTTATTTTTATATGAAACAACTGGATATGACTGATTATTTTAGGTGTGATAACATTATTTATTTATTACCTTTATACCCCACCTACAGAATTCAAAGTGGCATTGATTGGGTTTCCATATGGTTTCCCACTAAACAGTGACCAGGCTGGTTCAGCTGGTTTGCTGCATTTTCACCTTCAAGACCATCCCCCAGTGACATGTCCCTGGTGAGATTCCACAAATCTAATTTCTGGGATTTATATCAAATTATATAGTCCTCAAAATTGTGAATAAGTTTCTTCACTATAAAACAAACATGACCTTTATAGGAAACAGATCTTAATACTACTTTCATAAAAAGATTCTGCCCCTGCAAAGGATGGTACCTTGAATTGGTAGCCCACATTTTATTTTTCCACAATTTTTATGAAGACGTGTGGGACCTTAGACCTATTTTGTCCAATCATCATTGATTACTGTATGCAAATTGAGGGTTTTTTCCTATTATCCAATCAATGTCCTCCCATTACAAATTCAGTGACAATCATGGAGCAAAAGACAAACTCTCCCATTTGATGGCTATTCCCTGATCTTATATTTGTATCTCTTTTCTGAAAATATGTTCTGTTTTGTATCTTTTTAATGCCAATAAAGGTACTTGGATTGTATTGGATACTTCTTTCATAAAACATGTATTACTAATTTGAAATCAAAGAGGAAATCCCACATTAATATACAGCATGAACATTATTCCTTTGAAACAATATGTTGTATTTGAATCATGGAGCTGGTTCCAAAGGGAACCTCTCTCCCCAAACACTATAACTTGAATATGAAAAATTAAGAACTAGCATATGGCAAGATGAACAGATATTTCCATGTTGTGCAAACAGTAGCAGCTCTGTTCAGATGTCACACAAAGCCATGGCTGGTTTTAAATATGGTTAGTTGTGAAACCAAGATTTGGCTCACAGACAAGTTCTCAATCCTACTTTGGCTGATTCTGCATTAGCCTTTGCTCCGGCTCTGGCACTGTGTTTTCCCCAGGGCAGATGTTGGTTTTCGCATATCTTGACCCAGGTGGCAGTTTGACCCAGGGAAGCGGTGTCGCCCCGAATTTAGGAGATCGGCAAAATGCAAGAAGTTTATTTTTGATGCAGTTCTGGGGCTTGAAATTTATGTGCGGAACTCATACCAATGTGCTGTCAAACTTCTTGCATCAGTAGAACACACCCACATAACTCCACGCCCATGATTCCACCCAGTTATTTCATCATACTTCCTTAATTTTACTCCCTTTGAAAATTATCCAATATTTTCCTGAAATAGAGTAATTTTTTAAACAACTCACGTTACAATGCAAAAAATATATAACAATGTAACGCGATTTTCTTCTACTGAATACATCTCTTGCTTCCACCTGCCCACATTCTTTATGGTTTTCCGCATGATTTTGATAATGTGTCATTGCATTGTGATTACTTTCTTCCCCCCTCCAATAAAAATCACTCCTGACTATGATATATTTTTTTCCAAATAAGATCATTACAACTCAACTAAATAAATAGAGAAGTTACACGAACTACTTTAAAGATGCGCGATTGCCACCTTTATCAATCCCCCCCGGTATGGCCTCAAATGGGAACAGAAATTTGATTATGTTTATAGATTTATATTTTTGATAGGTTGGGGAAACTTTCTCCCTTAACCCCTCTGCATAAATCTTCCCCCCCCCCCCCACCACCACCTTCATGCATCTGTTTGTAATTTGTTATAGCTTTTAATGAAAAACAGTGTGCTTAACATTCAGCGTGTGTGGATAAAAATGGTGGATCGCAGACTCAGATTTCCCGGGGCTTAGATAACCTGCTAATCGCAGGGCAAAAGGAATTCACATGACTTTGCCAGTATTATGCCTCTGGCATTACGTTGTAACGCAAACAAAGATGATTGCATTGTAATGCAAACACACATGTGTGTTTTAAAAAAAGGGGGAAACGTATGAGGGAGGGGGAAATTGCTACGATTGTGGGGGAAACTCCGGGAGCAGCAGTAATGCGGAATCAGAACATACGGAACAGATTGGGAGTTGAATCTGGGAAAATCCTCTAGTGCGGAATCGGGAAATCACACCCGCATGGAACAACCTTGGAGCAAAAGGGAGGCAAATGCCAAATGCGGAATCAGCCTTTGTCTTGACAAATCCTAGTTCCAGTATTCTAAAAGCCATAGAGAGTGACCTATTCTGAATTAGAGGCAGTTTCTCATAGTATGCCCTATAAGCAGCCAGTTTGGACACAAATGGCCGTCAGTGTGATTCTTCCACAAACTGTGTTCAGAGCTTTCCAATTTTAACGCAACAGCCATTATTTTTCTTGTTTTTATATGCATTATACTTTCCTATACCAACTGAAGCCCAGAAAAGGCACCATAGACAATGGTCTTGCTAAATAGTATGTATGTGTGCCACTTTACTTTTGAGTAGTAGTTTGAATAATAAATGGAGATCTCTTCATATTGAGACAGAGAATTTGTGCAAAATCTAATTTGTGAGGCATCTGATGATTTTTCCTTTCTGAATTTCTTTCCCACAAGTCTTGGTGTTAAATGGAAATTAAATGGTTTTACTATTGGTTACTTTCCTGAACTGAGCAGGCACACCACGTAATTTGTGATACCATTAAAATGATAGCTGTTTCTGAGCCACCCTTCTAGCTCTGGCTTTTTAGAGGACTTCTGAGATAAATTTTATCGGTGTCATGTTCTGGTGGGACAAGTTAAGAGGAAAGTATATACACAGATGACCTCTGTTATTGGTTATATAGTTTGACCTATATGACTATTCTGAAATAGGTACAAAACTTAAAATGTAGAAATGTCCAAAGCCAAGTGAAATTAAGAGCATTGTGAAGTTTCTGTGTGGTTGAATTTAATCTCTTGGTGTGCTAATCAAAATAAACAAATAATAAACAATAATCCTCAAAATCTATTTCCAACAAAAATAAAAGCTTTTAGAATGAGTTGCTTCCTCTCCCTGCCCCATTTTTTAAATTTATATATCTGAGTGGTGCTGTAATGATTCTCTCTCTCTCTCTCTCTCTCTCTCTCTCTCTCTCTCTCTCTCTGACTGCATCTCCCAGAAGTATAAAGAACAGAATAATTTGCAACACGACATAGGCACCTGTCTTCAAAGTGAAATTGTTTATTAAAAAGAGGAGAAGCAGGTTATTCAGATATTCATGCAAGTTAAACATTGAAGGCTCAATTAAGCCTTCAAGAGACAGAGAGACATTAGGAGCTGGATAATTTATTTCCAGTAGCCGTGGTTGAAAACTCTGTCCATTGACTACAGGGTAGGAGAGCACACAAAGCACTTCACTGGCAAACTGTCTTAACAAAGACTGAATGGGCATTTCTTTTTCCCCCCATTCCAGCCAAGAAAAATATTGTGTTTTATCAGAAATATCTTACTGTGCTGAACTCTAAACTAGCCAACTGATGCTTTAGAGTAATGAAAAATCTGGCAACCAAAATGTTCTCCAGACACGTAAGTGCTAAACCAGAACTGGAGGACTTATGTATTCTTGTTACCTTAAAGGCTAACAACATTTATTTCAATAGGACCATCACAAGTCCCAGCTCACTTGCTTGTAGGGTTGCCAAGTCCAATTTAAGAAATATCTGAGGACTTTGGGGGTGGAGCCAGGAGACTTTGGGGGTGGAGCCGGGAGACATTAGGGGTGGAGCCAAGATCAAGGCTGTGACAAGCATAATTGAACTTTGTACACAGAAGGTCCCTGGTTAGGTTCCTACAATCTCTATGAAAAAAAGCACCAGGTAGTAGGTGATGAGAAAGTCCTCTTCTTGTGACACAGAAGAACTGCTGCCATCCAGAGCAGATATCTCCTCTTTCTGTGTCTATATTGGTGAGGTATGTGAGCATATCATTTTTTCCTTAACACACTATTCATTCCAGAGCAGGCTTCTTTTGCTGCTTTGCTGTGAAAAGCACACTTAAGCTTTTACAAAATGACTACTTGGAGGGAAATTATAACCGTATGGCATGATTTCCTAATGCCCATCACCTAGACACCATCACGTTTTTCCATATGTTAACTTCACCATACTAAATCCCATTCTAAAATGTCTTTAGGGTTGCTGCTTATTTGGCATTTTATAAAGCAACTACAGCCACCAAGACCTATACAAAAACGCAACAGGACCTGCCTGTATCCATCCATTTCATGGCTCCATGCCAACTGATATTGCAAACATAGAATCATAGAGTTGGAAGGGATATCCAGAGTTACCTAGTCCAACCCCCCTGCACAATGCAGGAAATTCACAACTACTTCCCTCCACGCCCTCAGTGACCCCTGCTCCATGCCCAGAAGATGGGACAAAAAAACCCCCCCTCCAATATCATTGATGTATCCAGCCACACCAGCACAATGGTTCAGAAGGCAACACCAATTCATTGCAAAACCATGGAATGATACCCCCCTCTTTTTTCTTTCTTTCTTCTCATAGTGTGTTAGAGGGTGATTCACCAGGGCTGACTGAGACTCAGATGTGACTAAGAGTTTTTAAAATTTATTTGCCAGGTGACTACTAATAACATTGAGATTGAGGTGAGGCATCTTTAAATTAATACCCGTTCCCAGAAGAATAATCGTAACTAAGAATCCTCAGCTGTTGATTTATATTATAATAATGGAATGAAAGGATGCCTCTAAGTGACCTTTAACAAAGGAGTGTGGGTGAAGTTCTTTTTAAATTAGTTACATTCTGGTTTGAGGTTGATAATATGAAACAATTGTATTGGATACTAATTATCAGCAGAATATTTATTCCAAGTGCAAAAGTTTTTTTTTTTCATTTTATTGATACAACACCAAATGTAAGTGTATATTTCAAATATAATTACAGCAGGTAAAACAGTGCACATTTCATTATATGTTTTTATAATGTTAAGATTTCTTGAAGTTCTCTGGTACTTCAAATATAAATATTCCTCATTACCAGATGCAGCTTGGATTTGATCTAAAGGTGGAATTATTGCTGTTCATCATCAAATGGGGGCTAACTTTGAGCAGGCGTGCACTGGGAATTTGGCATGGCAGTATCCTGGCTTTGAAAAAGACAGTTCTTTGATGTGAGCCAAGGCAATCACACAGCCCCCACACTGCTGCCAGGAGAGGCATGGGCCGCACATGTACAAGAGGAGCATTCTGACTGCTCCCATACATGTGGGGCACTTGCATCCAGTGCCTTGGTCATTCAGACAGCTGGGAAACATGCCCTGCCTGCATTTTAGAGATTTGCTACCTGTAAATTCTTGATAGCTATTTAATCTGGTCTAGGGTTGCCAAGTCCAATTCAAGAAATATCTGGGGACTTTGGGGGTGGAGCCAGGAGATTTCGGGGGTGGAGCCAGGAGACATCAGGGCGGTGCCAGGAACAAGGGTGTGACAAGCATAATTGAACTCCAAGGGAGTTCTGGCCATCACATATAAAAGAACCGCACACCTTTTTAAATGTCTTCCTTCCATAGGAAATAATGAAGGATAGGGGCACCTTCTTTTGGGGCTCATAGAATGGGACCCCCTGGTCCAATCGTTTTGAAACTTGGGAGATACTTTGGGGAGAGTCACTAGATACTATACTGAAAATTTGGTGCCTCTACCTCAAAAAACAGCTCCCCCAGAGCCCCTGAAACCTCCAGATCAATTCCCCATTATACCCTATGAGAATCAATCTCCACATAGAGAATAATGCTCAGCAGACATGCGCCCCCCCCCATTTCTGGCGATTCTGAAGGGCATGGGCCTTTCTACTTATGAGTTGCTGCCAACTTCTTCAAAGTAACACAGACACACCATCCCAAGAGGAAGCCTTTCAATCAGCGACTGAAGCCTCCGGAGGTAGAAACGCACATGGTCCAGACTCCCCGAGGAGACGCCACCCGGCAGCCGGAGAGGATGCAAGGACTACAAGTCCCAGCATGCACCTCGCAAAGGGAGGCCGGACTGGAGCGAATAGCAAGCTGGCGGTGGGCGGGTCTTTGTGACTCAGAGGAAGGGAGAAGCCTGAAGCCAGGCAGGGAAAGAGACACTGCGCCGTTCCACCCCCCCACCCCCGCTATCAGATTTTTAGAGAGCGGGGATTAGGCTGCTAATCCAGAGGTCCCCCGGCCGGGGGGGGGGGGTTGGGAAGCCTAATCTGGTCCCAGCCCATCCTAAAATGAGGTAAGGATGGGCAGGACTCGGGAGCAGATGTGCACGTGTGATTGCATGCATTAAATCTGGAGGAGAGGCATGGCTAGGTCAGGCCAAATCTCTCATGTGATTGCACCCATAGAAGCAACATATACAATGTATACTGGATATGAGTATTTTCCCCCACACAGTCAGAGTGTGTTTTTTGGGTGTGGGATTGCCCAGAGATTCTTGGGTGGTCTGATTTTTAAGATGGTGGCTCTAACTCAGAACTGTGGCTAAAAACAATTTCCTTCACTTTTCTAAGGCCTATCCCTCAGGAACTAATGGCAAAAGCACCTTAAAACCAATCAAAGTAAAATGCATGAAAACTGAGGGCTTTGAGAAGATTTTAGTGCCACATAAGTGAAATACGTAAGTGCAGGTAATGTTTAAAGCTGAAAATCATAAGACAAATGGTGAACAAGTCTATGACAAATAAAGTATTTTTTTTAAAGAACAGATTAAATGTAATTATTGTGCAGTGCTTCTATGCCATTCCCCTGACTGCCGTGATAGCTCAGGCAAACATAAATGGCTGGGGGTTTTGTTTCTTTCTAATTGACTTCCTAATAATTTTTGTGTGGTTGGGCTTTCACACTGCAATACTCCTCCCAGTTAGGAAAAACAAAACTTAAAAAAGCTAATTGACGTGATTTTGGAACTGTTTAATATAAGGATTAACAGTGATACACAAAAATTTGGTTCCATGGTTACCTGCCATTCTTACTAAAGATCAATGGAGCAGGTATATGCTTTTTGCAATCTTCCTCTTTCCTATGGCTGCCAGCTTTCTGGTGGGGCCTGGAGATCTCCTGGAATTACAGCTGATCTCCAGACAACAGAAATCATTTTCCCCGGAGATGGAAGATGGCCTTATGGCATGATAGCATGCTGATGTTCCTCCCCTGGCCAAACCTTGCCATCTGCAGGCACCACCTCCAAATCTCCAGTAATTTTCCAGCCCAGAGCTGGCAACCCCGCTTTTTTCTTTCATTCTTGTATGTTTATTCCCAATAGTGAAAATAATCCTATTTGTAAAATTAGTTCCCTGTTTATTCCCTGCCTAGTTCTCACCGTTGCCAGGAATTTACCGTTATACATTTAGGGCCTAAACATTTAATCATCAAAGTCAATAAGAATTTGGTCACAGATTTCAAAATTGTTATGACAAACAGTCAACAATGCCATGGAGCCTGATTCTCAAAATACCCCAGTGCTCTAATTTTCAATTAATTATCAAACTATATAGTTCTCAGCCCTAAAACGAATGGTTTAAATTAAAAAAAAGTGTAAGTTCTGCTCACACAATGTCGTTTTCTCACTCACCCGCCATCTTCCCACTGTAGGCTCTGAGCTGGTTCTACCCCACAAGCACAAACCCTGAACATTCACTCTTTGAGTCAGAGCACTCTCCGGGATAGTGTGTCCTGTTGAGGGGAGGGGCTATAGCTGGGGAAATCCATTCATATTTGGGGGAAAAAAAACCCTCCTCCTGATTGTCAATGGAAGTGCCTTCAGTTTCTGCAAGGAGCATTTTCAATTCAAGTCCTAAGGTCTTATCCAAAGGAAGTGATCTGAGGAGTGCAGCAGGCTCTGACTGCAAATAAATGCTTGGGTGGGGTATCAGATCATTGCGCTGTGATGTTATACTGGTATCACAGGCAGGTACTTCTGTTTCTACACTTAGGATCAGGGAATCAAGGACCATGTGATGATTCGATTAGATACTAATTTGGGATCTGACAAAATGAACCATTTGAGAAATGAGCCTGTCTTTTTCTGCAAATGCACTGCTGTCTCTACATACATAAACATTAAATCATGATCCTTCCCTATGTGAGAATGTGGTACCTGCACATTGAGACTGAGGGTGGGAGAGGGGAGGGCAAAAAGACTATTAAACTAAGGATGACACTTTCCTATGAGTAAGTCCCACTGAATAACATGGGCTGGAGTCTGAGTAAACCTGCTGAGGGTTGCTCCTTTTGTTTATTGTTATCAACAATATAGGTATGTTGTTATTTATATACAATTAAAATAAAGTGTATTTAAAAACCAAGCATTTTTATCTTGCAGACAATTGTTTGCTTCAAGAAACGTAAACTGTGTTGAATGCTCTCTAAATTACTAGTATTATTTTGATGCTAGAGTGCTACTTTGCAGTTCTATATTATATTATGGACCCATCAGTATTTAGGGCTCCATACTGAATGCAAAATGGGGAAATGATGGATCGTAATTTACTTCTGCAAGGAAGTCAAGCTGGTTTATGTGAGCCACAGTGTCAAGTTTAATTAAGCGGTGCAATGACAAAAGAGAGGCTTCAGTGGATGGGTTCAAAGAACCTCTTGAATAGCAGACACTTGACATGCATAGGAACAATAACCAAAATAACTGCAGAGATTTTTGTGTTGTTTAAACTACACATGTGAGTGCTGAGATATATGTACGTGTGTATTCAGAGAGTAAGTGAGAGCTTCCTTCAAATTTCTTGTAATTGGTTTAGAAATCTGTGAAAAGCAGGGAGCTGCATAATAGTAACCAATCGAGAAACCCAGTTTTGCCCTGACGGGTTTTGCAGTCCTTCATCAATTTCAGTCAGAGAAAAGGGGCGTGGGAGGGGATATTATTCTCCCAAGATTTTTTTTTTCTTTCCACAGATACCTGATATAAGCAGTTGATGATTTCAACTGTATAAGGGACAGATTAGATAACTTAACTGGTGTAGTGGCCATCCAGCTGCTCAGTGAGTTTTCTGTCTGTGTTGGTGAAGATGGTTTCAAAAAGATCCGTAGACTAATTGGTTTGGAGGTTTTCAACATCTATGCCAAATCTGTCTTGTTGGGCATTGTGTAGGACTATGGGACTGATCCTCACTTGTTTTGGGTCTGACACATGGGGAAAGGTATATGTTGGAGCTATGGTTCCCCCCAAACAGGTTTCTGGTGAGATCATTGTCATGCTGACAGATGGTTGTGTTAGCTCTCCCCACACCAGGTCAGGATGGTGGATCCACTAAGATAGTTTGTCCCTAAAGCTATATGGGTTTCAAGAACGTGCTGGGGAATTTTAGGAGTCTCACTAGTTGCTCTTTCAAATGCGTAGTAAAAGCTAGGAATGCTATGCTCCCTGAGGTTGTAGATTTGGTCACTCCCTAGTGCTCTCTCTCCTTGTGTTATAAAACATTGTCTTCCTGGTATACCAGGAAGCTTTAAGATGTGAAGCAGGTCAGGAGATGTCTAGAGTGGGGTTTGTGAACAGGAGGAAAAAATCCTATGAAGTGGTGTGAATGGCAATGAAAAAGGCCTTTTTTCTCTGACACCTGAATCTTGTCCAATGGAGATTTCAAAACTGCAGGAAGTTGAGGCATATCATGATCTGCTATACTGCTTCCGTGAGATAAAATCTCTTGGAGTCTGGTTTAAGTATCATTCCAAGGTAGAGGGAGGTGCTAGTTGAGAACACCTTTGTGTGGATTGATCTACTTGGGCATGCTGAGGTAAAGTTGACCCTGTCCAATCAAATAAAGAGTCTGGGTGAGCTTTTGGACCCAGCCTTAATTCTGAAAAAAAACAGGTTGGTGTTATTGCTTGAAATGTTTTTTTTACCATTTACATCTGATTCAAAAGCTCTGTCCCTTTGCTGCATTATCCATATTGATCCTGATTTCTACAACCTCCAAACTGGACTACTATAATATAGTTTATGTGGCGCTGCCTTCAAAGGTCCCTCAGAAACTTCAGCTTGTGCAAACTGCAGCAGCCTGCCTTTTAGCTAGAGCAGAGCAACACACACCAGTTTTACAACAGTTGCACTGGCTACCATTTGTTTTCCAGGTGTGATTCAGGGTGCTAGTCTTAATGTTAAGCCCTTCATAACCAGAGACTCAAATATGTCAAGTACCAGCTATCCTTATGTAGGTCCTCTCACCAACTGGCATTAGCACCTCCCGTTGGGAGTGCCTTTTTTCAGTAGATGCATTTGGTATCCAGATCAGTGACTTTCTTCATGACAACAACCAGTATTTTAGAATGGCCTTCCAATAGAAGAGAGCAGGGTGCCTTCTCCAGGACTGTGCAAGGCCACCTGATTACACAAAGAATTGGGAAATTAATGCTATTGTTATTGTTATTGAGCTCTATTGTTTTTTAAATCCTACAGGTAAAGTTTGCTGTTGCTGGATTTACAGTCACTGATGTTGTTTTGCTAGTCCTGTTACTTTTGTTATTGAGGGCATGGAAATTATATCTTTGGGAGTTGGGCTTTGCTTGTTTTATTGCAACTGTTTCTGATTTTACTACTTCTCTGTAAAACAAATATGTGTTTTTACTGTATTTGACAGCCACTTGATATGTTACAGAAGCAGGGAGTACAGTTTTAGAAAATAGATATTTTCCATAGAATTCAGATTTGCACTTTTGATCAGCCTGCATGGGGGGGGGGAGCACACAACAACAACGGCTGTTTGCATCTCTGCATGTGTTCTGCCCTAGAAACTTGCTGCAGCTTTTGTGCTGTGTATATTGCAGAGTGTTGAGTCAAAATGAAGGCAACACGAAACACAGTGCTGTTCTCCTTCCCACTAAGATGAAATACTTGGGAGGCTGAGAACCAGAAGCAGTCTACCACCCCTTCTCTCATCACCAAAATGCTACAAACTGTTCTGGAGTCAAAAGGCTGGTGGGGAAGGAAAAGAATGGATCTATCTCACATTGTATCTGTTGACTGAAATCTTCTAGATGCTCATCTAAACAATATGAAATATGCAAGGGAAGGTCCTTCTCTTCTAATGCTTCCTTCACACCAGAATTTCCTGGTGGGGTGTTGGAATAAAGATGGGCTAGCTAGAGGAACCTTTGTGGCCTGCAGGAGTTAATGATATAAGAAAGCATTCAACATGTATAGCTTTTTGCAGGGGTCGTTTTGTAGAAAAATAGGTGGTGGAGCTCATCCAGGGATTGTTATGCAGCTACACCTACTATTCAATGGGCAAGGAGGTAGAACTCTCAGAAGGAGGAGGTGGAAGTCTCAGAAAAGTTCAGAAGATGTGCTCCTGTGAGCTCCCACTGAATCTGAGGCCTGGCTTTTTGTCTGCTTAATGATGGGATGTGGTTCTTTTCCTATACATCCAGACAGGAAACCACTAATTGCATGTTCTAGGATGATAAATGAAGATTATTTTGTTGCTTTTGTTAGCAGTCTTCTGACATCTTCAGTGTACCCAGAGTTGGGAACATGCCCACTGGTTCCCTACCAGTGTGGGCAGCCTTCAGGTTAAGAGGTACCCACTCAGACTGGGAGATGATTCCATTCTGACAAGGCCCCTATTCAGTAATATATTCAGTAAAATCTTTGAACCTTTGCAGGAATAGAGTCAGGGTTTGTTGTGATGGAATTTTATTTTATTAAATTTCTAGCCTCCCCTCCCCTGCACAGCAAGGCTCAGAGCAGCTTACAACAATCTAATAATCACAGTTTAACTACCCTTTATTGATTTGATTGTACCTACTTATTCAACCCAGCCATTCTTTCTTTTCTGCAGAACATCTGCACCACGACCACTGCGTTTTTACATTTCTTCTTCTTAGCTTCATTTTGTTGGGTTTTGACTGAAGCGTGGCAGTCATACATGGCTGTTACTGGAAAAATTAGGACGCGACTCATAAGAAAACGCTTCTTATGCCTCGGATGGGGTGAGCGCCTATGACTCAGTTACAATTGTTTGTTTGTTTTAGCTTTATGTTTCATGCACAGGTAACATTTGAAACGTTGGTATTACAGTAATCCTGACAGGTAGTGGATAGCACAAGTTCTAAACTGAATATTGCTGCTAGGAGATTTTCTATAGATTTGCAAACAAGAATATAATTTAATTCTATTGATTTGCGTCAAGATATGGCTGATGATAAATGTTCAGTTGATTATGAGACTTTTATCACTCTGTAACTTATACCCTTTAGCAGACTTTATGTAAAGCACAGTAATACAAAACAAAAACATTTTTTTAAAAAAAACGGAATAAAATCCATCAAATTGCCATAGTATGCCATTATATACTATTTCAAATTCATTGGTCACTTAGCAACATGAATATGATGCTTAGTGGGCTAGAAGCTATTTCAGCTGCAGTAGTAAAAAGATGCTTTCCATATGAAATTGATCTTTATTAGTTGAGGTAGTAAGCAGCAGCTTTTCATGTCCAAGCAGCAAAAACAGTATGCATTGTGGACCACATAAATATCAATTGTTGGGGGAAGTTCTAGAAGAGTAGCTGTTGCAGGAAAGAAAAACATGACGTGCTTTGTGGTACCTCTGAAATAGAACAAATGTATTGTGGCATGAGCTTTTGTAGGAAACAGCCTATTTTCATCAGGGAAATAATTACCAGGGTTTTTCTTACAGGTTTACCAGCATTGGTGGTGGCAATATCGATAGGGTTTACCAAGACAAAAGGATATGGAACTAGTAACTAGTAAGTCACTCTGTAATAACAAACATTCCATCCCTGTTAATCACACCATGCTTGCATTTGAGTAATGACACAATTCTGGCTTCTCTGCATACACAAAGGTTATTTCACTATAGCATAGACACCTTGAGATTCAAGAAAGTAAAGTCAGTGAGAATGGAGACAAAAAGCCCATCTCAATTGTCAGCTGCTAGGACAGAGCTAATAGAGATAGATGGAACTGAATGGGCTGGTTCATACAGTACAAAGTTTCCAGGGCTATCATTAGGACTTTGGATCACAAATGTATTGGGAGTGCCCTTCCCAGGTCCATACAGGACCAATTTGGGTCAAGACGTCAATTCACATGAAGGTTTCAGTCTCCCTTCCTCCTCACCATGTACAATTTTGTTGATCTGAAAAAGCCCTTGGAAACTGTAGTTTGCCTCACTGTGGAAGCTTGTAGTCACAGTTGCACATGGGTTTTCCTATTGGACAAGCAGTGACCTATTGGACAGGAAAAAGTGGCTGTTTCAGGTTGGGAAAATGGTGCGAGGGAGGAGGCTGAAGCCACATCCAAACACACTGCAGTCCTCATCCAAAATAGGCCCATGCATACCTGGTAAATATGGAACTCCTAGTGAATTTGTGATCCAAAGCCCTCATGGCAGTCATGAAGACATTGTAATGTGTGAACTGGCTCCAGAAAACTATTGGACATAGAGTGCTGAGGGAACAAGAAGCAGCATGCTTTGGGCATGGAGTGTAAAGGACAAAGAACGGTGTAATAGTTATTCCAGGCCTTTGAAGATTCCTCTCCTCTGAATTGCAGAGGTTAATCTTTATCTTTGTACGATGAAATTGACAGCTGCATCAAATTAGGCCAAGGCAGCCTAAAAGGTGAGGTGGAAGCCAGGTGCCCAGGCCCATGGAGTGGGAACAAAATTAGGAAGAGGAGATAACGTTTTACTTGCAGTTGGCACCAGGAAGATACCTGCAATTTGTTTTACTTTGTTGTTGAAAACAACCCTCCTCCAAAGCCAGAGCAAGGAATCTGCTAACGGCTTGGAATTGTTACAAGTGGTAACTATTGGGTACTTGGACTGAATATCCTTGTTGTGCCCTTTTGTTTTCTTTCCCCTCTCTTCTTTTGGTCCTGGAAACTGATTCAATGAAAACGAACTGTGTATCTTTTGACTCAGGAGTTCCCTATCTGGTGCAGTAATTAAGCCCGTAGCCGGGTGGAGTCTTCTTAAAAAAAGGACACACATACAGATTTCCATTTAAATTGCTCCATCTTCTGGCCCAAGCCAAAGAATCAAGGTGAACTAGTCCATAAACATTCCACACCTCAGTGGAGAAGTTGATAAAATAAAATAGAGAAATGGAGAATGTTGTATGCCACTTTGGGTCCCCATTGGGGAGAAAAGTGGGATATAAATGAAGTAAAATAAATTAACTATGATTTTACACTGCCATTCTTTTTGCAAATGCTGAACAAGTTGACTGAAATTCCCACAGCATGGAAGAGCCTAACATATCTAGAGAGGCACAGAATTTAGAAGGATTAAGAGCTCTTTATTTTTAGAAAGTTCTACATCTATTTTTATGAAAGTCATTAACATTTTTATGTCTTAGTAGTGACTTTAGTTAAAAGAGTTTGTTTTGTGACGTGTTTCTAACAGCAAGTTATCAATGAAGAATTAATATATTTAAATTGAGTCTCTCAGTCTGTCAGAAATACTTTAAATGTGAAGAACGTAAAAAATCAGCTCTAGAATTTTGTGCTGAAAAAGTGTTTGTTAAAATAAGCTACTTTAAAGGCTCCCTGAAGCGTTTCCTAGCAGGTATGAGATTTCTTATTTGTCATGGTGTGATAACATGAAGACTACTAAATGAAAATATGCTAAACATTCCAGAAATACTGAGCATTGCCATGAGAAATGCTATAATGGGTAATTCATCTGAAAATTTCAGTGAGCATTTTTATTTTTATTTATTTTATTTTATTTATTTGGTGACTTCTATCCCGCCCTTCCCACAAGTGGCTCAGGGCGGCTTACAACGACAATAAAACAATAAAACAGTAAAATCAGAGCAAGTTATTACATTTAAAATCAGACAATTAAAACCTAAAAACCTTAAAATTATAACATTAAAACTATACAGTATAATCACAGAAATCTGGTAGCTACATTATCTAATCAGGCATAGGCTAACCGGAAGAGGGTTGTCTTACAGGCCCTGCGGAACTGAGCAAGATCCCACAGGGCCCTCACCTCTTCCGGTAGCTGGTTCCACCACATAGGGGCCATTGTGGAAAAGGCCCTGTCTCTAGTTGCCTTGAGACGCACTTCCTTGGGCCCGGGGATGGTGAGCAGATTTTGAGTGCCAGACCTCAGTACTCTATGGGGAACGTGTGGGGAGAGACGGTCCCTCAGGTAGGCAGGTCCCAGGCCATATAGGGCTTTAAAGGTGATGACCAGCACCTTGTACTGGACTCGGTATATTATTGGAAGCCAATGCAGAGCCTGAAGGCCCGGCCGGATGTGCCCCCACCTTGGGAGGCCCAGTAACAGCCGGGCCGCAGCATTCTGCACTAGCTACAATTTCCGGGTCCGGCACAGGGGCAGCCCCATGTAGAGGGCATTGCAGTAATCCAACCTCGAGGTGACCGTGGCGTGGATCACTGTTGGTAGGTCGTCGGGGGCCAGGAAGGGGGCCAGCTGCCTTGCCCGTCTAAGATGAAAAAACGCGGACTTGGCAGTGGCCGCTATCTGAGCCTCCATCTTTAGGGATGGCTCCAATAGCACCCCCAGGCTCCTGACCCTGTCCGCTGGCCTCAGCGGTACACCGTCAAAAGCTGGCAGGGGGATTTTCCCCCCCCCCGGTCCCCGATGGCCCAAACAAAGGACCTCTGTCTTCGCAGGATTCAGTGTCAGTCCACTCAGTCTGAGCCACTCAGCCACGGCCTGTAATGCCCGATCCAGGTTTTCTGGGGCGCAGACCGGTCGGCCGTCCATAAGTAGATAGAGCTGGGTGTCATCAGCATACTGGTGACACCCCAGCCCATACCTTCGGGCAATCTGGGCAAGAGGTCGCATATAGATGTTAAATAATATCGGGGAGAGAACCGCTCCCTGGGGCACCACACAGTTAAGTGAGCGCCTCTGGGACAGTTCCCCCCCAATCGCGACCCTTTGTCCCCGACCTTCAAGGAAGGAGGAAAGCCACTGCAAGGCCAACCCCTAAATCCTTGCGTCGGCAAGGCGGCAAGTCAGCAACCGATGGTCGACCGTATTGAACGCCGCCGATAGGTCCAACAGCATCAGTACTGCCGAGCCACCTCGATCCAGATGCCGTTGAAGGTCATCCACCAGGGCAACCAACACCGTCTCCGTCCCGTGACCTGGACGGAAGCCGGACTGAAGTGGGTCGAGGATGGAAGCGTCCTCCAGGAAAGTCTGTAGCTGCCTCACCACTGCCCTCTCAATAAGTTTGCCCAGAAAGGGCAGGTTTGAGACCGGCCTATAGTGTGCCAATTGGGCCGGGTCTAAAGATGGTTTTTTTAAGAGGGGCCGGACCACGGCCTCTTTAAGGGGCGCCGGAATGACAATACAAATTTTGAGTTCAGTGGCACTTTAAGACCAATGAGGTTTTATTCAAGGTATAAGCTTTCGTGTGCAAGCACACTTCTTCAGATACCACAAAAGCTTATACCTTGAATAAAATGTTGTTGGTTTTAAAGGTGCCACTGGACTCAACTTGTTCTGCTGTTTCAGTCTATCTTCATGAAAATGCAACCTACCGAATGAATGGACTGTTATTTCTTGATTAGTATGTTTTTCCGCTTAGACTTTAAAACTATTCCAGCTGCCTTAAAATATGCAGTATATATTGTAGCCATATACGTTCTGATTGCCACTGAATGTTATCCCTTCTCATAACCTGGAGGGATAACTGTTTGTTAAAGCGGAAGTCCCACTTATTTGTAGCCAGTGCAGTTTTCAGATTTATATCCCAAGCTGCCTCTTCTCAGCCTGAGGAATTTCCAGAGCCCAACATTCCATTCATTTTGTACCATTGCTTGTCCTATGAGAACCTCCATTGTGAGGCAGGCTTCATATCGCAGTATTTAAGCAAACTAGAATGGCCCATTTCAGATTTTGCTAATAATTGGGATATGCAGGCACTTACGCGTGTGATAAATGTTAGGGTTTCTTTAAATCTGTTGAGAAAGTTCCTTAACAATTCTCCTTAACAATATCTCCATCATTGAGGGCATCAATATGCACTGCAATCTGTAACTGAATAGATAGAAGCTACATCTTTATTAATTTGTATTAGTTCTTTTCTAATGTTCTTTCCAGTTGCTGGCTGTCTCTTGAAGGAGGACTTCTTTATGCATTTGTTGGACCTGCGGCTGCTGTTGTCCTGGTAAATATTAAAATCACCTCCAGTATTTTAAGCAGGCATGGGAATATCTGTTTGTCTATCTATGTCTGTATTATGCAGTGCCTACTAAGTAATTGATCTCAAACTGCATCTTGGAAGTTACGAAAACAGGTTTATTTCACCTTGCATATGCCATCTCTTATATGTACTCTTAGTATTATATGATAGACATGAATATTCTGAAATGTATGCAAGCACAAAAGGACATAAAGTCTCTCTTGCTATGTGTTGCTCATATTTATTCAGATGTACTGTGGAATAACTGTGGAGCAGAGAGAGAACCCCCAAAGATTTCCAGACTATTGCACTTTATGACTTAAATGTCGTAATGAATCACAACATTAAAATGTGCATGTTCTCTAGATGCAGTCAAATAAACAGGAACATTCCTGCCCACACTGGAAAGAAAACAGGAGGCTTAGCTGGAGTTAACCAGGGAACAATTCACACAAAGCAGCAGTGCTTATTTCTTCCACACTTACAGTCTTTTCTGTAATCACGTTAGCTTGGGCAGGAACAGTGACAATCATATAAATGGCTGCAGTTTGTCCCCATGTAAACAGCAGGTCACACTAAAACCTCTCCATTTGGCTTCAAAATCTCAAGGAGAAAAATAAGTGTTGCTTATTAAAGGGTTTGCAAAATGGGGTTTCCCCCATTTTTAACAAGCTAATAGCATTCTCAGCTCAGTTTGGGGACTACCTGCCATCTCTTGGTCTTATTCAGCCAGGGAAGGGGCTGGTATCAGCAAACCGCACACACCTTCACTGCTACCCTTCTTAAAAGGATGCCAAATGTTCTTTTGAGCACAGCACCTCTAAGGTGGCAAAGAGGAGTAAATAAATTAGTTTACTGAACTTTATGTGGTTAGTTCCTTTATCATACTGCTTTGTGTTACATTTGGGAGAAAAGCAGGCTACAGATATTTCAAATTAATAAATACCATCTGGAATTCATAGTGTGGCGGTCAAGGGGGAAATCACTTTTTGGTGAAATGCAAGAAAGCAGGGACAGGAAGATAATGTGCAAACTCATTCTCTCCCCCTTCATATGATTTAAGAAACCTCTGGTTACCAGTTTTCATAACACTCATTTTCCACTGCAAATATTGCACATACCCAAAATGCAGATTGTATGTGTATTGAGCCTCCTCTGAATGCAGATCTGCCTCCTGGTTTTGTTAATCCTTTGAAGTGAGCTGACTTGGTGCTGAACCTGCTATGTATTTATTGGCTATGAAGCATGTTCAGGCCCCAAAGAGTCGATATCTCGGCCTGATTGCTTTGTAAGTAACTACAGAAAGACTAATCCTTGGTATCTCAAACACTTCACAGTGCAATCCTAAAGAGAGTTACTCCAGTCTAAGCCCATTATTTTCAATGGTCTTAGAAAAGAGTAACTCTCTTTAGAATTGCACTGTCAGTGATCTAAATAAAAGAAAACGGTGTTGTCATGCCTGAATTGTATGTTTTCCCCATATTAATATTTGATTGTACCCCTTTTAAGCATGATATTCAAATATACTTATATTTTCCAGCTGATGAGAAAATTTATCTGAATGTCATCAGCATTGTTGTAGCTGCTTTCTTGCAGTTGTAGCTAATACCCAGCCTCACTATTAAAATTGGAGTAATTGGTATTAAAAATGGAGGGAGGGGCTGTGGCTCAGTGGGAGAGTATGTTTGCATGTAGAAGGTCCCAGGTGTAATCCCTGTTATCTCCAGTTCAAGGCCTGGCAGTAGGTGATGTGAAAGGCCTCTGCCTGAGACCCTGGAGAGCCAATATGGATAGACAATACGGATTTTGATGGGCCAAGAGTCTGATTCAGTATAACGTACTTTTATGTGCCTAAAGCCTTGGGCCCTTCTAGACAGTTTTATGTTTGTTTGTTTGTCTGTTTGCAGTAACTGCATACTTGCTTCTCCTGTAGCACTCAAACCAAGTGTTGTAAAATTAACAAGGCTCTTCTGCTCAAAAAGTGGCCTGCCTTTTTCTCTGCATAAATTGCTGCAAAACCCTTGCTGTGGTGGGACTGTGCACCCGCATGTCAGTCTTGTTTAGGGTTGCCAAGAATTGGACTGCAGAGGGTCACTGCAGGCCTTCTGTGTACTCTTACATTCAGAAGCATAAGCTTGGTTATAAGAGGTGTATTTCTATTCTCCCCATAGCAGCAGCTTGCTCTGCTCCTCAAAAAGAGTTGAGCCCCCTGGAATTTTGTTCCTTTAGTTTTCCCCCATCTAGCCTGGTCTCAGTGACCCTGGTAAAAACGTGCATGCAAAGTAGTATCCTATGTACATGTGCTTTGTGAATCCACACCCACTTTCTCAAGTGTTGCATATTTGGCTTACATGAGTGCAGCACCATCTGGTGGAAACCTTTGCACCAGGAAGGCAAATCTTTGTGTCTGTTCACTTTGCTCATGCAGCATCTAGTGCAGACAGGGCTGTACAAAACGGTTGTTCCATATATGCCAAAGCACCATCACATGGGCGGTTGCTGGACTGGGACAGCAACGTTAATGTTGCTTTTTAAAAATTGCTTTCCCAGAAGCCTAGGATTAGAAGTTTGTCTCCAATGTCACAGTAAAAGTTTTTTTTTTTTGGTCTGTTTCTTTTATGTTCCACAGGTCAACATGGTGATTGGCATTTTGGTGTTTAATAAGCTTGTTTCCAGAGATGGAATCCTTGATAAAAAACTCAAACACAGAGCAGGGTAAGCAGAAGCTGGAGCATTGCTCAGGATAACTGCAAATGTGACTTTTCCCAAGTATGTAGATATATAGATATATATATATATTGTTATTCAACAAGCATACATTTTTTTGATTGCACCTTGAACCTTGTTTTACTTTATATAACAAACTGTATAACCAGGGTTAGTCATATACAAAACTCAGGAAACGTGATGAGCATTGGTACAATAATAAAATACATGTACAGTGCTATGAAGTCGAGACTAAAGATACACCAAACAAAAGCCTTGGTAATGTTTTCACAAGAATGTTGAGTTATTTGAATTTGTTAATCTCTAGATTGATTTTGCATGACATAGATGTGCATCCATTTAGATTTGGTTAGCTAATAGACTCCCACTCTCTTTTTTATTATTTCTACAACCTGACTAAAACACAATGTGTAGATGTGGAATTTTTTTATATGCCATATATGATTATTAATTACCAGGACATGACCTCTTTTTAAAAAAGCATCGTATTCGTATAATAGTAAAATAACTGTATTACCAGTGCTCTCTAGTCATTGCACATAATGCCCTTGCACAAGGAGTTCCCCATTCTTGAGCCACTTTGCCACCTAGTTTTCCATTAAAATTGAAGTCGCAGTTTTCCTCAGTGGCTTGATCACAGTTAAAACAGATTTGAACACAGGTCACTCACTCAAGTGTAATACTTGTACACTTGGGTATGGGTAATTTCTATACATATCTATTATTACCTCACTTTTTCTGTAATTTGTTCTTCTCTTGTTTGAAATGCTTTTAATCATTTCCATAATTAAAAGCAAGGCTGTATTGCAAGCCATGGGCATGAACCTGGCCAAAGTTAAGCACTATGAGATTCCTTCATCGTATTTCAGGTAAGAATTGTTCATTCAAACAGCATTCCACAGAGGTATCCCTGACTGGTTAGAGAATCCTGTATGCAAACAGGTTAAGGAAAAGCTGGATTCCTACTCTTCAGAAGGAGAAGTAAGGTGCTGAATTCAGTCATTCCCCCAAATCTCTTCCTTGATTGATGAAAATTCAGCTTCATTTTGTGGATTTGTCAGATCAGGGTTCATTGATTTCAGTAAGAGAATTTTAAATATCTAGTCGACATTCCCTGTAATATGTATGGGACTTCTGTGCTTAACTTTGGTTGGATCATGTCCAGCGAGGTTTCATTCTCCAGCATTAAAGCTTCAGTTGATATGTTTGCATGCTGTGAAAAATATTGCATTCACATGCTAAAAAAACTCTGTTAATCAAAGTTTATCTTTGATAACTGTTTCTCACAACCAAATGTCACATGACTGTTGTCACATTAGTTTACCCCACTAGTTACACCTTTTTTTGGAAAAAATCTCTAGACCCATGTGTGTATATATACCTAACACCTAAAGTACAATATTCCATGAATCTGACAAAGTGAGTTATCACTTATGTCACAGGTTATCATCATTTTAAGTTAACCTCTGATAGATACTCTTATGAATCAGCACTTGAGGGAGTATGTGTTGTCAATTTCACACATTTCCTTGAATGGAGCTCAGTGAATTTTCATTCAATGGAATGGGCAAATGCTTTATTATACTCCTGAAGTATCATGAGTTCAGATCTTGAGTGCTCTCACGTAGCCATTTCCTCTGTATGGACTGGATCCAACAGGTTTTTCTACTTATGATAAAGAGAGGAAGGAGTCCTCTTTGATGACCAAAAAGGCTATGTAACTTGCATGAATCAAACCTATTATGGGACAGGAGCTGTAACAAGGATGGGAATTGGCTGAGATAGAGCAGAAAGGTTGTTGGGTTCTATCCCTAAGATTGCCTTACCAAAGTTTCTGGGTTCAAGGATCCTCTGGAGCAGTACTATCTATATAAAAAAAGAATGCAGTTATAAATAAACATATGTTCCTCTCCAGTGGCTGTGAACAGAGGCATGGCAGACTAGTGTTCAAAGGCAGACATATTTTTTTACATCATCATGATTAATATACATCATGGCGCATATCATATGGTAGGCCTGGGGTAGCCAATTGGTGCTCTCAAGAGTGGCTTTATTATCAGAGCACAGATCTTGGCAGTGAATGTATATTGCATATGTACTGCCAGCAAAGTTGCTCTGATAATGAATTTAAATTATTGTGATAAAGTCTTCTTTGTTGTATTAATCAGCCAATCCCTAGACAGCTGAACAAAATCATTCTAGGGTACAGCTTGGCCCTTGACCATGAGATGGCCCTAGATGTAGGTACTGTTAGAATTTTATATCACTTAGAGGGTTATTTCCATTTAAGGTTGAATTCAGTTTTTTAAAAAAATTATGATTTCATATGGCTTAGATATCTCTGTATGACACTAGACATAATACTACCTTTTAGAGGTAGTTTGAGAATCTGAAGATTCATGGAAAGATTGAAAAAACTGAAGATGTTTTCTTAAATGTAACTTTCCCCCTTTCATAATTTAAGAACATACTGCTGCTTGATTAAACACCTTTCCCCTATATGTTTCTATGACACTGCAATTAT